>NC_136513.1:16190000-16580000 GCF_053919585.1 Euprymna scolopes | reverse complement strand
AGCATAGATGTCAACGAATGATTTAAGTATGTGTTTAGGGAGGTCATTGATGTAGATCAGGAAGAGAGTTGGGCCCAGGATTGACCCCTGAGGGACCCCAGCATTTATATTGCGGGCCTCCGATTTTTGTCCATCTACCACTACTCTTATAAGCCTATCGGAGAGAAATGATCTAATGATTGAGAAAACATTTCCAGTTATACCGTAGCTGGAAATCTTGTGAAGTAGACCCTTATGCCATACCTTGTCGAAGGCCTTTGATATATCAAGAGCAATTGCCCATGAAAGGAAGCCTTTGTTAAGAGATTCACTAATCCTGTGGGATATAACCGTCAGCACATCTGCGGTAGATCTTGCAGAGCGGAAACCATATTGTGTGTCACTAAGAAGGTTATTCCTGCTGATGGGGTTGACTATTTCTCTATTTAATATTGATTCCAGCAACTTACTCATAACACAGAGGAGACTTATTGGTCTGTACTGAGAGGGAGATGACTTATCACCTGAATTCTTAAATACAGGGCAAACTGATGAGGTCTTCCAGGGGGGTCGGAAAGCACTTCTCCTTAAGGCAGCGCTTAAATTATTTCGTAAGTATGGGAGCAAGTTCTGGTTGAAGCTTTTTTAACACTATAATTGGGATGCCATCAGGGCCAGTTGCTTTACTGGAATCTAGGTTTTTTATTAGCTTGGTGACCTCATGCACGGATATTTGTATGTTACCTCGCTTGGTCTGTGTTATAGGAGGAAATATGGGGAGTTGATGGCCTTCGTCGCATAGGGTAGAATTAGCTGCAAAGTTCTTTGCAAATAGTTTGGCCTCTGGTCCATTGATAATGGTTGTGATAGAACGAACACTTCTGTTCAGGATCCTATTTGTTATTTGCCAAAACTGGTGAGAACCAAGCCGCTGATCAGCTACCTTGGATTTAACAGACTGGGCATATAGCTCTCTTGCATTTTTTTATTACTCTTTTACAGTGGTTGCTGGCAGTCCTGAAAGCAGCTTTAGTCTCAGTGCATCTATTACGTTGGTAGCTATGGAAAAAGTGATTTCTGTGCGCGATAGCAGCACCACATTCTGGGGAGAACCATGTCTGGCTTTTAGGTTTTTGTTGGAATTTTTTAGATGCTATGAATTGGTCAATGCCTACAATTAACCATTCGGTCAGATCTGATACTATAGAGGACACTTCCTTTTTAAACATGGAGTGCAGAGGTAAATCAGATATGAATGTACGGAAGCTATCCCAGTCAGCCATAGAGTATCGGTATACAGTACGGTGGAGGGGTACGTCTGGGGGCTTCTTACATTTCGTTTTTATCTTAACTGATACGACGGAGTGGTCGGAGGATCCTAGAGGAGAATGAACGGTACATGAATATAGCTCAGGGGAAGTTCTTTTCTATTTTCGCATTTTAATCATGTCAAAACGCATTCTAGTTCCTTTTAATGTATTAATTGATTGCTATTACTTCTGATGAGTTAAGGGCAGAACAGATTAATTTATTTATATTAACTGATGGATTTTGTGCTACGAAACAGATACTGCCAAGAATTTTAAATGGCAACTTAATTAAAGAAATAACTGGTAAGATGATCAACATCGTGAACATTGGAATGTAGTATTTTCTCATTCATTCATATATATATATATATATATATATATATATATATATATATATATACTAGCATTTCAGCCCGGCGTTGCCCGGGTGTTTGGAGGTGTATGCTGAGCAAAAAAAAGAAGAAAAAAAGGTCAATTTTTAAATTTGACCCCTATCATGACACCTTAAAGTTTATTGTTTTGGATTCAAATGGATTTATTAAGTTGGAGCCATGTCCAAGGAATCTATATCTATAATTTCAAGTGTTTAGACCCAAAATTGTCAGAGGAGTTTGGTAGAGTTCTTAAATGTCTAATCGTTGAACATTTACCCCTTTACACCCAAATTTCTGGCCGAAAACCGATCACATAGATTTCCCCAAATCCCAGTACTCTGTATATCAAATTTCGACTAGACTTAAAAAGTAGACAAAAAATTGACTGAGTTATTGCGTAGGAACTGGACTAAAAATTGGCAGAGTTATTGAGTAAGAAAATGTACACAGACAGACACACACACAGATACACAGACATACACATTTATATATATATATATATATATATATATATATATATATATATATATATATATATATATACATATATATATAATAGCATTTCAGTCCGGCGTTGCCCGGGTGTTTGGATGTGTAGGTTGAGCAAAAAAAAGTGGTAGTAGGAAGGCAGGCTCGAACCCATACCGCAAAGGAGAAAAAGAATGGAGTAAAACCTAACGTTTGTGCTGTTACGACCACCGTCAAACCGGAACCGACATATTGTATCATTAAGGCTAGACAATCTAAAGGAGTGGATAACTTTAAAAAATATCAGCGAAACAAGTGATCCCCTCCCAGTAGAAAAGTGCCTTGTTGAAGGGGAAATATTAATGTTTTTAGCCAATTTATCGATATTTGCCGTATGAAATGTCGAACTTACAAAACGTTACTGATCTTGGTAAGATCCGTCGCCTCTACTGAAAGTTTAAGGCAGACATGCAAACAGACATACATACATATGTATATATTAGTAACGAAAAATCTTCGACCTAAACTGATGAAAAAGCTTGCCCTAACTCTGAATACCCTTTATGTAAAATTTCAGATATTTAGACCAGAAATTGTAATTGGAAGAGTAATTTGGAAGAGACCACAGAGGTATTCTTTTTTATTTGACCCCTATTATGACCACTTAAAATTTATTGTTTTGGGCTCAAATCAATTTATTAAGTAAGATTCATGCCCAAGGAACCTATATCTAAAATTTCAAGTGTGTAGACCCAAAATTGTCGGGGGAGTTCAGTGGAGTTCTCACAGGTCAAATCGTTGAACTTTTACCCCTTAATCGCCAAATTTCTGTACACTTTCAAATTTCGAGTCTGTAGACTAAAAATTGACAGAATTATTGCGTAGGGAAATGTACACAGACACACAGCCACGTTCACTTTTATATGTATACAGATATATTTAAAAGAGTGTAGCCATCAACAACTGTGGTGTTTTCAGCCTTTTATCATATTTTTATTTTAAAATATTGTTATAACACGTTTCAAGCTTTGTTTCGCTCTCTTAAGATATTTTCGTAAAATTTTTTTTTTTTTAAATGAGAGTTTGAAATGTTATTTTTACATCTACTGATACTAAATGTGTTTTTCAGAGTGATGTGGTCTCAGACATTCTGTACCCAACAGTAAGTGTTAGTAATGTCCAGTCACAGTTAAGTTCAAAGAGGGGGCTTTTGGTCCATTTTGTGAATGTTTTATGGTGTTTTTATTACTTTCTTTCCCCATGTATAGCACACACTCACACACAATCACACAGACATACATATACATAAATGTACATATATATATATCGATGCACAAAACTCAGAATATGTTAGCGCCCCAACCCCTAGTGACCTTAAATTTAAATCCATTGTAGCAAGACTAGCCTGTCCGACAAGCAGACTTAGAAACTTGATAGACATCTTACTACAACATTTCACAGATCAAGTTAAGAGCTACATAAGTACGACATTCACTTTCTTACTACTGTTCGAACATGTTTCCCTCACATATACACACGCACATTCACACACGCACGCATATACACATCATCATACACACGCCCACATGTACGCACGCACATACGCACAGACACGTACATATATTAACGTTCACGTATATACACTCACATTCACGCGCACACACACACGCGCTAACGTACACACATATACGCACACATGCGCGCACATGTGCGCGCACATGTGCTGTTATATAGTTATTATTATTAGTATTAGACGATACCACTTGTGCGCGTATGTTACGTGAGTTCTTATTAGTAAAGATATGAGTCTTAGTGAGAGTTCTTGTCTTATTCAATATGATGTTGTATCTTGGAGAGAGATGTTGTTGTAAGAGAGACTTAGAGAGATATGTTGGAAGAGACTTAGATAGACAAATGTTCTTTCTTAGATCTTGCTGATGGAAGAAGGAGAAAGCTCTTAGAATGATGAGATAGTGTTCAGACAGTCTTAGTGTAGATATGATGTAGATTCACATTGTGGATATGAGATGTCGAAACGTGTATGTAATGCCATTTTATAACACAGACATATAATAACAATACAATTTACCTTTTTGTAGAAATCACAAACACAAAGATGAGCTTTATCACAAAACACATGATGAATTTATTTCCTTACCACCGGTCGTGATTTCCTCATTAAGAATTCAAAGTTTAACATTTTAGTTTCTGAAGTGACGTCTCGCTTCAGACGTCCGCCTGTCTCTGAGTTTTCTCACTGACCGTCTCCCCTGACTGTCTCCTTCCTATATTGAGAAATCCATGCATCCCGACCACGTGAGCAAAATTCACGTGTTTCAACATGCGCGACTTTGCACGTTTCCGACATTGATTTCCCAATAACCTATTTTTTCTTGTGTTGTTTCCACAAAGGAATTCAACCTACATATCTAATTTATTTAACCCATATTTTATTATCCACATTCTTTTAACAATTGAATGGTTTATTTATTATTTATTTCATCCGAATTTACAATTTACTGGACATTCCATTTAAACCTATTGTTCTTTAAAACTTATGTCCAGGGTTCGATTTCTGCTTTCTCTTACTTTCATTTTAACTAATCTCTCTATTTTTATACTTACATGAACAGGGGACAGCCCTTATCATGTAACAGTGCGCGCAGAGGCAAAACGTCAATTCCTTTTTAGTGAAAACCAGACATGCGCACCCAGAACACTAACTCCAGTATAAAAGTCAACAAAACCTGTTAACTTCCCTTTTTCGTCCGGACCAGCGTTCGACCTGTTGAGTCGACGAACCGACCGCTTGTTCTAACGTCACTTTCCCTGCTACTGTAATGTGGAGCAAGCGCAAGTACACTTTATACGCTTTCCCTCTCTATGAACTGGATTGACTTTTCTCACTCTATCTCCCCTTCGCCTTTGGTCAATCAAAACAGACAAGTGCGCGACCCTCTACTGAGCTTAATCCTCTCTTTCTACAGGCCGACTTGCCACTTCGCGTTTCTCTATTGCATTCCCCTTTCCTTCAACGCGCGTAGTCGTCAACGGCTGAATGAACACGTGTACACCGTAGACTTTCATTTCTCAACAGAAAATAAACGACATGTTTATTTTAATCCCGCATTTGAGTTCTTTGTTTCCTTCATTCAATTCGTTTTATTATTTTTCTTGTAGCGAGTTAGAGTATATTTTATTGTGGTCCGCAACACTACTTTACCACATACAGTACAAAACGGGGCACTATTAGTTACATCTGACGTTAGCAGTTTATATAGTAACTAGCAAAAGTACCCGTAGTTCAGTGGGTTCAAAAACAGCCTACAGAAAATGGACTCTGATTAATGAAAGTATGGTAGGTTATGAAAAGGAAGGGTTGTAAAGAGATAACTTCGAAATTGGGGGTATGAAAACTAAAGCAAAATACGATGAACCCCATAATATATTATATCATACCTGTTCACACTTATCCCAATATTCTGTAGATCTATATTAAAAACACGTTGTTAAACTTTGTGACATATTTCCATTCTATAGAGGTAAGGTGCGAACGAACACCCCATAATTTTATTATACCATATTTCTTCAAACTGAAACAATTATCAAAGTATAATTACGCAGATAGATATGAAAAGTCTTTATGAAAGTTTGTGCCTATTTTCATTCTATGGAGGCTAGGCGCGAACACAGACCCCACAATTTTATTATACCATCCCTATTAATGTTAAAATATACTTATCAAAGTATTCTTATGTATATCTATATCAAAACCCTTGTAAACGTTTTTTTTTTAATTTTTTTTATTTCCATACTTTGTGGACCAGGCGCGAACGCATACCCCACACTTTTAATGATCCACCGTTCTGCCAGATCAAACATACCCATTCCTGTGTCTCTATACATCTTCTATCATTATATGTAATCAGTTTTTTTTAATAGCCAACCATATAGGAGTCTATTCGTTACCAGACACACACATATTCAGCATTATATTATAGATATACACCATGAATTAGGAAAAGAAGCAATAACATTTTGGATCAACAAAAACGCACAGACACTACATCCTAGATTCACAAATTAATTCATTATCGATAGTATAGAGATAATCCTAAATAACAATTTCTGAGGATTCAACAATGGAAACTACATTCAAACACTAGGTACAGCAACGGGAACGAAAATTACACCGACTTACGCAACCCTTACATTAGCCTACCTAGAAGAAACTTTGTATGAAATGATAGAAAAAAATGTGGCCACATCACTAAAATCTGTTTATAGAATCCTGGAAAAGATACCTTGATGACTGCTTCATCCTGTGGAAACTCACATGGGGAGATATCACCATACTCCAGAACCTGCAAACAAAAATTAAATTCACCATAGAACAAAGCTCTACAGAATTATCCTTCCTAGATATACTGATAAAGATTAAAGACAATAACATGATCACAGACATTTACCGCAAACCTACAGACACCCAACAATACCTGAACTTTAAAGTCACCACCCTAAAAGCTGCATAAAAGCCATTCCCACCACCCTAGCACGTAGAATCTGCACAAAGTCACGGCCAAAAACCTTCAGACAATCCGACTCAAGGAACTACGAATATATCTAAGAAAAAAGAAACACCCACCACAACTTATAGACAAAGGGATTCAACTTACGACAAATATACGTACGTATACGTATATATATATATATATATATATATATATATATATATATATATATATATATATAAATATATATATATATATATATATCATCTGTTATCTATCCTCCATCTTGTTTGTGTGTGTACGTGCACTTCTGTTTGGGTGACTGAACACATCATGTATGCATATATGCTTGGATTAGGAAAGAAAGAAAACTTCAACCAATATATATGTAAGTTATGCGTGAATGAATATGTATGTGTATGTGACATTGTGGGTGCGTGTGTCCATATATATATATGGGTGGGTGGATGTATACGCATCTGTATATGTGTGTATACATATATATATGTATGCATATATATATGGGTGGGTAAATGCATTCGTGTGTGTATGTGTGCATATGGACGTATGCGTATGTGTGAGCCCCTACATATGTCTCTCTATATATATGCATGTGTGCACGTATGTGTGTGTGCCTGCATACGTATGTGGATGTATGTGTGTGTATGTGCATACATGTATGTATACATATGTGTGTGTGCAGGTATATGTATATGTGTGATTGTGTTTGCGTGTGTGTGTATACATCATCTCCTACCTATTCTCCATCTTACTTGTGTGTGTGCGTGTACTTATGTTTGAATGATTAAGTACATGAATGCATGCGTGTTTTGATTGGGAAAGACAAAAAAAAAACTTAACCAATGTGTGTGTGATATGTTAGTGGGTGGATGTGTGTTTTTACGTGTGTGTGTAGGTGAGTATGTATATATGTATGCTCCTAGATATATTTCGTTGTATATGCCTGTGTATATGTGTATATACCTGCGTGCGTGTGTATGCGTATGTATATGTATATGTACATGTATGTATATGTATGTGTGTATAATTGTGTGTGTGCTATACATGGGGAAAGAAAGTAATAAGAAAGCCCATAAAAAACTTCACCAAATGGACCATTAGCCCCTCTTTGAACTTAACTGTGACTGGACACTACCAGCAATTATTACTGGGGACAGACTGTCTGAGACCACATCACTCTGAAAAACACATTTAGTATCAGCAGATGTAAAAATAACATTTCAAACTCTCATTTATAAAAACAACTTTTTACGAAAATATCTGCAGAGAGCGAAACAAAGCTTGCAACGAGTTATAAAAATATTTTAAAATAAAAATATGATAAAAGGCCGAAAAACCCATAATTGTTGATGGCTACACTCTTTTAAATATACATTTTTTTCTCTCGTTGGAACAACACAGCCATTACTTAAAAAAAAGTATATATATATATATATATATGTGTGTGTGTGTGTGTGTGTGTGTGTGTGTATGTGTGTGTGTGTGTGTGTGTGTGTGTGTGTATGTGTGTGTGTGTGTAAGTGGGAAATTAGGCTAGCAAGCCAGATCAGTTTACATAAAAAAGAAACCAACACGATAAACAGGAAGAAAGCGATGTAGATAAGGTGGGAAATAAGAAGTATGACTAGCTGGGAGTAAAAATAAAAGAAATATGAATCAAGGAATAGAAGTAAAAGAATGGAGATTCTGATGATACAAATCTGAATCATGCAAACAAAACAGCACATTTGAAAATAATAAAAGCTAATTCTACCAAAATGTGTACGGGGGTAAATGACCGTAACACGACAGAAACAAACTTCTACTGGAGTAATATATGAGAAAAAACAACGGGATAACAATAGAAATGGCGGAGGCTAGAGGACATGAAAGAAGAGTTACAACAAATAAAAAAGGAACATTAATTAAATCATCGAAGAAAACCTTAAAGAAAATCATAGGAAAAATCGCAAACTGGAGAACAGCAGGACACAACGGAATACTGATTCATATATTCATAACATTACACGAAAGACTAGCCGAGCACCTGAGAAGATGTATACAGGAGCCAAACATGCCAGATTGGACGAAAAAATGGTAGAACTACACTACCACAGAAGGACACAGGGAATGGAACCGTTTCCAGCAATATAGACATATCCCAACTTACCCACGATGTGGAAAATACTGGCAGCACAACTAGGATAACAAATGTATAATTTCCTGATTAATCGTGGACTCCTCCCCGAGAAACAGAAATTATGCTTAAAAGGGAAAAGAGGATACATGATATGCTATATATAGATCAAACATCCTATAGGACATAAAAAGGAGAAAAGCTATGGCCTGGATGGACAACAGAAAAGCGTACGACAGGACCCCCCCCCAAGCATGCATAGTCGAATAATTAAACATGCACAAAATACCTAACAGGATCATAAACGTGATTGAAAATGCAAGGAGAAACTAAAGACTAGAACTGACAGCTGGTGGACAGCACATAATAGAAATTAACATACAAAGATTCATCTTCCAAACAGAATTAGTCTCACTAGTACTGATTCTCGTAGTCATGATGCCCCTGAACAGTATACTGATTAGGTGTCAAGCCGGATTAAATTTCTCTAATACATATGAAAAATAGACCATCTGATGAACATGGACGATCTGAAACTTTTTGCAACGACCGAAAAAGAACAAGAGACACTAATAAACACTACTATGGTCTTCAGT
Source organism: Euprymna scolopes (assembly GCF_053919585.1). Classification (NCBI taxonomy): domain Eukaryota; kingdom Metazoa; phylum Mollusca; class Cephalopoda; order Sepiida; family Sepiolidae; genus Euprymna; species Euprymna scolopes. Next base: position 16,570,625 of record NC_136513.1, on the reverse strand, counting down.
CAAATGAAATTTTGAATTGAAAAGTGCAAAACTAATTATAATAAAGGGAAAACTGCATACGGCACAAGGCATGGAATTACCCAAACACAACGGAGATGAGGACACCAGGGGAGCAAGGTTCATGTAAATATTATGGAATTCTGGAAGCAGACACCAGACAAAGCAACAGAAATGAAAAGGGGAATTGGAAGGTAATACCCCAGAAGAAGAAAAAAACTACTAAATACGAAATTTTATAGTAGAAACCTAATAAAATGTATAAATGCAAAGGAATTATCACTAGTAAGATACTCTAGGACGTTTATAGGACGGGCAAAAGAAGAACTGAAACATATCAATCAGAAGACCAGGAAACTGATGACTATGCACAATAAACTACACCCAAAGGATGATATTAACCGACTCTACGTGGAAAGGAATGACGGTTTGAATAGAAGACTGTGTGAATGACACAAAATAATACCTCGGAAAATACATCATGTTAATTACCGAAAGGATAAATATGTCAGCAAGAGACATGGAAAAATCAATAAAACAGAAACAGAAAAACAAAGGAAAAAATAGAAAATAAAAATGGGAAGACAGACATCTACACAGAAGATTCATAAGAATAACACAAGATTAGAAAAACGAAAACACCTGCGCAAAAAGACATATAAACTGGGAAACCGAATCACTGATAACTTCAGCACAGGATAACTCGGCAAAAACTAACCATATCTAAACAAATTTCGACAAAATACAAGAAAACGAAACGATAAACAATATAGTAAGCGAATGCAGCAAACTGATCCAAAATGAACACAAACTACAGGCACGACTAGTTGAAGAAAGGTCAGCCAATGATCTACTGGTGTGGCATGTGTGATATCCTGCATAACCTCTTGTTCAGTCCCCCCTCACTTAACTGAAACTCTTTAAAACATGATGACACTAAAATAAAAAAAAATAAGCTTCAACAAGGCCTAGGGACAAACAAATTCAACTTGCCTCCTCCCTTGAGGCTTGCATTCATAAACATCCGTGGGCTTAGAACTAATTTAGCTGATGTTGAAGCATTTCTCCTAACAAATACCCCGGATATCTTAGTTCTAAGCGAGACTAACCTACACTCCTCCATTCCCTCTAACCACTTTAACATGCCTGGATATCTCCCACTCTGTCGTAAGTACTCTGACAGACATATGCACGGACTTGGAGTCTACATTCGTAATACCCTCCCCCTGATTAGGGAAACAAACCTAGAAACGGACGATCAACCCTTTATGTGCTTTAGACAAAACATACAACACAACATTAGCTACGTTTATTTTCTCTACCGCTCTCCCTCGACCCAGGACTGCACCATAATAAACAAAGTCTCTGACAGCATAGACACAGCACTCTCCCTTGACACGAGCGCACAAGTCCACGTATTTGGTGACTTTAATGTTCACCACAAATACTGGCTTGGATTCTCTACTCACACAGATGCAGAGGGCAGCACAACACATAGTTTTGCTGTATCTCACTCCCTATCGCAAATGGTTACGTTTCCAACCCGTTTCCTTGACCAGCAAAAACAACAAGCATGACTTCTAGATCTGTTTCTGACAACAGTTCCCGAGGATTGTACAACAAATGTTGACAGCCCACTCGGGAACGCTGACCATGCCGTGATAATTGTAGAAATCGCCCTAAATTCTAGACCCAAAACTGAAGAGCCAGTGCTCAAAACAACGAGATATTATAAAAAGGCTGACTGGGAAGCCATCAGAGATTTTATCAGAGATGCTCCATGGGGAAATATTTTTTCTCTTCCTGCTGAACAGTGCACAGATGAGACCACTCAATGGTTCAAAACTGCAATAGAAGCACATGCTCCCATGCGGAAATTTTATAGCAAGCCCCACTCTTCCCAATGGTTTACTTCGACTTGCACAACTGCCATTGCTCAAAGGTAGCATGCATACCGCAGATTTAACCGACATAAGTCCAGTTCAAACCAACAAAATGCATAGAGGCTAGAAATAACTTAAAGAAAGAAATAGCGACAGCCAAGAGAGAATTTACTGAAACCACTAAACAACGCATCGAAACACAAACATTAGGAAATCCTGACTTCTGGAAATCAACAATTCACCCACTAACCAACAATCACAAGGTTGTTTGCTCAGCAACCGACAAAGCTAATATGCTTGCCAGCCGGTTTTCCTCGAACTCCACACTGGACCCTTTAAACCACCCCCTATCGTACTTTGCGGACAGACGCCACGCTAGACGATCTAAAAATCACCCCTGCTCAGGTACATTCTATCATAAAAATCTTGACACTTCACAAGCATGTGGACCTGATCTCATCCCAGCTGTGCTATTAAAAAGTGCTCAGCCGAAGTAGCTCCAGTTCTCTCCAAACTCTACAACAAATCCCCTATTGAATCATGTATTCCGGGCTGTTGGAAAACCGCTTCTGTGGTACAATTATTCAAGAATTCTGGCGAAAGAACTGACCCATCAAATTATCGCCCCATTAGCCTCCTCCCACTTTTCGCCCAAATATTTGAGACCATAATAAACCATGCTCATATCCGGCACCTTAAAGATGCTAAACTTCTGACTGACAAACAATATGGATTTAGACAAGCCCGTTACACAGCTGACATCCTCACTGTAAACTCAGAACGTATATACCATTCACTGGACAAAGCGGGGGAGGGCAGAGCGGTAGCTCTAGATATATCTAAGGCTTTTGACAAGGTATGGCACAAGGGCCTCCTCAGGAAATTAAATCATACGGTATCACTGGTAGAATACTTAGCATAATTAAATCCTTCTTAGACAAGAGAAAAATCGAGGTTGTCCTCGACGGTCGAACATCTAAACAGTGTGATATAAATGAGGGAGTGCCTCAGGGGTCTATTCTTGTACCTCTATTGTTCCTGATATTTATTAATGACCTCCCCGACAAAACTGCCTCTGAGATGTGTATATATGCTGATGACACTACACTCTATAACAGGCATGACAGGAAAACAAATGAACACATATCTAAGGAAATGGCAGAAACACTAGAGGATGACCTCCAACTGTAGTCGAATGAGGACATAAATGGATGGTCACATTCAATGCTGCCAAGACTAAACTGGTTTCCTTCAATAACTACAAGAAACCTTCTCTGCCACCAATAGCAATGGCCAGTGACTCCCTGTATGAGAGCACATCTTTCAAACTGCTTGGCCTTACGTTCACAAGAAACATGAGCTGGAACAATTATATTGAAAACATTGCCAGGGCCGCTGCGGAAAAGGTAGGCTCTCTCTACCGTGCTAGAAAACTACTGACACCTGAAAGTATTCTGTATCTCTATAAGGCCACCATTCGCCCATGTATGGAGTATTGTTGTCACATCTGGGCTGGTGCGTCTATTACTAGTCTCTCGCTCTTAGACAAGGTTTAAAAAAGAGTCGCCAATCTGATAGGCCCTGAAATGGCATCTACGCTTCAGCCTCTGTCCCATCGACGAAACGTTGCATCCCTCTGCTTGTTCTCGAAGTATTTTAATGGTGAATGCTCTGACAAACTGCAGACACTTGTGCGCCATCGACGCAGACACCCTCGACAAACCCGACAGGCAGCTTAATCCCACCCCCACACAGTAGAGATCCCTAGATGTAGAAGATCTTTCTACTCCAGTAGTTTCTTCCCAGAACCGCTAGACTCTTGAATACCATTCCAGGATCCTGCTTCCCTAACTGTACTTACATGCAGAAGTTCAAGTGCAACGTGAACCGACATCTTTCTGCCCAAATCCCAACACAGTGCCCCAGTAGTTGCTGACCCTGATAGTAGCCCCCTACACCAGAGTGGCAATGTGCCTTGTTTGGGGTGAAAATGTAATAAAAAAATTAAAAAAAAACGACCAACTTGAGAGGACAGTACATTGGGAATTATGCAAACAACTGCATCTCGAACGCGCAGAAAAATGGTACAAGCATTACCCCACAATAGTACTTGGAAACGAGAATCACAAAATCCTATGGGACGTGGACACAGAGACAGATACATTCATATACACAAGAAGACCGGATGTTGTAACATAAAACAATAAAGGAAAGACCTGTCAAATCGTAGATCTTGCTGTCCCAGCTAACCAAAGGGTGATTATTAAAGAAAGGAATAACGTTCTTCTCTACTTGCGGCTAACATTTAAGTTCTAGATGAGATATATAGATATTCGAATATTCTATTGAAGTTCTTTATATAAAAAGTACTGCATAATGAATAATTTTGGTAAATTAATTTCCTCTCTTTAATTGACTACTTTGATATGTTATAGTATGCTTTTTGATCTCTCACTTTTACTCGATTTAAGGGAAAGGAATAATTTCATCTGATGAACCACCCAGCTTCCTGTTGCGACGTGAGGGATTATCACATGGAGAAGAAGTACTATTATTTGTAAAAGCTAGTGTTGGTTACCTCTATACAGGAGATGTTATTTAGGTCGCAAATACTAAGTGATTCGTAATATTTGATCAAGGGTTAGTTCTATTAAAAAGTATTATCGTGTCATGTTGTCTTGACAAACCAGTCTATAAAAAGGGTGTAGACATCTAGATGGTGTTTAGTGGCATTAAGAATAGAGTGGTAAATGGATGTTTACATGTGTTACCTTGTTTATTTAATATTTTCTGACCTGATAAAACAAAGTCATTGGTTTTATGTCACGGTTAAGGATGATTAGTTCAATATTTATACTGAGCCACAAACCAGTAGATAAGATTGTAGATGCGTTTCTGATTTCTGGTTGAGAACCGGTTTATATGGCGAATTAGGAAGAGTCTCCTAGCCCAGTTCGTTTAGCTTCCTACAGGGTCAGTTAGGCAACATCCGGGCGAGCGTTGTCATTGAGGAGAATTGGCCCCTTTATATTGACTAATCCGTTGGAGCTTCTGGTGCATTAATTCAATTTGTCGGCATTACTTCTCCGCCATAATCGTTTCGCCCGGATTCAAAAAGCTGTGATTGATGAGACCGGCCGCAGACCATCAAACAGTCACCATAACTTTTTCTTGTGTAATTTTAGTTTCGGGGAATGTTGTAGATATTCTGCGGCATGCAACTCTTATTCCTAACGTCGCCGTTTCTCATGGAGTATCTACTTCTTATCATACGTCACAATCCGCTCAAGAAATGGGCCGCTTTTCTTGCGCAGGAGAAGCGTAGAAGACACCTCAAAACGACGCTTTTTTTCGATTATCCTTCAATTCATGCGGCACCTATTTATCTAACTTTTTTTACTTCCCTATTTGCTTTAAACGGCGAATGAATGTAGAATGGTTGACTTCGAATTCCACAGCAACTTCTTTTGTGGCTTTGCAAGGATCAGCTTCAATTATCGCTCTCTAATGTTAGTTATCAACCGCAGTTAGCCGGCCGTAATTGTCTTCATCTTCGAGTCACTCGTCATCAATGCGAACTCATTGAACCACCATTGTGCCACACGTTCGTTAATGGGTTCTTAGTCAGACACATTGTTATCACAAGCTGTCTCGGCAGCTTTTTTTGGCCTTGTTTGAACTGTTACAAGAAAATCGTGCGTATTTGAATTTTGCCCATGCTGTCCAAAAACTTTTACAAATTGTATGAGAGATTCAAGAACGGTAACGACTAACACGACTCGGTAGAGCGAAAAACATACTTCAAAATTATATATAAAATAACTATATATATATATATATATATATATATATATATATATATATATATATATACTTTCAGCAGAGAGGGAGTTAGCAGTACTGGGCAAGCTGCTTATTCCTACTTTGCCTAGGCTGAGAGAGAGGTGAAAGTGATGTGGCGATGGTGTGAGGGCGTACCGGCAGATTTGATGGACTGGAAGCCGCAGCGTGACCTCTGCACTAATGCGATTGGAGTATGATGGTCGTGCTCTTGCTGAAGAGATAACAGCATTGCCGCTTGGGAAGCAAAAAGAGCGCGATTACGGGCGCCGCTACCCGGATTTCCTGCCATCAGGTGTAACATCTGCGGCCGGGGTTTCAGAGCTCCGATCGGACTCACATCGCACCTTCGATACGGACAATAACCGACCCCCGCGTTATCCTCGAAATCGACGGACTACCCGATACATATATATATATATATATATATATATATATATATATATATATACATATATATATATATATATATATATATACACACATACACACCCACACACACACACACACACACACACACATATATATATATATATATATTAATGAATTAATTCAGAAATCCTATATAGATGTAACATATGTAAGAAAACGATATTGTTTTTAACCATCCTAATACATAAAGCGGAATCTATTGATTTTAGAAATTAATAATTTTAATATTTTTTTTAAATGAGTAATTTGGCTTAGAGACCGTTTTTTCCTTCTCTGCTTCCTATATCCCAGTTGCCATTTAAAGATTATAGAGGGCATTTTTCTGTAGTCACATGAATTCTGTTATTTAATGAAAATATATTGTTTAATGGTTTGATGGAAATCTTTGTAAATAATTTGGATGTCAGATTGCTTCATTATGATAGCTTCTTAAACTGATGCGTCGGTTTTATTAATTCTTCTGATGCCAGCCTTGCTAAATATCTAACGAATATTATGGTTTCGATTATTTATACTATTGTTATTTAATTTATTCTTTCATGTATATATGGATTGCTAATATATTTGATTTTTTTATCCTATATATGTGAGTTTAAAATCTGAGAGGATGATAAATTCTTCAAAATGTTTATTTTTTCTGAGATATTGATTCATGCCTTCTGCACTGAACATTGATGCATTTGTTGGGTAAGCGTTTTCAGATTTGTTTTCTAGATAGCAGCACAGCTTATGATGTTACTGATTTTGGCGTTGTCTGTATAAATGTATAGATATTCTGGGTAATATATTTTAAAAACTTGAATTCTACAGTCTACACCCCCTTAATTACGCTGGCTTCCATCTTATCTCGCAATTACTTATAACGTCACCAACTAACTTTCGGAAGAACCCCCCCATCCGCTTTTCTTTTATATCGTAAGTTTCTTAAAACGTGACTAGCTAAAGTTCAGAATAAAATCACGCTTTTCTTTTAACGGTTAATTTTTAAAAAAATCCGAACGCTGTTAACTTAAATTCCTCATTTCAGTTTACATTTTGGAGACGGACGTGTTTTTGTTGAGATAAGTGATTTCAATTTTAATCATACTTGTTTTTTTTTAGATTCAAATATTAATAACTCCATTTTATTTCAGTATTTAATTTATGTATTTCTGTTTTATTAAATGCTAGCTTTTTTTCTCGTCCATAAATGTTTATTTATCTACCAAGTTGATTGCAAAAATAGATTACGAATTTGTACTCATTCTTAGTTCGTAAGAGGGGAATCTATCACCATACTTTCCCTTAAACACGTCTGTTGGACTTTTATTAAGTAGAATACTTAATATTTGTTTTTTTAATGGAGAGTAGAAAACGCATTGTGGATGCGTTATTGACAGCTCCTGTTACTCTCGCTTCTTCTTATTTGTCCCTCAGTCCTCATTTTTAAATGAGTGATTTTTCTGACAAAGGGAGAAGAAAAAGCTGTTTTCTAGGTTGGCAGTATTTTTGCGAACAGTTGGCAGAGATGGCGGAAATTTTCTGTTTCTATGTCTATCCTTGTGGCCATGCCACTAGTAAGGGTGCTGGAGGTAAACGTTTTGTCTGGGCTGACGTTATCCGCCTGATAGTCAGGGACATGAACCTTGGATTAACCACTGAGGAGGCTGTCCTATCAGGAGGTGCAAAGTACTGGGGCTGCTGTATTGCCATTTGGTGAATGGATTCTGGACCATGCAGTAGCTTCTGATGGGGCCTCTCGATGACATACTAGTGGGTAATTGTTACGGCTTTACCTTATCATTAGCTACAAATTAAAAAAAAAATTCTTCGTTTCTTTTTCTCTCTTAGTTTCCCCTCTCTGTCCAGCTCTAAGTAAATCTGCCGACCTAGTCCACAAATTCCAAAATTTCATCATGACAAGTTTCAAGAAAAAATACACGATTAAACCCGGATCTGAAACTTCCAACGTAGACCCCCACTACCATGTCTCCTTTTCCAACATAAGGGGTCTACGTTCTAACCTTCCAGAGGTTAGAGCCCAGTTACAGGAGACTAATCCAGACCTTTTATTTTTAAGCGAAACTGGAATTGGACAGACTATTTCCCTAAATGAGTTCGTAATTAAAGGATACTCTAACCTAACTTCCAAATCTGACCCCCAAGATCGTCATGGGCATGGAATATGTCCCTATATAAAAGATGGCTTTCCATGTGGTAGGGACATCTCCAGGGAAGATCCTAACTTACCCTATATGTGCTTCCGTGTTGCATTAGCTCACACTACGGCATTTATATTTACTCTCTATCGCCGCCATAACAGCGGAGTTACTATCTTTCAAAGTATATCTGAGAAAATTGACCAAGTCCTATCTGCTTATCCTTCAGTTAACATTCACGTATGTGGTGACTTCAATGTTCACAACGTCGAATGGTTGACCGACTCTAACAAGACCGATGATGAGGGGAGGTTCTGTCATGATTTCTCCATTGCCTATGGCCTCACTCAGATTGTTCAGGAACCCATCGGTGTGCCCGAAAATGACGGCCAGTATGCGAGCCCACTAGACTTTTTCTCACAACTTGTCCTGAACTATGTTCAGTTTCTGTTCTGTCGCCTCTTGGATCTTCCGACCACTCTGTTGTATCAATTAAGATAAAAATGAAATGTAATAAGTCCCCAGACGTACCTCTCCATCGTACAGTATATCGATACACTAAGGCTGATTGGGATAGCTTCCGTACATTTATATCTGATCTACCTCTGCATACCATGTTTAAAAAGGATGTGTCCTCTATAGTATTAGACCTGACGGAATGGTTAATTGTAGGTATTGACAATTTCATACCCTCGAATAAGTTTCAGCAAAAACCGAACAGCCAGCCATGGTTTTCTCCAGAATGTGCTGCTGCCATTGCGCACAGAAATCACTTTTTCCACTGTTTCCAACGTAATAGATGCATGAAAACTAAAGCCGCTTTCAGGACTGCCAGCAACCATTGTAAGAAAGTAATAAAGAATGCAAGAGCGTTTTATGCTCAATCTGTTAAGTCCAAAGTAGCTGAACAGCGGCTTGGTTCCCACCAGTTTTGGCAAATAGCAAACAGAATCCTGAACAGAAGCGTGTGCTCTATCCCAACTATTATCAATGGACCTGAGGTAATCTCGTCAGCATCAGACAAAGCCAAACTCTTTGTCAAGAACTTTGTAGCTAATTGTACCGTTTGCGATCAAGGCCGCCAACCCCCAATATTTCCTCCTGTATCAGAAAACACGTTATGTGATATACGTATATCTGTACGTGATGTTGCCAAGCTAATCAAAAACCTTGATTCCAGTAAAGCAACTGGCCCTGATGGTATTCCAATTATAGTACTCAAAAAACTTCAACCTGAATTAGCGCCCATACTTACAAAACTGTGTAAATGTTGTCTTAAGGAGAATAGTTTCCCATCTCCCTGGAAAATTTCATCAGTATTCCCTGTATTTAAGAATTCAGGTGATCGCTCATCCCTCTCTCAGTACAGGCCAATAAGTCTCCTGTACGTCATGAGTAAGTTGCTGGAATCTGTGCTAAATACTGATGTAATCAACCATCTCAACAAAAATAACCTTCTTAGTGACACTCAATATAGTTTCCGTTCTGCTAGATCTACAGCAGATGTGCTTACAGTTATGTCTCATAGGATTAGCCAATCTCTCGATGGAGGCAACCTTTCTTGGGCAATTGCTCTTGACATATCTAAGGCCTTTGATAGGGTATGGCATAAAGGTTTACTTCATAAGATCTCTAGCTATGGTATAGCTGAAATGTCTTCTCAATTATTAAATCATTTCTTTCTGATAGGTTCATAAGAGTAGTAGTTGAGGGGCAAAAATCAGAAGCTCACGGTATTAATGCCGGTGTCCCTCAGGGGTCCATCCTGGGCCAAACTCTTTTCCTGATCTACATTAATTATCTTCCAAATCACATCCTTACATCATTTGTATACATTTATGCTGACGACACTACCATTTATGGTAGCACATCTAAGGCAGTAAACGACCAAGTTTCCTCCAATTCTCTCTCCTCTGATCTTGAGCATGTAGTACAATGGGGTAAGGAGTGGCTGGTTACTTTTAATGCATCTAAAACCAAGCTTCTCTCTTTACATCATCAACATTCTGATCCACATCTGGCATCAATTGAAATGAATGGCTCTCGTCTTCAGGAGACCTCTAGTTTTGACAAGCTTTTTGGCTTGATCATTACTCCTGATCTTAAATGGAACACGTACATCAAATCTGTTGCCAAGGCCGCTGGAAAAATGGTGGGATATTTTTTATCGATCCGGTAGATATCTCACTGCTGATGCAATTCTCTATCTATATAAGAGCCAAGTACGTCCAAGGATGGAGTACCGTTGCCACATCTGGGCAGGAGCTGCTAGAAAGGACTTGGCCTGCCTTGATAGAGTTCAAAATAGACTTCGTAGCCTCGTAGGAGATGTCCTTTTCTCTTCCTTGCAACCTCTATCTCACAGAAGAAATGTTGCGAGTTTGTCTCTGATGTATCGTTATTGTCATTGAAAGTGTTCGACTGAGCTTCAATCCATGGTCCACCCTCGCCAAACTTTCACAAGAAACACTCGTCTAGCTGTAAACTCTATCAATAATCCCCCCACTCTTTATATGTGCCTTAACCTAAACGTAGATTCCATGAACAAAGCTTCTTTCTTAGAACTGCACGCCTGTGGAATTGTCTTCGGTTTTCCTGTTTTCCGGCTGACTACAATAAGGTTGTCTTCAAGTCTAACGTAAATAAGTTCTTGATGAGCCGTTCCATATAAGTTATCAAATTTACCAAATTTTCATTACTAATGATTACTATAATGTCCAATTTCTACTGTACACTCTTTAACCCTTATCCTTGAGTGGCCTCTTGGCCTTGATAATGTGGTGATGCCTATGTAAAAAAAAGGTCTGCTTCATCTTAAGAGAGTCTTCGAGTAATACAGTTGACGTTGTTAAACACCAAAACTGAATTACCGAGGGATAATTCTGTTGGATTAGAATATGACTTATTTGAGCATTTGTAATAAGATTTTCAATATGTGAGCTAAAATTTCAAATAAACGTTGTGAGTGTGTATGGTTCTTTTTCCAAATAGCCCATTGTATTGTGGAAACATGTCATTATTGAAAGGCTTGGTTTGATACGCATCAATCATTTGTGGGAAATCTGTGTATAGAATTTGGATATCAGATTGGTTCATTATGATTGCTTCTGAAACCGCTTATTAATTACTCTGGTGCCAACTAGGCTAAATATTCAGCACATATTAAGGTTTATAGTATGTGATACTTTAATTTATTCATCCGTTTAGTTGTTGTTTTTTAATGCTATAAATGTTAGTTTAGCATCTGATAAAATGATGAATTATGTAATTCAGTTTCTGAGAGTTTGATCTAGGGCTTAATCAATTGATGCGGTTCTGTACTGTAAATGGGTGCCTTTGTCGGGTAAGCGATTTTAGATTTTTCTTTTAGATAGCAGCACATTCTATGGTGTCACTTATTCTAGACTCGTCCATATAAATGTGTAAATATTCTTAGTATTTTTTTTAATAACTGGAATTCTACCTAGCATGCGGCGGGCTTTGTTTATAATAGGATAGTTTTATAGGTCAGGTAATAAAGTTGGCTGTGTTAAAAGCCAAATGGAGAATTTCATAGGGAAAAGTATGATTTATTTGGACACTAATGATAAGATTTTCAACATGTAAGCTAAAATGTCAAATAGACGTTGTATTCTTTTTTTAATAGAACTTGTATTGTGGAAGCATAGCATGACTGAAAGCAATGTTGTTGGATACTCGTCAAGTTAGAGTCTAATAGTGCATTACACGTTTTTTGATTCTCAATATCAAGGAAATTTTATTGGCTTTTATGTATAGAGCTTACACTCGTGAGATAGGGAATGTCTTAGGGCAACTCTCAGGCCTTGGCGATTTATATGGTGAAGTTCTTTAAAAAGTACTTGTGTGCTGCACTATAAATGAAAGAATCGTAGTCTTGTTTTTATCTGATTACATATCTATAAACTTTGCCTATTGCTTTAGTCTGCTCCCAAATGTGTATGAGCTAGTACATTATATAATTGGATTATTTTGTAATATTTGTTGTTGGATTTTGGTATGGAGATTGGGTGTTAGTTTAATATGGAATATACTGTATCAGAATTTATGTAGTAGGGATTTCAGTGTTACCTATTTTCAAAATATGGTTTTGGTGTAATTTTCAGGATTGCCAAAAATGGAAATATTTTGTTTTGGGTTTGGAGATTCTCTAATTATTTCCAGTATAACATTTATTTATTTTGTTAATACAAATATGTGTTTATATATTTGGAACTACATAAAAGTTAGAAGGTCATCCTCCTATTGTGAGCAGATGTTTCCGGGGGAGATATTTTAACAATATTGTAAACTTTCAAATTAAAGAGTATCACTTAAAAGATGCTTTCTTGTGGAACTCCTATTTCTTAATTGTTTCTTTTTTATTTCTGATAAGATGTGTGCTACCCGTACCTATAAATGTCTATTATTAATGAAGTTACGTATGAGTATAGGTGGTCTACCTGTTAGACATAATTCCGTATCTCCATGTTGTGCCGTTATCTTTCTCCAAGCGAGAGAAGACCGCCGACGCATGTCTCTTTCACATAAAGGTTTCTTGTAAAAACATTTTCAACCGCACAAAATGATATATGAACTATATTACAGTAAATAAAGGCCACCATGATAGGATTTTTCTAAATAGCATCGTGACAAGTGAAAATGGAAAACAAGACTGTTTTTATTTTGAAAAATACGCGGGGACGTCAGAATAGCTTGATTTATAAACAATTAAATATTTGTTTATTTAAAAAAATATCTGCGTTTATTACAAAGCATAATATTTGAATTTATATATATATATATATATATATATATATATATACATATACATGAATATAAACATCTTTAAATTTTTAACGCTTGTTACCCTATTCTGTTTCAATATGTATCGTACAAAAATGCTAGCAATTAATGTATTAAGGAAGATAGCACTAAACTGTACATTACCATAAAGAGAAAAATAAATACGATTCTAATTTAATACCTTATATATTGTATATATCCATTGTACTATGTTTATTCCTAATATATATATATATATATATATATATATATATATATATATACATATATATATATATATATATATATTTATATACTAGCTGTACCCGGTCACGCGTTGCTGTGGTTCCGTTTGGTGAAATGATTAAATTGAATGAATATAGCAATTTTTTTAAATATGTTATACCTTTCTTTTTTTGTTCAGTAATTTTCCTTGCTTATTAATAGATTTCTAGAAATATTTTCTTTGTTTTTTGCTTATTTTCAATTTAGGAATCTGAAAATTTTTTCTTGTCTTCCAAATAGATTTGGAGCAATTTTTTTTTAATTTGTTATATTTTTCGTTTTTTTTTGTTCAGCAATTTTCTTTGCTGACACATAGATTTGTAGAAATATTTACTTTGTTTTTTGCTTATTTTCAATTGAGGAATCTGAAAATCCTTTATTTGTTTCAAAATAGATTTGGAGCAGTTTTATTTATTTAATTTGTTATATTTTTCTTTTTTTTGCTGATTGGTAATTTAGCTGTACGGTCAATTAAGAGAAAATTGAGGAATCTGAAATTCCTTATATAGCTTCAAAATAGATTTGAAGCAATATTTTTTTAATTTTTTTTCTTATTTCTTTTGCTTATTGTTAATTGAGTTGTACGGTCAATTAAGAGCAATTTTTTTTCTTTGTTTGTAGTCCTGTAGTTATCTTTGCGTTAAAATAGATTTGTAGAAATGCTTTTTTGTAATTTTTTGCTCATTTTGATTAGAGGAATCTGAAAAAAGAGAAGTATTAAAAAATATTTGCTCGATTGTTTTCTCAAATAATTAGCCTAATGAGAACTTATGTTCAAATAAGCACAATGCGTAGAAATATATTTTTTTTAATTTTCCTTTTTGTGCTTATTTTTCATTGAGCTGTAACGTCAAATAAGGCCAATTATTTTACTGCTTGTATCCAAATAGATTTGGAAATAATTTTTTCCGAAATTTTCTTTTTGCTTATTGTTAATTTAGGAATCTGAAAAAAGAGAAATCTGAAAAAGATATTTGTTCGATTTATTTCACAATGTATTGGCCTGTCGACAAATGTATGGTCAAATGAGGCCAATTTTTTATTTGCGGTCAAATAGATTTGGAGAAATATATTAAAAAAAAAGTGTTGAATTGAAGAATCTGAAAAAAAGAGAAGTCTGAAAAAATATTGGCTTGATTGATTTCTCAATTTATTTATCTGTCGAGATATGTATGTTCAATTAAGACCTTTTTTTGCATATGGTTCAGCAATTCTCCTTGCTAACAAATAGATTTGTAGAAATATTTTTTTTGCTTATTTTCAATTGAGGAATCTGAAAATCTTTTCTTTGCTTCAAAATAGATTTGGAGCAATTTTTTTATTTGTTATATGTTCTTTTTTTTGCTTATTGGTAATTGATCTGTATGGTCAATTAAGGCCAATTTAGCTTTCTATGTGGTTCTGTAATTTTCTTTTTGTCCAAATAGATTTGGAGAAATGAATTTAGTTTTAAAATTGTTTTACGTTTTAATGTCTGTTTGTAATTGAGGAATGTATGGCCAAGTAATGCCAATTTTTTATGGTAATTCTGTAATTTTGTTTGCGTCCAAGTAGGTTTGATTCTTTGTTTCTGCAATTTTTTAATTAAGGAATCTGAAAAAAGAGGAGACTGAAGAAAAACATATGCTTGATAGATATCGCAATATTATCAATTGTTTGGCCTGTCAACAGCTGTATCGCTATGTAAGGCCAAGTGTTTTTTAGTAAAGAGATGGCTCGTACGCTATATGCACGTGAGTAAGAAAAGGTATTGATTTCTATAACTCAGAAAGCAAAAATCATTCGTAAGATGTAATGTTTATTGTAATGTTATAAGATTTTAAGAATAATTAATAAATCGTTTAAAAAATCTGTAGAAAAAGCAGGAAGCAAACAATTGAAATAATTGCAATAGCAATATAGTAATGCCCCCACAAAACACCGGAAAACGGTAAGGAATAAATATTGTTGGACAACATTGAAAGAAGGGTTTATGTATAAAAACTATTTGAATTGTTAAAGTATAATCGTACAATTTCTAAATGCACGTGAAAGTTGAAAAAAATTATGGGGGGAAAAATTTAGAAATAAGATTGACTGCAAAAAAAAAAGGAAACAGCAAATGAATTAGTAAGAAAAACAAAATAATTTTTAATTCCTGTAATTCGAGATAAGTTCAAATATGAAGTTATTTAGAAAGAGTTTCCGAAAAACACTTACCAAGAATCACCTGTAACACGTGGGGAAGAATAAAAATGGGAGGGGGGCAAAATGCGGTAAGTTTTTACAGCAAATGAAATCGATCGAAGCAAATGGATGCTATTAATATTTTTAAGAATTAAACAAATTTATTTTAGGTAGGCTTGGTTTTAATCAAAACACTTGGAATTTACATTAAAAAAAATGGAATTTTGGAATGCGATATGCCGTAAAACAAAAATGTATGAATAAGATTGAATGTAAAAAAAATAAAACAGCAAATGAATTTTTATGGAAAAAAGAAACTTACCAATGGATTTGTTGAATATCAGAATAAAAATAAAAAATAAATAAAAAATAAACGGAAAGAAACACGCGAGGAAAAAATTGCACTAAGTTTTTTACAGCAAATGAATTCGATTGAAACAATTTTTAAGAATTAAATATATTTTAGGTAGGCTTGGTTTTAACCAAAACACTTGTAGTTTACATTTAAAAAAAATTTGAATATTGAAATTCGAGATGCCGTAAAAAATGTAGAAATAAAATTGAATGAAAAAAAAAACAGAGAATGAATTTTTATGGAAAAAAAAGAAACTTACCAAGGAATTTGTTGAATATCAGAATAAAAATAAAATAAATAAAAAATAAACGGAAAGAAACACGCGAGGTAGAAAACATTGCAGTAAGTTTTTACAGCAAATGAAGTCGATCGAAACAATTTTTAAGAATTAAATATGTTTTAGGTAGGCTTGGCTTTAATCAAAACACTTGTAATTTAAATTAAAAAAAAATGGAATTTTGGAATGCGAGATGCCGTAAAAAAATGTAGAAATAAGATTGACTGCATTAAAAAGAAACAATAAGTGAATTAGCAAAAATTGCCGGAAAGTGGTTAACTCCTGTAATTCGAGATAAGTTCAAATATGAAGTTATATATAAAAAAAGTACAGCAAATGAAATCGATCAAAGCAAATGGATATTTTTTTTTTATTTATAAATATTTTTAAGAATTAAACAAATTTATTTTACGTAGGCTTGGATTTAATCTAAACATTTTAAATTTATATTAAAAAAAATGGAATTTTGGAATGCGAGATGCCGTAAAATAACAAATAAAAATTCTTTTTTGATGGATGAAATAAACAAATGAAATAAAAAAATGTAAAAATAAGAGATGCTTATTATACGTAGCGATGTAAAACTGAAAATGTTGTCATGTGAAATCGTCAAATCGTAGTGAAATCATTCCAACGTGAATTCTACCGGAAATAAAATATTTTTATTATATTTAATATAGTTTTTCCCGTTAGGGATCCCCCTCTCTTTTTTCCTTCTATTCAAAACATGCTACATTGCCAAAAGTGTGTTTATTCATAAAGTCTGAAGAAATGCTGGTTTTTCACCACAGGTTCGCATTTAAGAAAAATATTTTTATTTTATTTTATATATTTTTATAATTTGGGATGTTAATTTATTTTAATAACATATAGGCTGTCTGAAGCTTTCAAATAAATTCGTAATGTACAAATATGGTTTTATTGATAACGAACGAACCCAGAATTACATTTCTAATTCGAAATCGTCAAATCGTCGTGAATTTACTGCAGACCGGAAATAAAATGGAACATAGTTCTGCATTTACAAAAATATTTTTATTTTATTTAATATAGTTTTATAATTTTCGATGTTAATTTATTTTAATAACATGCACACATTCCTTGACTTTACAGATAAATATTCTGAAAATTTCAATTAAATTGGTAACGTATAAATATGGTTTTATTCGCTTATAACGAACCAAAAATTACATTTATATATATATATATATATATATATATATATATATATATATATATATATATATGGACTTTTCCGTAACCACAACCAAGGTAAATGTTTCTCGCATGTTTTCCCGTTAGAGCTCCCCCTCTCTTTTTTCCTTCTATTCAAAACATGCTACATTGCCAAAAGTGTGTTTATTCATAAAGTCTGAAGAAATGCTGGTTTTTCAAATTTCCAAACGATATAATTCTTGAAGTTGTCGAACTGGACATTGAAACAATTGTAACATAAAATGAAATACACTTTTCGTTGCCATTACCACATTGTATGAAATTCTTGATTATTCACACAGAGTATATATATATATATATATATATATATATATATATATATATATATATATAGAGAGAGAGAGAGAGAGAGAGAGAGAGACAGAGAGCCCTTAACGTGTATTGACCCCTTAACTTGTATTGTTTTGTGCACAAATTCAGTTATAAAGTTAGATCCATGTCCAAGGAAACTATATGTAAAATTACAAGTGTTTAGACTCAAAATTGGCGGAGGATTTCGGTAGATTCTAAAAGGGCAAATCGTGAAACTTTGACCCCTTAACAAATGTGTGGCCGAACAGGGATTACAATGATTTTCCCAAGTCTCAGTACCCTGTATATCAAATTTCGAGCTTGTAGACTGTAAATTGAGAGTTATTGCGTAGGGAAATGTGCACACACAGACACACAAATACACAGACACGTCCACTAGATATACTAGCATTTCAGCCCGGAATTTCCCGCGTGTTTGGAGGTATATGTTGAACAACAAAAAAAAAAAAACAGTGCTAGTAGGAAGGAAGGAGCGAACCCGTACCGCAAAGGAGGAAAAGAACGGGGTAAACTGAAGTCTTTGCTCTTACGACAATTGCTAAACCGGAAGTGACGTAGATTTTTATTAAGGCTAGACAATCGAAATATAAGGGTGACTTTCGAAAACATCCGGGAAAAAAGCGACACCCCTTTAGAAAAATGTCCAGTTCATGATGTTAGCCAATTCTTCGATATTTGTCGTCTGAAATGTCGAACTGAAAAATAATTACTGATCTCATAAAAATCCGTCGCCGCTGTCGAAAGTTTTAGGCAAACATGCAAACATAGATATATACATGCATACATTTATATATTGGTAACTAAAAATGTTTTACCCAAACCTATTGAAAAGCTACCACTATCTCTGTATAACCTTTATGTAAAATTTCAAATGTTTAAACCAGAAATTGTCTGAGTAATTGGAAGAGAACAATTATTTTATAAATGTGACCCCTATTATGACTGCTTAATATTTATTGTTTTGGGTTTAAATGAAGTTATTAAGTTAGATTCATGTCCAAGGAACCTATATAAAGTTCATGTCCAAGGAACCTATATGTAAAATTTAAAGTTTTTAGACCGAAAATTGTCGGAGGAGTTTGGAAGGGTTCTTAAAGGTCAAATTGTTGAAATTTTACCCCTTAATAGCCCAATCTCTGGCCAAAAATCGATTCCAAAGAATTTCCAAAATCTTAGCACCCTGTATATCAAGTTCTGAGTCTGTAGACTGAAAATTGACAGTGTTATTGCGTAGGGAAATGGACACACAGACACACAGACAAACACGTTGGCCGGGTGTTTGAATGCGTATGTTGATAAAAAAAAGTGGTAGTAGGAAGGCAGGCTTGAACCCGTACCGCGTAGGAGGAAAAGAACGGACGACAAAAAGGTGATGTTTTTGCTGTTACGACCACCCAAACCGGAATTGAGTTATGTTTAAATTAAGGCTAGAATCGAAAGGAGAGGATGACCTTCGAAAATATCGGCGAAAAAAGAGATTCCCATGTAGAAAAGTGCCAAGTTGAAGGTGAAGATATTAATGTTTTTAAGCCAATTTTTCGATATGTGTTATCTGAAAGATCGAACTTCAAAACAGTACTAATCTTGGTAAAATCCGTCGCCTCGATCAAAAGTTTATATTTATATATGGGTAACTAAAAAAATTATACGCAAACCAATTAAAAAGCTTGCCCTATATCTGAATACACTTTATGTAAAATTGCAAATCTTTAGACGAGAAATTGTAATTTGGTAGAGACCGCAGAGGTCAAATGTTTTTTTTTAAATTTTACCCCTATTCTGACCCCTTACTATTTTTTTTTTTTGGCTCAAATCAAGTTATTAAGTTAGATCCATGTCTAAGGAACCTATAACTAAAATTTTAAGTGTTTAGGGCCAACATTGTCGGTTAGAAATTTGGGTGTTAAGGAGTCAAAATTCAACGATTTGACTTTTGAGAACTCTAACAAACTCTTCGGCCAATTTTGGGTCTAAACACTTGACTCTTTAGATACAGGTTCCTTGGACATGGATCCAACTTAATAAATACAATGACCCCTTTTTTGCTCAACATAAACTTCTATACACCCATTTCTTAGTAAATATGTGTTTAAATATCATTTTGTATATAATCCCTTGGAACATGATACCATTTAAACATACCCAGACAAATAGTAAGCAAAGATAAAATAAAATAACAACATATGGTATACTGATTTAATTAATCATAATTAAACCGTATAAAATATAATAAAATGCATATATAAAGAAATATAAAAAAAATTATAATAAAATATTAAAGTAAAGGTTCATGAGTTATACACCCCCCCCCCTTTAATCAAAATAAAAGAAACAGAAAAGGTTTAAAGAAATTCATATATTGATTATTTACCTCCGTTTTACAGGTCAGGAATAGCAGATAAGACAGCAAGCCCTGCCACTTAGGAACAAAATAGGACAAAATAAATTTAAACATATATATACTTCAAAGGATATTACACAGACAATTGAAGAATTGATATTAAAATAAAATAAAAGCTATAGAAATAGAGACAGGCAAGTTATAGTTAAATAAAAATGAACATCATTATAGATAATATGTGGGTTCTGATTTTCCTCACACAGAAAACAATATGGCTGACGAGAGCCTAACATTATTTATCCTTAACTGCTCCCCAATGTTAGGCTTGAAACCGGCGGTACTAATGCGTTTCTGACCTTCTGTAGAGTTATAAACAAATATTAAGCTTTCATATTGAACATTTCTTCTTTGTAATCGAGCACTTTGTTGTAATTCTTTCCAATAAAACAGTAAACATATCTCTCTCTCTCTCTCTCTCTCTCTCTCTCTCTCTCTATATATATATATATATATATATATATATATATATATATACCTTCTGTAGAGTTATAAAAAAATATTAAGCTCTCATATTGAACATTTCTTCTTTGTAATCGAGCACTTTGTTGTAATTCTTTCCAATAAAACAGTAAACACATATATATATATATATATATATATATATATATATATATATATATATATATATATATATAAAAATAAAAATTATAACACGGAAATTACATAATTGTCGATGCAATAATTTATTTCAACCTTATGGTATTTTCAAGCATCTAAATCAGACAATTACATTTTTGATACTGAAAAAGAAAAGAAAAATCGTGCTTCGACCCTCAAAAAACCAAAGGTGGTGGTAGTAGCAATCCACTTAATACATTTATAGAGAGGGTGGTAGGGATTTAAAAAAATAAAAATTAAAAATTAAAAATAACAAATAAAAAAATTAGATTAGACACTTATAAGCGGCAGCTCGATGTAACCATAGATACACACACACACACACACACACACACTCACACACACACACACGCAACACATACACATACACACACACGCCTCTAAGATGTACGTTCTGACATGTAAATGCCTTGACACGCGTTTACTAACCTATGAAGGAGGGGCGAAAGTATACGGATATATAGTGAAAGAAATAGAACAGCGCGTAATGGAAAAAAGAAGAAAAAAAAGAGGAAGAAAAGAAGAGGATACAGTGATTGAGTCATGGAAAGTAGGTCTATTAAAAGATAAATAAATTAATAAAAAATATAACTAAAAAAATAAATAAATAAAAATAAGAAAATAAAAATAAAAAGAATATTATATATAAAGTTTTAAAACTATCTGTATGTTATTATGTAAAAATTAATATTATCTTATAATTTATTTAAATATTTTATATGTAATATAATACTATGAATTTAAAAATTGAGTCTATATATTTAATATTTTATATATTTTCATGTAAATAATTTTATTGGTGATTATAGCGGTCGTTGTAATTAATATTTCAATTCTTAATTGATTAAGAAGTGGGAAAATGTAATATTGATCGCCCCCAATTCGATAGGACGTATCTAGTTTCGGTTAATATATACTTTTATTCCCTCCGTACAACAAAATTATTCTCATGCACGCATAAAGAAATAAGTAAAATAATTAAATTTTTGTGTTGATTTGTATCAAATCTAATAAAATCTAGTTTTAGTATTTGGTCTTTTTGACTGAACTCAGTTTAATAACTAATGTATTATCTGCAGAGAAAAATTATTATCTTAAGGCTATCTCATTTATTTATAAGTAATTTGGACAAGCCAGGTACTTCGGGGAAAATATATATATATATATATATATATATATATACATACACACACATACATATATATATATATATATATATATATATATATACACACACATACATACATATATATATATATATATATATATATCTGCCTAGCTTAGATTTCGGACAACAAATCGTAAAGTAGTTATTATCGAGTATATACCGGACAACACTATAATTGCCGGTGGGGTGGGGTAGGATTGTTTATCGTAATTAATCTAGTGGTGTTAGATTCGGTGTCTTTACCATTATAGAATTCTCTGTTCGTCGGATCTAGAGTTATTGGTTATTTTAAATTTACATTTATGTCTACATCTGGCCATCAGTTCATCTCGTTTGTTTAGGAGATTACTGTGTTGGTACTTCAGGATTCTTATTTTTTCCTCAAGGCATAAACTGCATCTCTGCCTAAAGCCGTTTGGAACGTCCGAATGACATAGGATTGACCATGAAATCACTGGGGATCGATTCTCATTTTTTAATAACCACCATTGTTTAGCTAACTCGGTTTTATTCTTAAGTTCTGGGTTATTGAAAGAATGTTTGTGGTCATAAAAACGTTGTTTCCAGCTTCCGGCGGAGATACCGAAGTAAACTTTTTTGTCCCTGTTATTATCTTCTGGGTGGATAGTGGCCTTATAAACCACGCACTCAACTTTACAATTACCGTCCAGTGGGCAGTTATTTTTCACTTGGCAGTTACATTTGTCTACTGTCGCCTTATTTCTATTAGAGTTGTTTAATATTTTATTATTATGAGTGCTAATTATTCTGTCCATGTTTTTAGTGCACGAGTAACTTATTTTAATTGTTTTTCTATTAAATATCTTCCTAAGTGGATTATTTATGGTAAAATGTTTATCTATTAGGTTCAAAAATACTTTCCCTATGTTTATGTTGGATAGTTGACAGTAAGGGGGATTAAACCATATTATTTTCCGGCCTCTGTTCTTAGATTTATTTTTGTTTTTATTTTCCTTCTTAATATATATATATATATATATATATATATATATATATATATATGTATGTGTGTGTATGTATATATATATATATATATATATATATATATATATTTTCCCCGAAGTACCTGGCTTGTCCAAATTACTTATAAATAAATGAGATAGCCTTAAGATAATAATTTTTCTCTGCAGATAATACATTAGTTATTAAACTGAGTTCAGTCAAAAAGACCAAATACTAAAACTAGATTTTATTAGATTTGATACAAATCAACACAAAAATTTAATTATTTTACTTATTTCTTTATGCGTGCATGAGAATAATTTTGTTGTACGGAGGGAATAAAAGTATATATTAACCGAAACTAGATACGTCCTATCGAATTGGGGGCGATCAATATTACATTTTCCCACTTCTTAATCAATTAAGAATTGAAATATTAATTACAGCGACCGCTATAATCACCAATAAAATTATTTACATGAAAATATATAAAATATTAAATATATAGACTCAATTTTTAAATTCATAGTATTATATTACATATAAAATATTTAAATAAATTATAAGATAATATTAATTTTTACATAATAACATACAGATAGTTTTAAAACTTTATATATAATATTCTTTTTATTTTTATTTTCTTATTTTTATTTATTTATTTTTTTAGTTATATTTTTTATTAATTTATTTATCTTTTAATAGACCTACTTTCCATGACTCAATCACTGTATCCTCTTCTTTTCTTCCTCTTTTTTTTTTTTTTTTTCTTCTTTTTTCCATTACGCGCTGTTCTATTTCTTTCACTATATATCCGTATACTTTCGCCCCTCCTTCATAGGTTAGTAAACGCGTGTCAAGGCATTTACATGTCAGAACGTACATCTTAGAGGCGTGTGTGTGTATGTGTATGTGTTGCGTGTGTGTGTGTGTGAGTGTGTGTGTGTGTGTGTGTGTGTGTGTATCTATGGTTACATCGAGCTGCCGCTTATAAGTGTCTAATCTAATTTTTTTATTTGTTATTTTTAATTTTTAATTTTTATTTTTTTAAATCCTTACCACCCTCTCTATAAATGTATTAAGTGGATTGCTACTACCACCACCTTTGGTTTTTTGAGGGTCGAAGCACGATTTTTCTTTTCTTTTTCAGTATCAAAAATGTAATTGTCTGATTTAGATGCTTGAAAATACCATAAGGTTGAAATAAATTATTGCATCGACAATTATGTAATTTCCGTGTTATAATTTTTATCTTATTGCTCTGTTTACCACATTGAGCTCTCATACCCGGATTTCCTCTGGATTTATTCCATTATAACACTATATATATATATATATATATATATATATATATATATACTTCGGAGTAATTTTTATTTAACAATCAGTGGTTATGTAAACGTGAGATTGTAGTTTACAAAATATTACTGGCAGTAATATTCTATAAAGTAATCCCATCTAAACGAGAATTGCTCGATATTCAAGATAGAGCAAATAAATTAAATTGTAATTCAATGAAATTCAAAAAACTCTCATTGAAATGAAATGAAGTGGTTGAGTTTCATATCAAAGAATTTTTATTATTCTAAGCAAGACAAAGAATGTTTTAGAAAGTTTATCTCCTTAACCTATAGGGTTTCGATGTCTACCATCTCATCAGAGGAGTGAAAATATTAGCAAATAGTTATAAAGGTATGCACCCTATTTGCTAAAGTCAGTGAGACATGGAAAGTCAAAGTGAAAATAATATATTTATCAGAAGTTCTGTAGCAGGAGTATTTGTAGAAAAAGGATATGAATGTTTTGTTGATCCAACTTGTTTGGTAAAATCCATATTATATGTTCTTTACATCCGTTTGGTAATAGTTTCCAAGTTATATCCTGGGTAATCCGCATAGCTGTGTATATATCCGAATCGGGCAAGTGCTTGCTTAAATTTGTTCTGGGTCCAGCCGATAATAATTTCAAATGGTAAGTGGCAGGAGGTGGGGTGAGACAATTTTGTGCATATTCATCCTAATATACACATGAACACACATATACAAACTCAACACTCACACACAATATACATATGTAATACACATACACACATACACATATATATACATATATACACATATATATATAAACATATATATACATATACACATATACACACACTTAAACATACATACATCTCTATAAAAATAGATATCTCTTCAAGTAGAATCTAAGAATCATAAAGTTTGACCGGTCACTTAATTGAGGTCAGGTCGTGTACAAGATATAGGGACTTGGTTCGGGGTGGGGGGGAAGAAAGGAGGAGGAATAAGAATAATATAGATATAAGGACAAAAACCAAAACAAATTAAAACAAAGAGATGGGCCTAAACCGTAAATGGAATAATTCTTTTTTTCCTGATTTTTCCTAGTTTAATCTCAAACCTCATTGTCAATTTAAATCGTATTTGTTCTGTCCACTCAAGTTATAAGTACTGCGCATGAGGTGCTAATTATTATTAATTTTATACTTATCTATATTTCCCTTAGAAAGAGGAATGGCATAGAGTTTAGAATATACTAATGCTTATTAGCTAATTGTGAAATTAATTCTAATATTATTGATGGAACGTTTTATCTTTATTTTATGGTCCTTACGGTAATAGTTCAATGCTAAGTAAGTTAAAACAAAGGTAATAAAGTAATGATAATACCTTACAGGAAAAAACGTTTAAAATTAGTATATCCATAACCTTATGCTATTTAATAATATTTAACCGGGGAAATTTTCTATAACTGCATTATTAATACATATACATACACACACACACATATATATATATATATATATATATATATATATATATATATATATATATATATATATATACCCACACATAACATATACATACACACACACGTACACATGCATGAACGTGTACAATATATATATTTTTATACATATTCGCAACCATACGGTTAATACACACATACGCTCACTTATTCTATGTATACTTACATCTAAGCCCATATATACCCACAAATAACAGGTGTATCATATATAGACAGATATGCCCTCATATATACAAAAAATGTATTTAGAAATAAAAATTTATGCACTTATTTAACACTATAAATTATAGGAATAATTAGTGTATGTAACTTACCTAAGTTTATCAATGATATTTTTTATTTTTTTAATTTTGTTATAATTTTTTAACCCCTCCTCTGCTAATTTAACATTAATAAGATTAAAAAAAGTGGGATTGTGTGACTATGGTTATAGAATTTAATTAACCTAATAGCAACAGGGATGACGCATCAATGAGTATAGTTCTTTCTTGTTTATACGTACGGATCTGGAGATTACCTTGCAATGGGGAATTTTTACTCCTTTTCTGGTTAGCAGATGGGTGCGGAATTATAAATTCTTTAAATGGGAAGCTACATGCTTTTGGAAATACTATTATAATTAGACCTTAGAGTGCCAATTACATGTAGGAGATTTAAAGTGTAGTATTTTAATGTTCTTATAATAAGGCTCTACTTTACATGTGCATATACACAAACAGAAAAAGTTATTTTATGTGTTAAATCAGGTTATTAAAAACTATCTTTAGAAATGAACATTATTTTATTATTAGTAAAGTAAGTGTTTAGATTTTAGTCAAGACTGGTGTGTATTTAGTACTTTTTTATTTTTACCTATTTCTCATTTGTACAGAGAGTGTATGTTATTTTATTTTAAGATTACTGTATTTAAATTTTTTCTTGTGTTTACATCTGGACACTAGCTCGTTCTTGGTATTAATTATGGGTTTATTGAAGGTTATGATGTTAACTGCCTCGGATATACAAAGATTGCAACACTTATCCCCTGGGGCATATGATCTAGATTTATTCAGTATTCTCCATTTAATTGAATATGGAATTTTCTTGTCCTCTAGGCTGTTGATTAATTTGGTTAAAGATGTGCTATTATTATCATTGTTTTGAGATCTTTCATTTTTGAAAGAATGTAGGTGGTTTGAGATTCTTATTTTTATTAAGCTTGATGATGCACCTATATACGTGAATGTTTTCCTTGTTTTATTACTGTTTATTTGTTCATATATATATATATATATATATATATATATATATATATATATATATATATATATAAGCACTCTACGAGTGGCGGACGGATGTTTATTCAAATAGACATCCGTAGGGTAGAACTGACGACTGTCATCACGACGGTTCTAGGTTCGATCCTCGGCTTGGGATAGGTGTTAGTCTAGCGGCGCTGATGAGTTGTGAAACAACGAAACAGGACTGCCCATAAAGTCTGGATACATAATCTACATGGTGCCCATATATATATATATATATATATATATATATATATATATATATATATATATATATATATATATATATATAAATATATGTGTGCTTGTGTGTATACACACACATATATTTATATATATATATATATATATATATATATATATATATATATATATATATATATAAATATACGTATACGTACGGTATATTTTGGCGTCTAAGACGACCCTTAAAGTAAATAAAAAGCACCTTTAAAACCAATATTTTAAAAGATACCAGTTGTTGCAATATTTAGCCTTGGTTAAAAAACATAGTATATATATATATATATATATATATATATATATATATATATATATATATATATATGTGTGTGTGTGTGTGTGTCTGTCTGTCTGTGTATGTGTATGTGTTTGTGTGTTAGATACGGATGGCAAATGAAAATCAAGAATATAACAGATGCGAAATTGTATACCCATGCAATATTGAAGCAGATGTAGAAACGCGGAATAAATGCAATTTTCTTTTGTGTTGATTAAATTTTCCACGAATCTATAAGCTTTGATTGGATTAACGTAGTGCAATTTGTTGGTGTATAAAAAGTGAACATTTAATATAATCCAATGTTGTTTACCAGAAATATATGCTGTCTTCTATCTCCGCTTCTGAGCCATAATTTTTAGATGGAAATAAGCAGTAACTTTCAGATGGAGAGAATAAATTACAGACGGATAGAAAAAATGAGAAAAATCTCTAATGGATGCTATGGGAATTTTAAATTCAGTTTGAGCGATTCAGATTTTGAATTTACCGATTAAGTTTCGGCGATTTTAGTGTAAGGGTTCTAATTTTAACCCCCCCTCCCAACTACAACACTATACTACTCGAATGCACCGGGATACTAATTGGGACTATATCTATAGGGATGCTCTGTAGGAACATCAGCAGAGAGATGTCTTTCGGCACAATCCGGAAAGAAGAGAAACAGAATAGAGGTCCGAAATTTAGCTGCTTATTCAAAATTCTATTAGAACCTAAGACTGTCGGGCATCTTGTGATAAATAAAGTGAAGGCGTATTATTTTATTTTTATTTCGGACTATTATTCTCATATTTATTAGTTGTTGTTTTTGATCTTTTATTGGTTTTGTTTATTCACAACGTTTCGGCCAACTATTCCTCTGGCCTTCGTCAGGTGGTAACCGCGACGGATAGGAACTTCGAATCTCCTAACTGCATTCTCAGCCATCACTGCCATCCGTAGTTGTTGTCGTCTCACCAAATTTTGGCCAATTAACCTCTGGCACGCTTTGGGTGGAATTGAAACCGCTATCTTAAGACAATGTTCATCTGGAACTGTAGAGATTCAACGTCTCTATCAACTGCGCCACGGGCCCCGAAGGGCGATCAAGGTTGAATTCTTTGATCTTATAAATCCACGTTTATTTATTATCTGATCTTCCATGGTCGTGTCTGTACCGAATGGTATATATATATATATATATATATATATATATATATATATATATATATATATATATATATATATATATATATATATATATATATTATTCCTTAATTGGAATTCATTTTTGAGATGAGCATTATATATGAATTTATTTTTATTTCCGACTATTATTCTCATCTTTATTAGTTGTTGCTTTTTTATCTTTTATTGGTTTTGTTTATTCACAACGTTTCGGCCAACTATTCCTCTGGCCTTCGTTAGGTGGTAACCGCGACGGATAGGAACTTCGAATCTCCTAACTCCATTTTCAGCCATCACTGCCATCCGTAGTTGTTGTCGTCTCACCACATTTTTGGCCCATTTCACCGATGAACACACTTTCGACAAGAATAATTTATAGAAAATGAAATATATGAAAAGAATCACAAAATATTACACATTTAATATAATAAACGTTCACTTAAAATGCATAACATTTGCCGCAACAAAATTGAATAAAATATGCCTCTGCTTCACCTCTCTTTCTTCTTTTCTTCTCATATACATGTATATATATATATATATATATATATAAATATATATATATATATATATATAAAGAAAAATACAAAGTTTACAAATTGCATAAATCTGTAAGTTTAAATCACGCATATATCTCAATATTAATATGTATGGGTTAATTCTTACCAGATCCAAATTTCAATATTCGCAATAACCCATTGATATAAGAAACTGAACTTAAACTCTGCAAATTAGAATTCACAAGAAATTTATAATTCAACAAGAGATAAAAGCTGCAAACTTACATTTTTTTGTCAAACACATTTATTATAAATTCTAATTTAAATATTTACTATAAAGTTTTCTTTTTTTACGATTGCTACAAACACGCACGATAAGTGCGCACATATTTTCCCAATCGTTAAAATACACTTGTGCGGCTGATTTGCAGATTTAAGTGTGACTCGTATTTTAATATCATGAAATAATGATAATTTTTTAATTACTACTAGCTACAGAAGATTCTGTTTTTAACAAAATCAAATCAAATAAAATAATCAATTATTTTTTGCATCAGAAAACGAATACATATTTTTTCAGATTACTATACCGATTCAGATACCCCTAAAATTACGAGTTTTCCGATTCCCGGTTACAAGTGTGTTTAATCGTCGCAACACTAGTAAAAATGCATTATTATTGAGCAATTATATTCTAAAAAGACAAAAGTTCGAATCTTATAGGAAAAGAATAATAATAAAACACTTTTTCTACTATTGTTTATAGACTTTTCACTTTAAGATTTTCCCAAAAGAACACTATTCACCATTAAAAGAAAATTATGTCGATTTACTCTTACTTAAATAGCGGTGGTGTTACCTAATTGATACTTAAATTATGGGTTTGTTCGTATAAATTTGATAAACTCAATTAACGAAATGTTAGAAAATAGTGAAATTAAAAATACCACAAAATATAAGCGGTATAAGTTTAAGAATGACTGTTTTTCGATAAAGACAATTTGTTAATTTAGGATGTTTAGACGAGTAGTCACCATCAAGTAGATAATTTCTACTAAGTTTATCTTTTAGGAGCTTTAAATATTAGCTACACTGATTTTTGTGGATATTTTTCTATCAGAGACATTATGAATTTTGTTATAAATAAACCTTCCTTCCAACTTTTACTACTTGTTCCGTATCCCCCTATCATTGCTATATAGCAAGATTTATTTTACGATCTCATCTCAATGCCTCCCGAAACAGGGGAGTTATGTAATATAGTAAGGTTTCGTATAACATGGGTAGTTGTATACATGATGTATGTATTGACGTCTATACATATTTTATCGGGTACATATGAGTGTACCTATTGTCGTCTAATGATTGTGTAAACAGTGTATAGTACAATTATAAAATTATCGGAAAACTAACAAGCTCTGAGGTTTTACATCGTCCAATGAGAAAACATACTTTGTCAATCTTGGCTTGATCTTTAATTGACGAAGCTGTCAACGATGATTCGCACGAGCCTAAGCCTTGGTGATATTTACAGCAGCTTTCTTTCGGATGATCCCTTATTTGAAAAGGTGCAATGCTGGTCCTAGACTTACTATCGGAGTTACCCCTACTCTGAGCAATTATTGTCCACTTTTCTCCGTTGGACTCTCGACTGCCTCGGCTAGCAATGATTTTCAACGTTACGCAAACGGACAGAGGAATCGGTAATATTCACTAACATTGTCAGATTTCTACATAATTTTCCAATATTTCGTTCACATTCGAAGAAATCTGGCCTGAAAACACCACTTTCTTCCCTCGAAAACGTGACGTCATTTTCATTGTTTTCTTCTGTTTTTTTTTACATAGGCATCATTACATATCAAGGCCAAGAGTCCACTCGAGGATAAGGGTTAAAGAGTGTACAGTAGAAAATTGGCCAATATTGTAATCGTTAGTAATGGGAACTCGGTAAATTATGAAACTTATATGAAACGGCTCATCAAAAACTTGTATGTTAGACTTGAAGACAATTATATTGTAGTGAGCTGGAAAGCAGGAAAATGAAAGACGGTTCCACAGGCATGCAGTTCTAAGAAAGAAGCGTTGTTAATGGAATCTACGCTTTGGTTTGGGAACAGATAAAGAGTGGGGGGAAATTATTGATTGTGTTTTCTCCTAAACGGGTGTTTCTTGTGAAAGTTTTGCGAGGGGGGCAATATATTGGAGCTCAGCCGAGCACTTGCAATGAAAAAAACGATAAAGCAGACAAACTCGCAACATCTCTTCTGTGAGAAAGAGTTTGCACGGAAGAGAAAAGGACATCCCCTATGAGGATACGAAGTCTATTTTGAACTCTATCACGGCAGGATAAGTCGTTTCTAGCAGCTCCTGTCCAGATGTGGCAACACTACTCAATCCTTGGACGTATCTGGCTCTCTTTTGTCTAAGATGTTTTGCTGGTAGTTGTCCCTGCCTTTTCCTTTCTTCATAGTAGGTTCTCTTTGCGAATTAAGGTGATCCTGGCATGCATGAACTCACATTAGCTAAATTAATCGTTACAGACGAAGAATCCTTAATATGCAAAACAACATGTCTCTAGATTTTCAGAAATATCTACTTATTTCGATATACATTGCAAATAACTTTGCGTCATGCGATCAGCCGATTACTATTGATTTCTCATTGACAGCTACTACAGGTTATCTCCTTAAGCTTAGAATATTAGCTGTAAGTTTCCTGTGGATATCCGGTTAGTTATCTGTCACCAAGGTTTTTCCATTTCTCTTTACGAATATTTGGTGCAGTGTTAGCCGAACCTAGTGTTATTATGTTATTATTATCACCTTCTAGATGTTTTCAAAAAGATTATTATCGAAAAGTTTTATTTCAGAACAACGCACACTTTTTCTTAGAGTTGGAGCGACAGATCTACCCTAAATTTCTAGTAGACTAAACCTCTTTTGATACCATTTGTACATTAACTTACATTATCGCAACAGCTGTGTTCTAGTGAATTCTCTTCGGCAACGATTATCGATTTTCACTAGAAAAAGTAATTTTCGCACTCATCGATTAGGGTCTGTTTAGTGCTTTCTCCCGTAATTCTTTTCATCTTAATTGAGCCTATTTGTTGTGGAACGAGTTGATGAGGGCATTTTACTTGGTCGCAGAGGGAGGTAGCATTACATTATACAGTTTCACTTTTTTAGTTCCAATGTAATGTTTGTTTTTGTTTTACGCCCGTAGTAGTTAGAATATGCCAGCTAGTGCACGTATTTTATTTGCATTATTCTACCTATTAAAGAGTTTCTCTAAGGATGTCTGCCGATTAGTCGTATATTCTCGACCATTGCTTTAATGCCAATCTTTCTTTTTTTAAAAAAGAAATAGAAACAGATGTACATGCTCTGATTATTTTCAGCTCTCTTTCCAATAACGAGAAGTTGCTTCCCTTCTCCATCCGCCTGTGATTAGCCTGAACGGCGAAATATACAATCTGGGAGGACGTACAATACTCATTAAGTGTTATAACATTCGGTCTTTTGGCTTGAATAGGCGTTTCTGTTTATACATATATGCTGTAGAATCGTGTGACTTTCAATTTCAAGTACTGCTGCAGGTGTTTGCTTTACCATTTGTTTGCGTGTTCTGTAACGTGCATCCAGAAGATAAGCACCCGCGTGTTTGCGTGTTGTGTAGATACGTGGGAGAGACGGATGAGGGGAAAAAGACTTACCTCGAGACCAGCTCAGCGTTGCCGACCAAAAATAGAAAAGAAAGACCAAGATGGCGGCCGCCGTCTTTTGTAAAGTATGATGTCTCGCAAAGTCACACGAATTCTCGGAATATGCAAATTTAGCCGGCCTAGAACGACGATAAAAGCGGGTGAGGCGAAAGACGTCGGGGAGTGACGATTGAGTTGGTTGGGGAATCGTGTGGCTGTTGCTTCTTGTGCCGTGTGAGGATATTTTACCGTTGTTGGAATCCGTGCAGAACCGGTGTAAAAAGATTATTAAATTGCTGCAACATTTATAACATCTTTTCCTGAACTTACCGTGTTAAAGAGAGAGTCGGGCGCCATCTCTAATTTTTCCTTACACATTTCTGTTACAAGCTATTTTTGCCATTTGGCCACTAGGACTATGACCGAGTCGAAATTTGACTAAAAGCTCATACCCGAGTTTGACGGGTCCACATCCATCGTCGACTGGGTTGAAAGGGTCGAGCTGACGTGCGACCTTTGTGAGGTAAAAAGGGTACACACTGTGATTCCCCTGAGATTGGCTGGGGGTGCCTTGAGTGTATATCAGCAACTCAGTGCTGCCGAAAAGGGAGATGTCACCGCAATTAAAGCTGCGCTGTACAAGGCATTTGCCATGGATCCTTGTACGGCCTATGAAAAATTTGCTTCCCGAAAACTTCTACCGGAGGAAAGCGTGGACGTTTGCTTCGCTGAGTTAAAGAAACTCGCAGTTCTGTTCGGTGGAGGGGTGTCGGAGCGGACGCTCGCGTACGCGTTTGTGGCGGGCCTTCCCACTCGGGTGAAGCAGCTACTGAGAGCCTCAACCAGCGTTTCAACAACGACCATGGAACACTTGATGGAACGTGCTCGAGCCATCATCAAAGATGAGGAGGACCTGGGGGAACCAGTTGTGATGGCGACACAGACAGGCCAGATTGGCGCTCGGGAGATTCCGAATCAGAACCCTGCAAGCAATGGGAAATGTTTTCGCTGCGGCCGACGCGGACATTTTGCAAGGAATTGCACCAAAAGGGGATGTGTGCGCTGTTTTAAGTGTGGCGGTGTGGGGCATCTAGCCCAAAACTGTGCGGGAAACGTATCAGGGGAGAGGACGTCAGCGCCGCCCTGCTCCCCGAGCAAAATTTGATCAAGGCGCAACCAGTGATGACCGTCTACGTAAACAGGATACCCTGCTCAGCACTTCTCGACTCAGGCTGTTCGCATACTATAGTGAGCGCCAGGCTGTGTCCAAGTTGGACTAAGAGGAAGGTCAAAGTAACCACGATAGGAGGCAAGACCCAGACATGCTGTGGAGCTGGAACTGTCAAGATCTACACGGACACCGGTGCGCCACTAAGATCAATGTGCTCGTGACCCAAGGTAATCTCCTGGGGTTTGACCTGTTGCTCGGATACGATGCCATCAAGGCGCTGGGGGAAGTCGCAATTCATCGGGATGGAAAGGTGCGATTCTTGGAGGCACCAGTGTGTGCAGCGCTCCATATCGATCGGCCGGATTTTACAGTGGACTACGACTCGCGCAAGAGGGCCTGGATTTCATCTTGGAAGTGGACCGAGGAAATGGCACCGACTAAACTCAAGAATGGAGTTGCAGAATACACTATACCCAGTGAGGCCCGAACAGAATACGAAAGGGAACTAAAGGCGTGGATCCAAGATGGCTGGTTAATCCCCTACCCTGAGGACAAGCTTGGGCCTCCCAAGGGTCTAATACCCTTGATGGCAGTAGTCCAGCATAACAAGTCGAAAGTACGGCCCGTGCTGGGCTATAGGGAGCTTAACAAGCATATTGAAGCCTACACTGCCGATGCTGACGTATGCGCCAGTAAGTTGAGGGAATGGCGTCAGAAAGGCACTAATGTCTCGATATTGGATTTGCGAAAAGCCTATTTACAGGTGCGAGTTGATGAGACGTTGTGGCCGTTCCAGACAGTTTGGTTCCAGGGGCAGAGGTACTGCTTTACACGCCTTGGCTTTGGCCTAAATGTGGCACCACAGATCATGAAGACTATTGTCAACACAGTATTGTCCCAAGAAAAGCCCATGAGGGACTCAACGTCAGCTTACATTGATGACGTATACGTCAATGAAGATGTACAGTCTGCGTCGTGTGTCAAAGAAAAGTTGGCTCAGTTTGGTCTGGAATGCAAGAATCCCGAACGTTTAAGGGAAGGAGCACGTGTATTGGGATTGGATGTTTATGAAGAAGATGGCACCCTACAATGGAGGCGTGGCAGTGAAATTCCAAGCATCCCCAACCTCGTTACAAGGCGGACCGTTTTTTCTTGGTGTGGAAAACTTGTTGGTCACTTACCGGTCTGTGGCTGGCTCCGCGCAGCTGTTGGTGTGATTAAACGCAGAGCAAATTTAACAACCATGGGTTGGGATGACGTATCCGATGATGTCCTACTAACTCTGATGATTAAAGAGACACTGGAGAGAGTGAACAAGAAGGACCCTGCCTGTGGGCGGTGGTGTGTTAACGGATACAACGTAGGTGTGTGGGTTGATGCCAGTTCTTTGGCGTTGGGAGTATCGTTGGAGCAAGGAGGAAACGTGTTCGAGGATGCGTGTTGGCTGCGGCCCGTAACAGATTCTCAGCATACCAACCTGGCAGAGCTGGACGCTGTTGTAAAGGGGGTAAATCTGGCCCTGCAGTGGCAGTCTAAGAAGTTGACTTTGTACACAGATTCTCTCTGTGTCTACCACTGGGTGTCTGACACACTTTCAGAACGGACACGAATCCGTACCAAGGCAGCAAGCGAAATGTTAATACGGAGAAGGCTAGACACGCTAAAAAACCTGGTATCTGAGTATGGGCTATCACTGAGCGTCACTCTGGTGCCATCACATTGTAATCTGCTGACCAACTGACCCGTGTACCTCACAAATGGTATGAAGCCGCGAAGATGGGAATGGAGATTACTGCTCGATCTTGTGCAGTTGCAATCGACCCATGTCAAATACAAAAAATTCATGCACAGAGCGGACATCCGGATATCAAGAGGACCCTTTATTTTGTGAGGCGCGCATACCCAGCAGTGCCCAAGATGGATGTCAGACAGATCGTCAGAAATTGTGAGGCTTGCCAGTCTATTGATCCTGCACCAGAGCGATGGCAGAAGGGTCGCTTGGAAGTTGAGAGTGTGTGGCAGCGGCTGGCCATGGATATTACCCATTACAGTGGCAATCCCTTTCTAACTCTCATTGATTGCGGGCCTACAAGATTTGCGGTGTGGCGGCAGATGACCAGACAGGATTCAGCAAATGTTGTTCGCCACCTATCATCCATTTTTTTTGAGCGAGGTTCGCCGGAAGAGCACCTGACTGACAATGATGCAGCGTTTTGTAGCCAGCAAGTTCGGCAGTTGTTAGATGAGTGGGGCGTCCGACTACGGTTGCGATGTGCGCATGTGCCGTCAGGAAATGGCATTGCTAAAAGAAGTCATCGCAGCATCAAGAGAATTGCTGCCAGGAAGCGATGTACTATTGCGGAAGCCACATATTGGTACAACATTACGCCAAAGGACGGGACGTCCCCTTCAACCGCACCTGCAAATGCTATTTACACGTACCGAGTCGGAGTGAAGGGAATCAACACTACGCAGCCAACCGACAAGGGAACATATAACAGATATGTAGTGGGAGATCCAGTGTGGGTGCGGCCTCCAGGAAATCGGTGCACCGACAAGTTTAAGCGAGGACAAATATCTGGAGTGATTAGCCAGCAGTCTGTTTTGGTCGATGGAACCCCACGACATGTGCGAGATCTTCGCCCAGTTACCGAGGTGCGTCACACAACTACAGAAGAAAGCAGTGAAGCGTCTAGCGATGAGCTGCCGATGCACGGATTCAGTGAGCCCCCTTCAGAGACTGATAGCGATACTTCATCTGATGAGGCGGAACCAGATCCAGAGCCCGAATCTGAAACAGTGAATGTACCTCTTCGCAGAAGCACACGCACTAAAAGGCCACCCCAGTGCTCTCTATGTGATCATCAGATCAGGGGGGAGTGTAACGTGCATCCAGGAGATAAGCGCCCGCGTGTTTGCGTGTTGCGTGGGTACGTGGGAGAGACGGATGAGGGGAAAAAGACTTACCTCGAGACCAGCTCAGCGTTACCGACCAAAAATAGAAAAGAAAGACCAAGATGGCGGCCGCCGTCTTTTGTAAAGTATGATGTCTCGAAAAGTCACACGAATTCTCGGAATATGCAAATTTAGCCGGCCTAGAACGACGATAAAAGCGGGTGAGGGGAAAGACGTCGGGGAGTGACGATTGAGTTGGCTGGGGAATCGTGTGGCTGTTGCTTCTTGTGCCGTGTGAGGATATTTGACCGTTGTTGGAATCCGTGCAGAACCGGTGTAAAAAGATTATTGAATTGCTGCAACATTTATAACATCTTTTCCTGAACTTACCGTGTAAAAGAGAGAGTCGGGCGCCATCTCTAATTTTTCCTTACACATTTCTGTTACATGTTCAAATGCAGTTGTTTGCACAATTACCAGTGTACGGCCTCTCACATTTGTTCGTGTCTATTCTTATATTTTTAGCTCGTTTGCTGCATTCGTTTATGATGTGATTTATTGTTTCTTTTTTGTCCACAGTATTTGGATTTACTGTTTCCTGTGTTGTGTCGATCCTTGCTTTTACTTTGTTATAATTGTAATATTTTCTGCAACCACTGTTATGGATTCAGGTCCTCGGCTTAGGGTTGCTTTTCGTATCCATGCCTAATGGTTTTGTTAGTCTCGCCCTTTGTCGTCTTTATGAATCGTCCCTGTAATCGTAACTCTTCTCATATTTTTTTCTTTTCTCTTTTGCCTCACTGTCATCTGTCTCTTCTATTGTCCAGCGTTTCTCGCTGCGGGGATTATCCTTACAGTTGTCTGCATTATGTATTTTTTGGAATTTTTTTTTGTATCATTCACATAGTCTTCTTACAATCCAGCTCTTCTTCTGCGTATTTTTTCTTTTACGAGGTCACGGTCAGCATCATGAATGCGTGTAGTGCATTGGGCATGGCCATAAGATCCCTTGTCATCTGGTAGAGACACCTCAATACTCTTGTTCAACCAATAAACAATCTAGAGTACATTACTAGAAACATTGCTTATATATTTACACTTTTTATTAAGTTATTTACTATATAGTTTAGTTTATAGGATTTTTTGTTCTTCTAATATTTTCCGTACATATCCTTATGTAACTAGAATGAGTCTGTCAGGTTCCCACTCCCGATATGTCCCTAAAAATGGGTAGGGCGCGTTTTCCAGACTCTTCAGCTTATGTTAAAAAATGTTTCCAACATTTGAACCTAATTTGTACTAATTACCGTTAACATTTTTCTTATTACAGCTTTCTCCTATCGAAATTTTCCCTATCTTGTCTTGTTTTTTTTGTTCTGTTCTGAAATCTTTGTTAAATATGCTGTTAACCAATATCGTCTTGTTACATGTAAAACGTAAAGAAAAAACGTCACCTATGTAAACGAGAACCTCCCAAATTAAAATCTTGAATAATTATCTGAACTAAAAATGTAAATTAATATTAAGCCGACTTCACAAATTGATAAAAATTAATTATTGGATTTTAATTATAAGGTGAAGTTCGAATTATAAAAACTCGAGATATATAATGCCAAAACATCCACCCATTAATATGAGAGGGGAGATTATCATCAAAAGCGTCCTGAATTGATAATTGAACACCGGACTTATACTAAGTAGATATTAATGTCCCTCGTACCTATTCCCCCTTTTTTAATCGAGAGTAGATAATACAGTTGATGTGTTATCAGCAGCTCCATTAACTCTCGCTTCTCCTTTTTTTGTCCCTCAGATGAGTGATTTTTCTGACAAAAGGTGAAGAAAAAAAGTACTTTAAAAGTCAATAGTACTTGGTAAACAGTAGCCTGAGATGTCGGAAATTTTTCTGTCACTATGTCTATCCTTGTGGGCATGCCATTAGTAAGGGTGCTGGAGGTAAACGTTTCGTCTAGGCTGACGTTATCTGCCTGATAGTCAGGGACCCGAACCTTAGATTAACAACTAAGGAGCTGTCCTATCACCGGGCGCAAAGTACTGAGACTGCTGTATTGCCATTTGGTTAATGGGCTCTGGACCATGTTGTAGTCTCTGGTGGGGTCTCTCGATGTCATACTAGTGGAGAATTGTTACGGCTTTACCTTTTCATGTGCTAAAAAAATATTTCCTGTCTTTTTCTCTCTTACTTTCCTCTCTGTACTGCTCTAACTAAGTATGCCGACCTGTTCCCCAAATCCCCAAACCTCAACATGAAATATCCCCAGAAAAAAAACTCGAATAAACCTGGAACCCCATCTTCCAACGTAGACCCCTACTACCATGTCTCCTTCTCCAACATCAGGGGTCTACGTTCCAACCTTCCAGAGGTTGAAACCCAATTACAGGAGACGACACCGGACACATTCTTTCTAAGCGAAACTGGAATAGGGCTGACTTCCCTACATGAGTTCATAATTAACGGATACTCTAATTTAACATCTAAATCTGACCCCCAAGATCGCCATGGCCATGGAATATATGCTTACATTAAAGATGGCTTCCCGTGTTGCACGGATATCTCTAGAGCAAATGCTAATTTACCTTATATGTGCTTCCGGGTTGCCCTTGCTTACACTACTGCATTTATATTTGCCCTCTATCGGCCCCACAACACCAGAGTTACTATCTTTAAGAGCATCTCTGAGAATAGACAACATCCTGCCTGCACACCCCTCGACTAACATCCACATATGTGGTGACTTCAACTTCCATAACATGGACTGGTAGACTCACTCAATAAGACGGAGGTGAGGTTCTGTCATGATTTTGCCATTGCTGATGACCTCATTCAGATTGTTCGCGAGCCACCACGTGTGCCCGATACTAGAGGTCAATATGCAAGTCTCCTACACCTTTTTCTCTCAACTTCCCCTGAGCTATGTTCATGTTTCTTTCTTTCTCCGCTAGGATCCTCCGACCACTCCGTCATATCAGCTAAGAATAAAAATGAAATGTAATAAGTCCCCAGATGTACCCATCAACCGTACTGTATCCCGATACTCCATGGCTGACTGGGATAGCTTCCGTAACTATATATGATCTACCTCTGCATTCCATGTTTAAAAAGGATGTGTTTTCTATATTATCATATCTGAACGAATGGTTAATTGTAGGCATAGACCGATTCATACCATCTAATAAATTCCAACAAAAACCTACCAGCCAGCCATGGTTCTCCCCAGAATGTGCTGTTGCCATCACACATAGATATAAACTTTTTCCATAGCTACCAACGTAATAGATGCACTGAGAGTAAAGCTGTTTCAGGAACGCCAGCAACTACTGTAAAAGAGTAATAAAAACTGAAAGAGAGCTATATGCCCAGTCTGTTAAATCCAAAGTAGCTGATCAGCGACTTGGTTCGCACCAGTTTTGGCAAATAACAAAGAGGATCCTGAACAGAAGTGTGCGTTCTATCCCAACCATTATCAATGGATCAGAGATCATCTCGTCAGCTGCAGACAAGGCCAAACTATTTGCCAATAACTAATTTTACTCTATGCGACGAAGGCTATCAACTCCCCATATTTCCTCCTATAACACAGAACACGCTAGGTAACATACAAATATCTGTGCAGGAGGTCGCCAAGCTAATCAAGAACCTTCATTCCAGTAAAGCAACTGGCCCTGACGGCATCCCAATTAAAGTATTAAAAAAGCTTCGACAAGAATTTGCTCCCATACTTACGAAACTGTGTAAACTTTGCCTTAAGGAGAAGTGCTTTCCAACACCCTGGAAAACCTCATCAGTATGCCCTGTATTTAAGAACTCAGGTGATAAGCCATCTCCCTCTCAGTACAGACCAATACGTATCCTGTGTGTCATGAGTAAGTTGCTGGAATCCATATTAAATAGAGAAATAGTTAACCATCTCAGCAGAAATAACCTTCTTAGTGACACGCAATAGGGTTTTCGTTCTACAAGATCTAACGCAGATATGTTAACGGTTATATTTCATAGGATTAGTAACTCTCTTGACAAAGGCTTCCTTTCTAGGACAATTGCTCTTGACATATCAAATCTCTTCGACAAGGTATGACAGAAATACCTACTTCACAAGATGTCCAGCGACGGTATAATTGGAAATATTCTCTCTATCATTAAATCATTTCTCTCTGATAGGCTCATAAGAGTAGTGGTTGATGGACAAAAATCAGAGGCCTGCAGTATTAATGCTTGAGTCCCTCAAGGGTCCAGCCTGGACCCAACTCTCTTCCTGATCTACATCAATGATCTCCCTAAACACATACTTAAATCATTCGTTGACATCTATGCTGATGCACGACCAGCTACGGCAACACATCAAAGGCTGTATATGACAAAGCTTTCTCTGATTCTCTCTTCTCTGATCTCGAACGAGTGGTTCAGTGGGGGAAGACGTGGCTGGTTACCTTTAATGCATCTAAAACCAACCTCCTATCTTTACATCATCAACGCTCTGATCCCCATCTAGCATTGATTGGAATGGATGGCTCTCGTCTAGGAGAAGCCCTATGTTTTGACAAGCTTCTGGGCTTGATCTTCACTCCTGATCTGAAATGGAACACGTACATCAAGTCTGGTATAAGGTCGCTGGAAGGATGGTGGGATCCTTCTACCGCCCCAGAAGATATCTCACTACTGTAATCTATCTATATAAAAGCCAAGTACGCCCAAGGAATGAATACTGCTGCCATATCTCGACAGGAGCTGCTAAAAACAGCCTATCCTGCCTTGACAGAATACAAAATATACTTCGTGGCTTAGTGGGGGATGCCCTTTTCTCTTCTCTGCAACCTCTTACCCACAGAAGAGGCGTTGCAAGCCTATCTTTGTGTTATCGTTATTTCCATGGCATGTGCACTCTTTTACGAATAACACCCGACTAGCTGAATCCACTGTCAAAAACTTTCGCCATTCTTTATCTATGCCTAAATCAAAACGTAGATTCCATAAACAAAGCTTCTTTCTTAGTACTGCACGCCTGCGGAACTCTGTTCTGTCTGCCTGCTTCCCTCCTGACTACAATTTGGGTGTCTTCAAGTCCAACGTAAACAAATTCCTGATGAACCGCCCCCTTAAGTAGACACTTTAAATCTCCACACTAAAGTACTGGACTTACAATAACCCTTATCCCTTAGTGGCTTCCGGGCATTGATAACTGGTGACCGCCTTGTAAAAAAAAAAAACAATTTTCTCATTCAGTATTGTCACTTTGATGATGTTTGCATCGAGAACTCCTAAATATTTGTACACGTCATCCCAACAGGATTGATTAGTTCAATGGATTCCGTTGCTTCTGGAGCATTCTACTATAACCGTTTCTTCCATTCGAACTGCTGGACTTTGGAATTCCCTCCCTGTTTCTTATTTTCCCTAGTGTATGTAACTGCTAGATTAGACTTGTAATGTGAACACACATCCCGATGCTAAACTCATCAGAGTGACTCATCATTTTCATATTTCAAGTGGCTTGTTTGGAGTAAAAACAAAGTTTTAGAAAAACATTACAATCGGACATTTAAATAACGAACGTTACACGAGAAACCTGACATTTAAATAAAAAACGTTACAAGACAAACCGTACATTTAAATAAAAAACGTTACATGACCTACCGGGCATTTAAATAAAAACCGTCTAACATATAAAAAGTTTTAAATTCCTGCTGCCTACACAAAAATAATTGACTAATTTGTGATTTTGTTTTTTAATTTGAAAAAATAATTATTCAAATTATTAATATTTTTTAAAACCTATTTTTTTTTTAATTTCAAGAAAAGTATTTATTATTATTATTATTTAGGTTATTCAGACAACCGTTCTAATATTAAATGTAACGTACACAATGTTTCGGACGAAGTAACGTTGTAATTCCTTCCTCTGATTATTGTCAAACTCGGTAATTTTCTATAATATAAGTCTCGCATGTCTGTTTAAATATATGTGTGTATGAATTTTTGTATGTCTGTTTAAAACTTTTGACCGAGGTAACAGATTTTTACAAGATCGGTATCGTTTTGAAGCCCGACTCTTCGAACAATACCGACCGAAATATCGGTGTAAAACATAAATTTCTTCGCCCTCAACTGGGTACTTTTCTACAGGAAGTGGTCGCCTTTTCGCTTTAATTTCGATATTTATTCCTTGTTTTCTATTTACTAATATAATTTAAACTTACGCCCCTTCCGGTTTGGCGATGAGCGAAACAGCAAGACGTCACGTATGTTTTTTACGTTCTTTTTCCTCCTTCCCGTTTAGGGTTCGAGCCTTCCTGCTTACTATCCCTTATTTTACTCAACACACAACTCCAAACACCTGTACAATGCCGGGCACTCAGTCTCGTTTAAAATATTAATCTCAACTGTTTGTGTAAATATATGTATGTATGTATGTATTTACGTATGTATGTATGTATGTATGTATATTTGTATGTTTCGACATACATATAAAAAGAACTGGGCAACGCTGGGCACCCTTACTTGTCTATTATATAAAAAAGCAAAATGGCCGCGCGCGTTTGTGTATGTCCAAGAAAGGCATTTTTTTACGCTGAGCTTCTCGAAAATGTTACTATTTTTGAGAAGTGTCCTTATACTCCCAAGCTTATAATATCTCAGACTAGAAAACGAATAGTGTCTTTATCTTTATTTTGTTCGAGTTTAAAAGAAAATCCCTGCTTTACAGTGTTTGTTTGTCTTTCTCGTATAAATAAAACGAAAGTAATCGAAGGAAATGGCACAGCGCCTGGTCTACTTGCCGGGGAGGGAAAGATCAACGCGTATGGGGTAAAACTGGGTAAAAAATACTCTATGGCCAGGAATATAAAGATTTGCGCCCAACCCAGTACCAGGAATATATTAAGGTGAACATCCTCAAGCTAATTTGTGTGGACTGGGAGGCGATTGACAACAGGGTCCTGTCCTTCGCCACTTCGGACATCAGGGATAATCAACTCAAAAGAATGGAAACAGAAGAAATAGCAGAGCTCCTCAAGAAACTGAATATACCCGTCAAGTATATACATCAAAGGAGCTTAGGGATATGGGATATACTACTCCCCAACAAGGACGAAGCAAAAGTTTACTGCCGTAAATAAGCAGTTCCAAGCCAACCTGTACCACAAAGAAACACAGTTCCAGCGGCGGGGGATGAAATTAAAGAATCGCGAATATCAACCCTTGAGTCTATAAAGCCCAAGCAGACCAAGCATTAGTGAAGAAGGGTAGCGGGGGATAATGCCATCACCTGCTCAACAGTAGCAGCGGCAACAAG
Source organism: Euprymna scolopes (assembly GCF_053919585.1). NCBI lineage: Eukaryota > Metazoa > Mollusca > Cephalopoda > Sepiida > Sepiolidae > Euprymna > Euprymna scolopes. The sequence goes on along the minus strand of NC_136513.1, from coordinate 16,526,391 downwards.
AACATTTGCAGCCGCAACGACAACAGCAGCAGCAAGAGCTGCAGCAGCAAAAGCAGGATCAGCGGCAGAAAAAGCAGCAGCAGTAACAGCAACAGCAGCAACAGCAATTGAAATTACATCAATAGCAAGTGCAGGGGCAGCCGAAGTAGCCGCAGCAACAACAACCGCTGCAAAGACAACTGCTGCAGCAGCAATCGAAGCTGGCAAATCAACAACAACAACAACGACGATAACAGCCAGAGCAGCAACAGCAAAACAATAGCTGCAGCAGTCAGAGCTGAAATAATATAAACAACAGGAGTAGAAACTAGAGGAGCAGCAACGATCAGCGACCAATTGAGATGGGGATAAAGCGGAGAAAAGACTGCTCCTTTGAGGATGAATCCACTAGCGACAGGAGAGGAACCTAACCTTACCACTCCACGGTTACTTTGAAGGAAATAAAAAGTAAAACAAAAGAATGAAAGGGGAATAAAAAGTGGGCCCACCCCCTGTGAGCATACATAACAATACAACCCACTTCCACCACCAAACCAGACACCACACAAACGTATAACACCGCACCAACACCGGACACCAAAATTAACACCAGACATCATACAAATCCCTGTCCCCACACCACTGCAAACTGAACTACCACCCCCAGAAAGAATAGACTGCACCCGGGAGTAAAGAGGTATTTTAACCTTTTCCGCCTACGGAATTACCTCAACATTGCCCCCCCCTTAAAACGAGTAAGAAACTATGTTTTGTAAACCCCTTGTCTCTAACAACAGATTTACCACACTAGCAGAAAAATATCTTAAAACCTCTGCTGAATTGGTTGACCAGAATTTTCATGGCATCTGTCTTAGAGGTCACCGGTAATAATCCGGACTTCTGCAAGTGGATCTCCGTGATGTATCGCCAGCCTACGGCTGTCGTTTACGTCAACGGAAAGCGCTCAAAACCCTTTCTTATTTCTCGGTCGGTTCCTCAGGGTTTTCGGGTGTCGCCCCTGCTCTACGTCCTGACGTTGGAACCGGTGCTCCGCGGGCTGTGTCATGGGAAAGCAAATTCACCCCTGCGCGGAATAGTTATACCTGGCGGCTCAAGCGTCAAGGTATTTGCATTAGCCAATAACGTCACGATTTTTGTGTCGAGCTTCTGAGTCAGAAACGCTCACTTGGTACGAAAGAATTACAGGAGACAAGAAAAAACGCAACAAGTCTCTCAGACTGCAGTTGGGCGCCTGCAGTTACAAAGCACACCTCCCGACACCCTTTAGCTTGATGGATGGCCCAGTTCAGTTATATAGCGTGTAGTTCTAGCTTGGTCTTCAGCTAGGAAAGAATTGGTTGGATGTTCGGTAAAAGTTGGAGGCTGCGGTTAACTCGTGGTTTTCTACGAAACTTTTTTTAATGAGTAAAGCCGAGGCGTGCGCCACGTATCTGTTTTCTCTCATCCTTTACAGACTTGCTGTACTTCCCCTGCCTTCACAACACCTAAAAGCTCTGGTCGAACTCTTGTCCTCGCTCTATTGTGACAAAGGAAGACACTGGGTGACCAAGCAGGTCTATATTCCACGTCCGGTGAGCGAGGTTTTGGAATGCCGAACTTAAAGTGTCATCGAGACACAGAGAGGTTGGCATTCCTAAGCCAATACATGCAAAAAATCAACCCTGGCACCCTGCGGTAATGCCGCTTTTCCTGAGCTCGTTCTGGACACTTCTGTCGAGAGCCCTCGATCGCCGCAGGGAGTATCTGCCTTCATAAAAGAGTACCGAGCTGCGCTAAAACGACTACCAAAATCCTGCGACCTTATGACTTCTACCCGTGATCAACTCTACAGGTATATGGTGAGGTGGGGGCGAGGGCCCGCTATGCGCGCGTTTGGGTTGGAAGAAGAGTGAGATCTGCTCCGTGTGGAATTGAGCGCCGAGCCGAGTCAACTGAAGAATTCGGAGTTTTATTTGATCTGGCGATTGACCCGAAATGCAATTTCCTTAAACAACACACATTGCACTTCCGGTTTCGTGTAGACCCTTCTTGTGCACGTTGTGCTACAACGGCCGTAGACACGACTTATTTTAAGGGGTTAAGGAGTTGCACTCACTTTTATTCGAATATTTAAATTTCGTTTGCATTTTATTATTATTATTATTATTATTATTATTATTATTATTATTATTATTATTATTATTATTTCAATTCTTATGAATTGATTATAAAACCCACTTTAGTATTTCGGTTTTTATATGAAACTTCAACAATACTCCATTTTATATTAAACTAGCGGAGTACCCGGCGTTACCCGGGTGTTTGCAGGTGTGTATGCTGTTCAATAAAAAAGAACCAGCGGGTAGGATCGAACCCGAACGCCTGAGGCGAAGTTTGAAAATAAAATCAGCCAGCCAGAATGAGTTACTAAAACATGTTAGAATTTATTTAAGTAAGAACCAAATTGACAGGTGCGCGCCCGTAAGTCGTCGAGCGTTACGACGACGACGATAACGACGTCAATGGCCAGGTTTGTTTGTTATAAGCGAAGTAAAAAAAACGAAAACAACTTTACAACTTAAGCGAGGAAAAAAAAAACTAACGTAAGGCAAACGAACGATGAAAATAGACAAACATTTAAAATGGCTTAATAAGCCTGTTTCCATATTACAATTTAAAAAATCTGTGGGTACCCGGTTGTTTTGTGTGGTGTGGTCGAGGGTGGATAAGCAAAGTAAAAAAACAAGAACAGAAAAACGAACGTTACGTGAACAATAGCTTAAAGACCACTGGTTCAATATCTAAATAAAAAAAAATTGAGAAAAAGACATCTCACAGCACGATTCAAAACGTTTAGATAATGAACCAACGCGCTAATGAACTGAGTTAACGCGACGTACATAAAAATTGTTGAGTTTTTCAACTATTTAAAGTAAATCAGGTCATGACGTCATCTGGCGCATGCGTAGAACTGGTCGTTCTCACGAGAAGACCGTTTTTGTTGACCCCCCCCGTCGAAAATTGTCGAATTCGGGGTGAAAAAATGAACGTTTTTGGCCAATTTTTCGAGCGAAAGATGCAGCTTCGATATGAAACTGAGTTAGTGAATTTTCGTCGTGTCTATCGAAATTTTTTAGCAGACACACAAACATATACACATACATACCCACATACATACATACATTTTCGCTTTTATATATATATAGATTAATATTTTTAGTGTTAAAAATTATTTTTCCTAATTTTAGTGAGTTAAATATTACACATAAGCTAGTTATTCACTGAGAGTGTAACAAAGAAATTACGTATTTACTTATATGAAATAGTTTACCTAAGATAATAAATCAAATTACTGTATATTAAGAAATATATATATATATATATATATATATATATATATATATATATATATATAGAGAGAGAGAGAGAGAGAGAGAGAGTTTTTAAAGTGTATATTGTGGAAAATCAGAATCTGCTAATAATTTTAACGAAACCAATTATTTAATCCACGAGGGTAGCATGTCTTATTCCGTCAGTCTTTTATATTTCGCAATTATTTTGTTTGAAAATTGATGCCGAATCCCGAATATGAACAGAAAGATTTCAGAGTTCATCAAGAATCGTTGCCTGCATAGTCAAGGTGAAAACAGTACTCTGAATTATAAAGAATACTTCTAATCATCAATTGTCATCTAAAACAGTAAGCCAAAAACGATCCGGCCCCTCAACTGGGTCTGGCTATTTTTCCACATAAAATCCGCTGGCCTGATGTACAAAATTTGCGTAAAACAGCTCCTGCCACTGTGTCTTGACAACCGATGCATTAATTAGAATTCTGTATCATTCAACCCCCTATTTAGAGAAAAGTACCCTTTTTTTTCCAGAAAAATAAAATCAACCCTAGGAGGTGTGTTTTTTCTACTTCTGAAATACCCCGTGTCTAAATACCCGCTATATATCCAGGGTAAAATCCAAAGATTCCAGATGTATATTCATATGGTCTTGCTGACGGGTAATTTTCAGCAAAATCTAAGCGCCGAAAAAGGTGATATTTTGAAAAAAAAATGCCAAGATGAGAGCGATAATCCAAAACAATTTATCTAAATGGGAGAAAACTGTCAATAATAATAAACACATCTGTCACTATTCTTATTGTGCATAGCCTAACAGCGCAAGCGTACAAATAGGTGTTCCGCTAAAATTGCGATTATTTTTTACGAAAAAGGACATGCATAGTTTATTTGATATAATAAAAATGAAAAAAAGTGAATATCTGCTTTAAATTATATTTATACTTCGAATGCAGCGTTTCAACCTGATGATCACGATGGGGGGGAGGTAACCCAAGTAGGCTATGAGAAACGTTAGCAGATCCATAGGTTCACCCGTAGGGGGACTATCCCCTGGGGTTACGTTGTTGGGTATAATTGGTCCAGGGAACAACCCCGGTTTCATCTTACCCGTTAATAAGTAATAGAGCGCGTAGTTGAAGATCGACTAAGTGTGAGACAGATCTAGGCAGAAGCCTGAGTCGGTAAAACCAGAGCAACTTATAGAGAATAACCACCTTCCTCTCTCCCCTGCAACCTCATCGCTATATCGAAAGAGAGGCGTGAAATCTAAATATAGATTAAGCCATGTCGAGCATAATTGAACATTGTATTGTAAAGTAAATTCTGTATATATATATATATATATATATATATATATATATATATATATATATAATTTTTCTCTGAAATTTTATCAGTAGACTAGGAGAACTGAGTTATATATATATATATATATATATATATATATATATATATATATATATATATAACTCAGTTCTCCTAGTCTACTGATAAAAAAATTGTCTTCCTTGTCGACTTTCCTCGCCATCTGGCAGCCTAAGCGGCTCGGGGCAAAGGCGGTATAATGGAGGATAAAGCCTTCTGAACGGTGAAACTCTCGGCTTCGGGGATCGAAGGTCTGCATTACAAAGTGTATTTGAAGATGTCGCACATCCTTGTTCCCTTGCTAACAGTTTCTTTTAAACTTTTGCTTTCAGAAATGACTCAATTCCCAACCATTTTACTATAGGAACCCTGAAGCTGTTACGCAAAAAGAAAGATGGTGGGATTAGGCAAGATAATTATCGGCCTTTAATGATGTTTAACACCGAATGAAAAATTTGGCTTCAATTATTTCCACTCATTTGCAGTTTGTACTGGCTAATCTGATTAACACTTGCGGTATGAATGGCGGGAGAATTCAGAATAATCTGCATCCGATACGCTTGATAATATTAAATGTCAAACTCGGAGCTGCGCTGATCAATTTAGATCATTCAAAGCCTTTGATAAAGATGTCCATTTTTACCCACATGCTGTTTTTTCGGCGGCCGGTTTTGACCCGCAGTTCTTCTCGCAGATGTACCTCCTTTATGTTAATCCTGCACTGCTGGTAAAAGTGGGTGGAGAGAAAGTGTTTTATCCCGACCCATTCGTTAGGGTTATCAATTATAAACGATGCTATATGGGCTTGCATTGAGGCCTTTCCTGCGTAAGCTTAAGATGAATCCAGTTCTAGGCAGTATCACTTTGCCGGGCGTTTCTAAAACGGTATAATAATTCGCCTACGCTGACAATGTAACAGTGTTTGTAACGGACAAATCAGCGCGTTCGATATAGAGATCAGATTGTATAAGAGAATATCATGGGCCACCATTAACTACGACAATTCTGTGACTTACGCAATGTTGCCTGAAAGAGACTCTATCTTCAGGGGCTTTTTAGCAGACGTGATGCGCCTTGATAGATAACTCAGCGTTTGATTCGGTCTCGATCTTAATTTAGGGGAAAATTGGTGGAATGTTTTGAAAGCGGTGGGAACTGCTGCTATTCGGTGGATCTGAAGAAATCTTTCGTTAAAAGAGAAGGAACAGAGGTGTGTGTTTTTCACATATATCCAATCTTTATACACCGACTTTCACTCCCGTATAACATCCGAGTCAGTCATTGAGTCACGGACGCAATATGACATGTGCTCGTCCTTCGCAAGGTATCACAGCGTAGTAGGACCCGTTAATCGATTTCGTCGGAATCACTTTCACCTTCGGGTTGATTGGCTGCCGCTTCGTCGATCTGTCACGCTGGAAAGAAGCAAACTCATGTACGCAAAAGCATAACATGAGTAGTTTAACTATTCTACTGGTTAATACAAAATAGATATACACAATATACATAAGTATATACAATTGTCCACATTTTACCAAACTTCACTGAGCAAAACAAAACAAAAAAAAACAATAGATTGATTCCTCTGTCTCGAGGTGGCGGTAAAGGATACGGGAAAGAGAGGTGGAGTGATGACCCTTCGATGGGGTTAGATTTTCTCAGAAATGTCAGCTTGACTAGCGTGGTCTGCCAGTTTTCGGCGCGGGAACTCGTTTATGTAGTGACGTGACGGGATGGTCGAGGCCGCTTCCTGGACCAATCGCAACTGATTACATCACCTCAGGGGAAACCTTATCTTCCTCGGTTTGAACCTGCGATTGCAGTCCTGCTTCTCACGATCGAAAGGGTAATCCCGTGACCTATCGGTCTGGTACTGCACTCAGAGACCAAACCACCCTAAGTCAGCACTCTATGATATCGGAAACGAAATTATACTTCGTTATGTCTCTCAATATGATATCAATTTTTTTCACAAAAAAAAATTAAAAAATGTATAACTCAAATCTTTTTTTTCGGCAGGGTTGGTGGCTGTCAGCCTGACATAACAACAATAATTAATGAATAAAACATTCATATCTGCCCGGCATTCTCCAACGTTTCGGGAGTCTCAGCCTCCCCCAGTGGGGGACCCTATCTCTCTCTAGGATGGAAACGTCATGCCGTCTTCCAATGTGGAATCTATCAATGTTTGTAGTAACTGGGTCCCGGCAACTGATGAGTGTAAAAAATAAATATGTCTGACATTGCAAGTAATGGTTAGGTGTGTAATACGAGGTACTCGTATTAAAGTAGTTAGGGTTAGGGTTAGGGGTACTCGTATTACAGTGGTTTACGGAGCTGAGGAATTTGCTTCTCTCAGCTTTGTTCGAATATTACGTTTTTATTTGAAGGTTCGTATTAGGGCCGAGAGGGTTAGATTCTTTCCGTCTCATTTTGTTGAAAGGTGAGTGTCTGTCTCATATTTAGTGCAAGACTTGAGTGGTATTTTGATGTACATGAGACAAAAGGATTTTGGCTTCCAAAAAGCCAACGCAGTTTGGCCACTTTTTCCCAAGTCAAATCTAAAGATTAGTTTAGGTTTAATTTTTATAAATTTACGGGTCCATAATTAAGCTAAACTACGAAATGTATCATTAGGCTCTATTTTCTTACGTCCTCAACTATGTGACAGATCACTTTATTTGCTAGAGTTGTGGATTCCCTTGCGATCTTTTTGTAAGTGATGTTTGTAATAAAACGAAATCCATTTTGTCGAAATTCAATAATAGAGACTTGTAACTTTTATTAATTAACCATCGTATCATTCAGGAGAAATAGGCATCTAATTTAATCCAAACAAAACACAATTGCTGAAAAGTCATGACGGACACTTTGAAATGACAAGATATTTATTTTTGAATAAAAAACAAAAAAACTATGGACGTATCCACTAATGACTGCTGCATATATAAGCACCTGATTTTTAATAAACGATTAAAATACACCATATCGAAGAGTTATTCAGTAGGAAACTAAACTTTAGCAAAATTCATGTATTTGGTTGAACTTGTTTCGCCCTAATTGATAAGAAAGGCAAATTAAATATGCAAACCGGGCAAGGTATATTTCTTGGTAACAATAAAGAAAGTCTACTTCGCATTTTTTCTAGACAAAAAAAAACATACAAAGAAGTTGATGTGTGAAATTCACAAAAGTCTTTCATTCCAAATAGGAAAGCCCATTATATGAAAAGGACGTACGTTAATAACTACGAAGCCAATAGTAACGACGAGAAAACTATAAATAATGATGGCAACGATGATGCTGATGTTAATGTCGAGAATACGTCAGAACGGTACCCAAAAATGAGAGAAAACTCGATATTTTCGTGGTTGATCATTTGGAAAATTATTAAATCGACTGCTGTTGTTCGATGTAGATGCGCCAAAAAATCTTTATTCAAACAATAAATTCAGAAAATCGACAGCAATGGAAAACGCCAATGAAAGCTAAAATCGATGCGTTAAAACAGAAGCAGAAACCTATTCAGCAGCGCCTCTGCCAAGGAATAAAATTGTAATTTCTTCTACATGAGTCTTTAGTTTAAGCAAGATTTTTTGCAAACAGAATTTTCTCAGATTTATGGCATAGAATACATCTCGACTTTTTCGGCGGCCATAAATTTAACGACAATAAGAATTTTATTGCAAATTGCATGACAGTATTACATTAAAATCCATTAATAGACGTAAAATGCTTACTTTAATGCCCCGATAGACTGTGGAATTTATTATTTTCCTTTCAGATGGACTCATACTAAAATTATATCGTAATTTATACAAGCAGTTTAATTATGGACATCGAGATGGATTAACTAATATTCATGGTTTAATTCTTCAAAATTGACTTCTCATAATTTCTCATTTATTTTATAAAATGCAAACTATGAGTATGTGTGTATATATGCGTGTGTGTGTGTGTGTGTGTTGGTATATCTGCAAAATACTTCCGACACACGCGACGGATCCTTTTTTTTGTTTTTTTTACACCTTCTGTTCCTCTTGGCGTTACGGGTTGAAGCCTGCCTGCATATTACCAACTATTTTGAACACCTGTTTCCACTCGGTTTGCCTACAGTTGTTTGGATTTTTCTTCCCCACCTCTCCACACTCGTGCACTTCCGTTACTACCACTCCTTTTACGCCACTCTTTTTCTCCCACACCACCTCTCCACACTCGGGAAACACCGGCTACCCCCGCTAGTCTATAAAAAGTAAAACTATGTGTGTGTATGTCTTCCGAAAATTGTCAACACTCGACACGAACACTGACAAAATCGCTATGTTAAGAAAGATAGGAATCTCGGACTAAAAATCACGAAAAATTAGCTTAAAACATTAATTCTTTCACCGTTAAATAAGCCGTATATTTTTTGTTTGTGTTTTTCGTCAGTCACGCCTCGTGATCTCGACGTACGCTTTAAAGACGTTATTGTGAAAGCACATAACGTCATAATTTCGCTGTGGGCCATACAACTACAGAATGTCTTTTTTGTTTTCACATCATTTTCCACTTTGCGTTACAGGTTCGAGCCTGGGTACTGCGGCTAATTTTTATGTTTTTTACGCTCGTACGCGTATTTTGATTGGAACATTATTTACGGCAAGTTTGCTCAATGACCTTGCTATACAACCTCTCCACAACCGCGCAATGCCAGGTACTTCCATGAGTCTCTGATAAAACTCGGAAATACACAGAAATTTGAACCTAAGAACAAGAGGTTCAACTTTTGAGTTAAAGCATGGGCAGTATTTGAATATTTGCCCATTTGGAACGATTGTAATTCATGCGCAATGAATTTGTTATTGTGTTCAGATATAATCGAATTATCAGGAATATTCAAATATCGTGTAATTCTATATATAATATTTTGATTGCAGATATTATTATCTGGAAATTATCGTAGCTTTGTAAGAACAGATGCCACATACAAATTTCTTGGAACTAGACTATTATTAACTACATTATGTACTTTTACAAATTTATTATAGCATATTCCGGCATTTTAATAAAATCTTATAATCCATTCTAGGAAAGAAATCATTACTAACGCTATTATAGTTGGAGGAAGTAATTCTTATTGTTCCCTCTAATTCATAACTGCTCTCACCGCTCCCAGTATACACCGCATAAAATTACACACAGTAGACTTGTAATGTCCCATAACTCTTTTAAATAGAATCATAACCTCATAAACATAAAGTTCACCTATCCGATAGAAATTATTTAGTAATTGAGAAAACATCTCCAGCTACAGAAAAGAAAGTATTCCGAAATAATTATTTTTATTAAACGACTTCAATTATAATTCTTGGAAGTCATTCTTATAATTATTAAAACGATGGCCTCATCAAATGTCTCCTCTGCCGTATTAAAAGGGTCAATAATAAACGAATTAAGATTAGAAATTAGAATCCCGAAGTTTGCAGCGACGTATTCCGTTTCTAATTAAACTATAATGCAGCTCATCTGAACTACTAATTATCATGTTTTCCTCGTCAGTGCCATACTTTAATGATGATGTATGATAGATTTATACTCGAAACACACAAAACGTATCACTATCAATATCAATGATTGAATTGTTTATTGTGTTTTGTACGGCTTCGAGTGCTGTCAGTTGAGTAAAAAGAAAATGTAAACTTTTGTAATATATATATATATATATATATATATATATATATATATATATATATATATATATACTGGCAAAAGTACCCGCCGTTGACTGGGTTCAAAAATAGCCTATGGAGGTCAGGCGTGAACGAACACCCCATAATTTTATTATACCATATTTCTCCAAACTGAAACATAATTATCAAAGTATACTTACGCAGATAGATACGAACAGTATTTATTAAAGTTTGTGCCTATTTCCATTCTATGGAGGGTTGGCGCGAACACAGACCCCACAATTTTATTATACCATCCTTATTAAAGTTGAAACATACTTATCAAAGTATCCGTATGTACATCTATATCAAAAACACTTGTATACGTTTTTTTTCAATTTTTTTATTTCCATACTTTGTGGACCAAGCGCTAACGCAGACCCCACAATTTTAATGAACCACCGTTCTGCCAGATCAAACATACCCATTCCTGTGTATAGATACATCTTCTATCATTATATGTAATCAGTTTTTTTAAAATAGTCAAACATATAGGAGCCTAAGCCTAATTGTGACCAGATACACGCACCCACAGACATTCAGCTTTATATATATATATATATATATATATATATATATATATATATAAAGTCTGAATTTGTGTGAAGACACTTCTCAAGCTTTACACTTAACGAATGTTTATGTCCAGACGTGAAATATCGTACATAGAGTAATCAGACATCTGGAAAACTTTTTAAATCGTTTTTTTCCGTAAACAAAGTCTGCTAAGGAGTCAAAATTGAACAATTGATACGTCCGAATCATTTGATTTGTATCTGCTTGTCAACTGTTTCGCTAATGCGCATGCATGAACCATTCATATGACAGACTACTTTGTTAAAAATAGGTAGGTTTATAGGAAACATTTTAGGATTCGTGTCAACCTAGACAAATGGTTTTCGTACTTGACTCCGTCTTTAGGTTTTGGTTTCCGTCACCGACTGAGTATTTTTTCTTACTTACAAAAAGTAATCTGTTTAGACAAAAAAAAAAAAATAATATATGTCTCAGATTTTTCAGATTTTTTACTTCATTTTTAAAAATAAATTTAACGTTTCGTTTTATACCGAGCAATGCTGGCTACATCGCTAGTCTATGTAGCTATAAAACTGAGAATATATGGGTGCCTATATGCGGACAACTTTCAGCATATACTTAATGAATTTGTGATCTATAGATTGGAAATTTAGTATATAAGGTATTTAGTCACGTGGGCAACTTTTTAATTGGGTTTTATCGTTAAAAGGTGTTGTGAAGGGGTCAAAATTGAAAAACTTGTTCGTGATGGGGTCATCACAATTTTATCTGTCAGCTTTTTCATAAATGCGCATATGTAAATCGTTCACATTACTGATTCATTAAGGTAAAAAGAAAGTTTTAAAACATTTCTTAAAGAAGTGTGAAGCTGGCTAATGTTTATCGTACTTGCCTTACTGTATAGCAATATGCAAATTTAAAGGATTCACGCAAAGTTAACACACTGGCACAATTGTAAATCTAGGATAATAGGCATTTATCGCCTACTTGACGCGTTTTGGAAGGTAGGTTGTGACACTAATTTAGCCTTTTTCATTTCTATCTATATTTTCTCCTTTAACATTTTCACAGGTATCACGCCACTAGGACACTTGCTCTATACGTTTCAAGTTTGTCATACACACGTAAACTTATGAAGTAATGTAATGAACTTTCGCGTAAATTCCAGTTTTATCGCTGTAAGCCCAAAAATTGCAAATCATGAAAAGATAGCCTCTACAATCATAAATTACCTCAGTAATAACTTTAAAACAAAATATTTAAGTTCAGTCCACAGCTGATCAACAAATATAAACAACACGCATGTACGTCCGTACATATATGTCTTATGCATTTTTCACGAAAGCTATTGTTGGTAAAAAATGGATATTTATTCTTTATTGTTTTAAATAAGATCAACGGTTGTATATATTTATTCTTTATTGTAGTATATATATATAAACTCTGTATCCATTTTCATACATTTACGTGTATAAACGCGCAAGTATACCGCGACAATATCTTTAGATTTGGTGTCGACCACATCTGAACATTTTTTTTACTTACAAGTTTAATGTTTAGAAAAAAAAAACTTAAAAATAGAACATGCACATGCCTTAGTTTCTGTATGTATCAAAATATACTACTTATGTGCACTTTATAACCGGGCAACGCCAGACCACCTGCTACTATATATATACATACATATATATATATATATATATATATATATATATATATATATATATATATATAATTCTTTATACGCCAATAAATATTTTCGAAAGGGCCATATTTGATTTTAAGAAGTTTTCAGTTAAAGGTAAGAAAAAAATAAAACTAGAATATTTTTTTCGAAGTTAATGAATATAGAAAGCAAACCGTACATAAATATAGTACTGAACGGAGCTAATAAATATGGAAACGAATAGTTATCCCTCTGCGTTTTCTATAAAAGCTTTCACTCATTCTAAACTGTTGTGTTTTGTTTCTACGTTGAGTTCCTTTCATGTCAAATTAATTTCGACAAAGTGTCTACTTTTAATGTGCCTTGCGGAAGGGCGTAGGCTGTATAGTCTCTCATAGCGATTGTAAAATTAATTTATGTAAATTGGAAATTAAATGGCACCTGATGTCTAGGTGCTAATACCAATGTTTATACGGATGTTAATAATATTCACCTCGCTGTTGGAACAAAAAAAAAGGAAATGTGAAAACGAATTGAATATTGATTGTGTTTAATTCCCCCTCCCTTCTCCTTTCTTTCTTTCTTTGCACGATCACTAAGTGCTGCAGGCTGGTATTTAAACAGATCAACCGATTAATATGTAAAAAGCGAATATTGCATAATAAGGCAAGCGTAATAATTAAATACCACAAAATCACAAAAAAAATCAATAGAACTTACATTAAAAAGCAATAGAAATCGTGCATAAATTTGACGAGGTTACTAGGCTTCAAGCTGCCGATCGAACTATTACGAGTTCGATCCTTGTCAAAAGTTTAGGCATGCTGAAGATGGGTAATACTCAGAAACCTGTGTTCATGGATAACTTTTATGATCGAAAAATATTTAATAAATGTTTGAATAAAATATTCAAATACTAAAAAAAATAAAATTAATAAGAATAACAACAAATAAATTTCAAATATAAGGCAGGCAACGGCGTTCAGGTGAAGGGAACAATTAAATACTATAGAATCGAAAATGAAATATAAATAAATGAACAACACACGCACCCCCACATTATATATATATATATATATATAGATAGATAGATAGATAGATAGATAGATAGATATATACAAATCCATAAAGTGTTTGTGTAAGTCCTTTCTTTATAGACTCCAGAAGAACTGAACAGATTTTCTTTCAAATTTACAGAACTTTAATGTATAAAACTGTAAGCTCAGTAAAGTTTTGTTTCGCTATACCCCCGATTATTAAGATAATCGATAATCGAAACCGTTATTTTAACTTATCTATTCTCGGAAAAGCCATTTTTTAATGTCATCGCTAAGCAATAATGATAGAACAACGGACTGTGAAAGTTCTATTAAGGATAAGTCGATAGGTTGTTGTTGGTTTTTTTCCTTTTTTGTAGTTTTTTTTTGTATGGCATGTCTTTAGGTTCAAACTCCGCACGTAAATTTTTTTTTCCATTACCGCAAGGAATTTTTTAAGACTTGAAATTATGCGTGTTTTTATTTATATATATATATATATACTAGACTACCCATGATACGTTGGGTCAGTATGTTACAGTAGCTATGGAATTAATTTAAGAGCGTGACACTAATGACGTAAAGAAAATAGTTGTTTTGACATAGCAAAAACATTTTTATGAAAGTATATTAAAATGAAAAATAATATAGATAGATATCTATGAGTCGTTCTGTTTCTAATTGTTTGTTTAAAATAAAAACAAAAATCTTACAGCCATGTAATTATACGTAGTTTGTTATACTTATAGGTAAATGTGCACTGAACAGATACCATAATATTAAAGTTAAATTCAAATTTTGATATATCGATAATTTAAACGCGAAAAAGAAAAACAATTAGGACGCTGAAAACGCACACAGCACAATAATACATTATACAATGCTGTTATGGTTGTCAACGGGGTTAAGTATATTTATTTGTAACAAAATTGCCTTAAAATAACTCAAACATAATACGGAAATGAACAATGTAAAAAATGCAGAAAGTATTACTTATTTAGATAGTTTAAACGCGAAAAAAAAAAAAAACAATCGGAACGCTGAAAGCGTACACAGTAAAATAATACGCTATCAACGGGTCAAAGTTTATTTATCGGTAAGAAAATTGCGACAGTATAGTTATAATAGAAAATAGTTGCAAAACATCCCCACCCTTCCCATGTTAAATAATAATTTCTAAATAATAACTTTAATATTTCAGTGCGCAGGTCAAAATCTGCAAAAGAAGCGATTTGTGTCTATTTGTTTACGTTGTTATGGGTTAATGTTTATGCACGCATGCGCAACCGGATGCCGTAAACAGGAAGGTGGGTTACACCACTTGTTACAAGGTCATCTGAGTTTTATAATTATATATATATATATTTTTTGCATGACGTGGTCTGTAGGTTCAAACTCCGCACGTAAATTCTTCTTATCGAGCTGCCACAGTTCTTGTTTGGTCCACCCTATGAAAAGTCATGAGTATTTTCTTAGTGATATTGCCTACGTATTTCTACATTTAGTTAGGATTCTGCTATAGAATTTAGTTGCTATACGTTTTCTTGTTCTCCCGAGGCATTGCTTTTATGTTCTCTCTTTCGTTTGTTTGGCTTTGATGGTGTCTGCTTCCAGAATCTCCGAGTGTTTATAAGCGTCTTATTCCTTCAGGGCCCTCGGCTCCGTTTGGTGGTGTAGTTCTGTGTTCTCCAGCTTTCTTTTATCTTATAACTAGCAGTGCCCACTTTTGCATACCAAACTCGATTTGCATATCCTGACTGAAGAGCCTGTTAGTATTTATTAGTGTTTCTAGATTCTTTTCGATCCTTGAAAAAAGTTTAAGGTCGTCCATGTACATTAAGTGGTTCATTTTGTCTCTGTATTAGAGAATTTGTATCCAGCTTGTCACTTTGTCAGTATATTATTCAGGGGCATGAGCAGTAATTGTGATAGTGAATCTCTTTCAGAAATACCTGTTGGTATTTTAATTTATGTTATGTGTTGTCCGTCAGCTGTCAATTTCAGTCAATGTTACCTATTGCATTTTCTATCACTTTGATGATTTTGCTTGATATTTTATATATTTTTAAGCGTTCTATCATCCATGTTTTTATTTTTATTTTACAGCATATCAACCCTTTTCAGGTTATTTAATTACGAATCCAGTGAATTTGAAGACACATTTTAAATAGAGTATATTTGTTTTTTTTTTTATATCGGTTTCTATTTAACCCACAGTTGGGACCCTAACAGGTACTACCACTCCAAGTTAGAGCGGAATTGTTTCACCTGTGGTTCTGGCGCAGGTATAGTGTATACCTTTCATGTATATGGGATGTATCGTGCAATATAACACATATATAAAGGACATGTAAAGGCAGCAAACACAAACAAAAATAACTTTGCATTGATGTCTTTCAATTTTCTATAAGTCCTTCATTTTCCTACCCTCGTTTGTTGTTATTGTTTTTACCTTCTCATTTTCTTTTTTAGCTTTTACTTTATACCTTTAAATATTTATACCTGTGTATTATCTACTAGTCTTTAGAGTGTTTATTATTTAAAACACGTTATCTGACTGTAAGGCGTATGTGCTTGCAATAACATTATATTAGGCGTGTTTCTATCTTCTATCTTCATAATTCCAATTTTAGCGTGATATTTTGATGTATGTCAATTAATTATGATATCCCAAATCTTAAAGTAAAAGTCAAATCTGCTATACAATGCGGTCTGTAGTAGGTAAGAAGTGGGCACTGAGAAGTAAATAGACGCTCGTAAGATGTTTTTGTTGATTTATGGGTCAAAGTAAAGTTTATTCTCCAATGTTCGGAATTCATTCATACGTCAAACAGAAAATAACAAAACTGCATTGTTTTACTTTTGTTGCAAATTTTTATGAAGAAAAATAAGTATTGTTACATCATCTCCTCAGCGATTTTGTTTAAACAGTCCAAATGTATTTTACTATATTTTTGGGAGAATACACGTTGCAATCTAATAAGAAACAGATCGGTGAATTTATGTAGTTTGCTGATTTTGCCTACTTCAGAGTAATGCTGCTGATCAAAATACAGTATTGGCCCCCATATTGTATGCAGGCAATGCGTTGAACAGCCTCCACCGTGTACAAAAATGTAAACAGTAATTCCGTTTTCGTATTCTAATGGTCTGACGTGAACAGAAAAATATTTTGATTACTACTATTTTTGTTCAATCCAAATGAAATGAATCAAAAGGAAGAATAGGGATCCGCTGGCTTATCCAAACTTCAGGTCTGCAACGAGGCCAATTCCACACTACAAGAGAAATCTTGTTCGAGTATTTAAAGGCTTGCCCGAATTGGAATTGGCTGGTTCTGAATAAAGCCAATCCCTTCTCTTGTCCACTGACAGTAGTGAAGCCACTCTTTCAGATGCCAGTTTTCATCCTTCTTCAGTAGCACAACTTTTCATCAAAAGAACTTAATGATCTGACAAGAGATATCAACGTTTCCAAAGAATCTCCGTTTCTTTTAGATAAGAGGATAGATCTTTCTGACACTAAGAAAAAATCTACTTCAACATGAAACTCTCACAACTTTCTAAAAAAAACCCCATCATATTACAATCTAGCCATGCTTCACTTGGAAAAACGACGTAGTATATTGCAGCGATGTTGCGGGTTTGCTGCGACAGCTTGGTGTCGACCAGTATAGTTGTTAAGATTGGCGCTTTTTTATAGACAGTTCCAAAAGCAATTTAAAACGGCAAATCATATGGATCAGTTTCCCTAGGCTATTCCACGACCCTAAAAGAAAAATATGATATAAACATTTTTTTAAGGAAAAGATTTGATACAGACAACACCAAAGGATCTTACGTGTTGATTTCAAAATGGTTGAGCTTCTCCTCTGGCCACACAATATTTCAATGTTTCTTGTATTTGTGGCATAGCAGGGCAATAGCAGTGCACTGCAAAAAAAAAAGATTAACCTGTGCGCAGAGAACCGCTTCCTGGCTCTCTGCATATTCTGGATTCTTCCTTGGTGAGAGTTCCAAAATTGTGTTTTCTTCTCTTCACATACAACTCGTGAGGGCGATTAAGAATAAGTGCAACCGTGTAAAATGTATTTGCATAGAAATTCAAGGTCTAACCATAGAGAAATTAAAAGTTGGAATTTTTTATCGACCCTAGATTCGAAAATTTCTGAATAGCGCAAATTTCTGTAATTTTATGAATTCTGCAGAATTGAGTACCTGGGTGGCGTTTACGAATTTAGTAAAATTCTTCTTGAGTAAATTAAAGAGATTTTGAAACATTACTCATACTTCATCATCAACGGGATGCAAATATGAGCATCACGTTAAATTTTTCGCACGGCTATTTTACCCGTTTTTTTTTTTCAGAAAATCTAGGTGATGTGACCGACGAGGAAGGGGAGCGTTTCCATCGAGACATCAGCGATATGAGAGTCTGCTTTCAAGGCCTATACGATGTTACCATGCTTACAGACTACGGTTGGTATGGCAAGCGCGTCGATTCCGGAATTCTATATTCCAGAAAATCAGAAAAAAACATCAAGTTATGATGATGTCTATGCTTAGTATACTTTACAACTTCAAGCTTTAATTGTGAATATTTTAGGGTTATTTCATTAAAATATGGTTTCTTCGATTGCTATTATCGCAGTTATCGGCTTCCTACAAAAATGGTATATTGTAGCAGAAAAACTAAACACATTAACATCTTTGAAGTTTTTCTAAGAGGAAAATACAAAAAAACACGAGACAATAATATAAATCTCACAAATATTAATCACCAAACACGGAAGATTGCAGAAAATAAATATGTGAAATAATATAGTGTAGTAATATTGTTAACATTGATGATAAAAAAGGAAGGCTAATTAAAAAAATAGTGGAGATATAAGTGGAAGCGAGGAAATCATACCTAATAGTTATAAGGAAAGGAATTACCGTAGAAAAATAAGAATAGGGGAAAACGATTTTGTCTTACCCTCTATTCAGTGCTTCAAAGAATTTGATCAACTATCTTAAATACTTTTAAGGAGAATTAAATTTTATATAAACTGCTTCAGAAAAGTGAGATAAAATGATTTTATATTCAATCAGGATAAACATAAACAATGTTATATTATCCTTAATTGAATAAACACTTATGAAACTTTAGGCAATTAATATCAATTAGGAGAATTTAATACTTAGACTTCGTAGCCTCGTAGGGGATGTCATTTTCTCTTCCCTGCAACCTCTTTCTCAAAGAAGAGATGTTGCGAGTTTGTCTCTGTTTTATCGTTATTTTCATTGCAAGTGCTCGGCTGAGCTCCAATCTATTGCCACCACTCGCCAAACTTTCACAAGAAACACCCCTCTAGCAGAAATCACTATCAATAATTCCCCCCCACTCCTTATCCGTACCTAAACCTAAACGCAGATTCCATGAGCAAATGTTCTTTCTTAGAACTGCACGCCTATGGAATTGTCTTTCGTTTTCCTGCTTTCCAGCTGATTACAATATGGTTGTCTTCATAACAAATTTACCAAATTTCCATTACTAACGATTACTAAATTGTCCAAGTGACTACTGTACACTCTTTAACCCTTATCCTGGAGTGGTCTCAAGGCCTTGATAAGTGGTGATGCCTATGTAAAAAAAAATAAAGAAAAGAAAGGTCACAAGAAGCCGTGTGATGCATGCACACGCTTCGGTCCATGCGTGTGTGCTACTGCACACAGCTTGTTCTGTGTCTGTGTGTTTGATGTAGACAAAGCAAGTTAGGCAGGTCTAAACGGCTCACTATAATATTTCCCCCAGATAGCTGGAAGCTAAAAGGAAAGAAAAATGGAAAAGAGCATGCAGATGTATGTGGACCAAGAGTATTGGAATGAAGCGGAAAGAGAGGAAAAATATAAGAGGTGTCGAAGTCTGCGTATTTGCGTGGAAATACTATACATGACGACCACTTCGATATATATATATATATATATATATATATATATATATATATATATATATATATATATATATATATATATACAAGGAGGCTGCCGGCTTTGCTTGACTTTAAGTGTTACTACTTATTCTTAATTCTAGCAGGACTCGTTAACTGGCGTTGCCCTGTGGTAGCATGCACTATTAGCATAAAAATTTAAAGTATCGCTTTTGTGTGTGTAAGAACGGCTTTAAGAATAGACACCCTATTTTGAAATGGAGGCGGGTTTAAAAATACTCGCCCAAAATGTAACTTTGATAATCGTTGTATGTATTCGAACGAGTAAATACTATGGACCACCCGAAATAATTTGTTGGTGTCAGTGCGTAAATATCTGTCAGGCGGCGTATGGTTTTTGTTGTCAATTCTGTAGTTTTCGTGGCAACATAGTCCTAAACCCTTTATCCAGTAAGGAAATTAATTTAATGTAGTCATCTGAACGTTACCATGTAAACATGTAAACAGCATTTCAGAAAATGACAAATTTAAATAAGCTTAAGTTTTTTTTTTAATATTAGACAACAGAAAAAAATACTTTTTTATAATTTTGAAAGATATGTTGTTAACAGACAGTTTTTCAATATATATATATATGTTTTAACAAAATAAAATTTGTAAGAATAAAGAAAAACAATTAAAATTGCTTTTTGACCAATTTGCGTTTAAAAAAGAAAAACAGATTTCATATTTGTTATTAATCGTACGAGTCCTAAGAAAAAATAAATTAAGCAGCCCTCTAAAAAAATAATGAAGAATTAGCCGCATTAGACAGTCTCGAACATGTTACGCTAAGAGAAAAAGGAGGTGAAAAAAAAAACACACGCTTTAGTCGACTGGCCACGGTGCACCCAGGACATAACGTGCCTTCGAAATAACGACTATAAAACCTGCATATCGAAGGCGTGAATGGCTTTCCAAGAACCTTCTAATTGCATGTATCGCAAGGCGATCGCAAAAATGGACCTCTCATTGCAAACGGTGAAAGAAAATGATACTGGTGCTGTCAGGGATTGTTGAGTGTGTCGGAAGTCCAATAAAGTATATAGATAGGAAAATGGGTTCAAACAAACTATTACACAATGAAACAATAAAAAATAAAGAAAGAAAACTATTAGTTTATTTTGGCTGTCGTTTACTTTAGCACGGCTACGATATAAACAACGCCCCCTCTCTCTATTTCTTTCTCTCTATGTCTCGCTCTCCTTCTCTTGCCTTTGAAAC
The DNA here is from genome assembly GCF_053919585.1 of Euprymna scolopes. Lineage (NCBI taxonomy): Eukaryota > Metazoa > Mollusca > Cephalopoda > Sepiida > Sepiolidae > Euprymna > Euprymna scolopes. The sequence goes on along the minus strand of NC_136513.1, from coordinate 16,505,548 downwards.
CTCCAATTTAACGATTACATTTTGTTCATTGATTAAGAAAGCGTGAAGTGTAGAAAACAGTAATATAAGAAAATTCAGCATTGCTTTCGTATAAAATAAAAACATTAGAACGGCTACGATTTAGAAGACGCTCCTTTATCTCTCCTTCCCCCCCTCTCTCTCTCTCCAAATATCTCCCTCCTTCTATTTTTGTAGAAAATGTGCAAGGAAAGTCCTATAAAATTACTGCACCCTCTGTAGATGTATAAGGAAAATCCTTTAAAAGTACTGCGCTCTCTGTAGATGCATAATGTTGCAGCAACGTAAAGCAATTCAATAACCAGTAAACACCGGTTCTGCACGGAATCCAACTAGCAAGGTACCTAGACAGACACGAACGGTTACTCAGAACGGACCCAACAATCGGTTAGTCAGAACGGTCCCAACAACGGTAAGATATGTTCACACCCACACGGCACGAGAGGCAACAGCAACACGATTCCCGACCAAGTCAATCATGACTCTCCCAACGTTTTTCAATCACCCGCTTTTATGGCCGTTGCAGGCCGGCTAAATTTTCATATTGCGAGAATTCATGTGACTTTGCGAGATATCATCCTTTACAAAACACGGCGGCCACCATCTTGGTCTTTCTTTCTCTATTTTCGATCGGCGACGCCGAGCCGGCCCCGAGGTAAATCTTTCCTTTTCGTCCGTCTCTCTTACGCACCCACACAACACACAAAACACGCGGGCGCTTGTCTCCTGGATGCACATTACAATTTTCTCTCTTACTCTCTCTCTCAATCTCTCTCTCTCGAAAACCTCTTTCTCTATATATATCGCTCTATCCTTGTATATCAGGTTCTATGCTGTCGACTTTGCGCGCTTTTCCGTAAACCTCCAATTTCGTACATTTGTTTATCTATGCACTAGCATGGGTACCCAGCGTTACCCGGGTCGACATAAAGTTCCGTTTTGAACACACCTACTATACTAAGGATATTACTCATTTTCATCGTGGGTAACGCGGATACCCCCCGCACACATACACAACAATTTCCAAAATAAAAGAACAAATAAAAACATGTTAAAGTAATCGCCCAAAAAAGAAGTACGTGATACCCTCCCCACCAGGTGAGATTCTGACAATTGTAAAAATCATTTATTTATAGGCGTCCGAAATGGCTACTCCAAAAATATGCGAAGGGAATGCGGCATTTTATCGGAACACACTTGCACCTTTTCTTTACCCTATATCCACCATATTTGCCGTTGATGGCGTTCAACAGATCCCAAAGGAAATATCCTTACCTCGAGAAAGTTATTCCACCGGCAATGAACAGCCGTAAAAAATAAAAAATAAAGATATTAATTTTTCTTTAAAAAACCTAAACTTTTTCCTCTACATTCATCTAACAATTTACGCTTTTCATAAACATATTTTTACATATTTTCTCCCCCCCACCCCCAAATACTAAACTGAACAAAAAGTCTTAAAAAAAACAAACAAACTTGTACTTATACCTAAAAATTCACGGTGAAAAAAAAGTAATGCTTTTATCTTTTCTTGAAGGAAAAAAAACATTTTGTTGATAAATATTTTCAGTCCTTTAAAGGTAGGTTTTTGTTATTTTTGAATATTTACATTTGTATTTTTTCCGGTTAGTTTATTTTTAAAGCGTCTGTTCAACGCTCGGCTTAAACCGATAATTTCCGGTCTCACCCGATCCATGCTTGACGGGAACTCACGAGAATCCGAGTCAAATTATGCAAGAGTATCGAATATTTAAAAATAAAACAAAACATCTTTTTGTCTACACGAAATTATTTTTCCACGCTAGAAACGTCTTGCGATTACCAAATTAATTTATTTGGGAGGAGTGTTTTTTATCTTTCGAACTTTGGAACCTATGAAAAAAATCATCAGGGGAAATAATTGTTTCATAAAAAATTCGATGTCGGAAGTAATAATCCAAAATAAATTTAATTAAATATATTATCAATATAATTGTTATTTAGAGGTGATGAAATTACAATCTTAAATAAAACAATTAAACTAACTCTTCTGGTAGAACCTTAAACTTACATAGAGCTATTTAGTATAATTCATTTGCCTTAATATAATAAACAAATGAGTTGACCTCTTAATCGTATATTTTTAAATAATCATACTATGTATAGAAATAAATCAAATACGAAACTTACGGACCTTTTGTATACATTAATCAAATTGTGAACAAACAAACAAACAAACAGGCAGGAATACGAATATATTAGTGTACATGCTATAACCCTTAGGCCGGAGTAGCCTCAGGGCCTTGATAAGTGGTGACTGCCATGCAAAATAAAAAAAAAATAATAAATAGATAAACGCAAATGTTATCAGAAGTGGAGAGCACTAAAATACTGGAGAGACACTTTGACACCCAGCTTCCAGAGAACACCGCTGGCAATTTTAGAAAGAGAGATCGTTATGACCTGCGTGAAAGCTCCTTATGAGCCGCCAATAATAATAATAATAATAATAATAATTATTATTATTATTATTATTACACTAATAAAAAATAACATTATAAACAAACATATAAGCAGACTTATTTTCACACACTCAGGCCAGGCTATTTCACCTTTGATTACACAAAAAAGATGGCGAATTTTATCAAAAAATAAACAAAAAACGATGTCAAGTGGATCTCTGGCTGATAACCTCATAGCTATTGGCTGCTGAAAATGAGTGAACGAATAACAAACAACCTGATCGGCTAACTTAAAAACTCTACACCATGAGAATATCTAAAAAAAAACACATTTGGTAACCTAACTGAAACGGTGAAACTTCCGTGTAGCTTAATTGCTGTGCATAATTTTCATAACTTACTGTATATATATATATATATATATATATATATATATATATATATATATATATATATATATATATACGTTCAAAAAGTAATAGCCTAATTTTTATTCCGCACGAATGGATCAGAGGGAATTGCAAATTGCATCGTTATGATGATTGAACTTATGTATACATAACTTGAAAGTATGATCCTTCTGCTGCATATATTGACGACCCCATTCACAAACTCACCCACCACACGTATTTGCTTTGTTCCGTTTCTCTCTCTTTTCAAATGCCCAAATCGAATTGTACATAAAATTGTACGTTGAAAAAATTCGCCAGTGTTTATTTTGAAGAACAACGACAAAAAATTGTCAGGTTTATGTGATTTCGCAGACATTTAAACGTGTAAACTAGAAAATACATGGGGCTAGAGAAGGAGGAATAAAAGTTTCTTGTTAAAACCTGAAACCGGTATTTCTTATGTTATTTGCGATGGAATCTACAACGTTTCGGACCCCTACATATTAATGACTACGTTGCACATATGCTAACTGACCATACATTCCACAGCGAACATTTGATTCGTTTCATCGATCTATTGAGCCGTCCTCTTGATAATTTAATTCAGCCCAATTTGGTCAATCGTTAACGTACAGATCAAGGTGTTCTTTCACTGTCTACCTAGCTTATTACCGTTTATCTTTGATCTGCTAGGGCCTTTATAAATAGTCATTCCTTGGTACATAAAAAGATTTGTTCAACCGTGCACTAATTTCAGGATCCCCTCTTTAATGTTCTCCTCTTTGCACACATCTGTACGTGATGTTGCCAAGCTAATTAAAAACCTTGATTCCAGTAAAGCAACTGCCCCTGACGGTATTCCAATTATAGTACTAAAAAAACTTCAACCTAAACTAGCGCGCATACTTACAAAACTGTTTAAACTTTGTCTTAAGGAGAATAGCTTCCCATCACCCTGGAAAATCGCATCAGTATGCCCTGTATTTAAGAATTCAGGTTATCGCTCAACCCCCTCTCCCAACAGCCCAATAAGTCTCCTGTGCGTCATGAGTAAGTTGCTGGAATCTGTGTTTAATAGAGAAGTAATCAACCATCTCAACAAAAATAACCTTCTTAGTGACACTCAATATGGTTTCTGTTCTGCTAGATCTACAACAGATGTGCTTACAGTTATATCTCATAGGATTAGCGAATCTCTCGACAGAGGCAACCTTTCTAGGGCAATTGCTCTTGACATATCTAAGGCCTTTGATAGAGTATGACATAAAGGTTTACTTCACAAGATCTCTACCTATGGTATAGCTTGAAATGTCTTCTCAATTATTAAATCATTTCTTTCTGATAGGTTCATAAGTGTAGTAGTTGAGGGGCAAAAATCAGAAGCCTACGGTATTAATGATGGTGTCCTCCAGAGGTCCATCCTGGGTCCGATTTTTTTCCTGATCTACATTAATGATCTTCCAAATCACATCCTTACATCATTTGTAGACATTTATGCTGATGACACTACCATTTATTGTAGCACATCTAAGACAGTAAATGACAAAGTTCTCTCTGATTCTCTCTCCTCTGATCTTGAGCACGTGGTACAATAGGGAAAGGACTGGTTGGTTACTTTTAATGCATCGAAAAACAATTCTTATCTCTTTATATCTTCAAAATTCTTATCCACATCTGCCATCAATTGAAATGAATGGCTTTCGTCTTCAGGATGCCTCAAGTTCTGACAAGCTTCTGGGCTTGACCATTACTCCTGATCTTAAATGTAACACGTACATCAAATCTGTTGCCAAAGCCGCTGGAAAAATGGTGGGATCTTTCTATCGATCCAGTAGATATCTCACTGCTGATGCAATTCTCTATCTATATAAGAGCAGGTACGTCCAAGGATGGAATACTTTCGCAACATCTGGGTAGGAGCTGCCAGAAAGGACTTGTCCTGCCTTGATAGAGTTCAAAATAGACTTCGTAGCCTGGTAGGAGATATCCTTTTCTCTTCCCTGCCACCTCTATCTCACAAAAGAGATGTTGCGAGTTTGTCCCTAATATATATTTATTTTCATGGAAAGTGTTCGACTGAGTTCAGTCTATGCCCTTCCCATTCGCCAAACTTACACAAGAAACACTCGTCTAGCTGAAAACAATATCAATAATTCCCCCCCCCACTCTTTATCTTGTTTATTACATTTCCACCCCAATCAAGGCACATTGCAACTTTGGTGTAGAGACCTACTATCAGGGGCAACGACTACTGGGGCACTATGTTGGGATTTTGGAAGCAAGATGTCGGTTCACGTTGCACTTGAACTTCTGCACGTCAGTACAGTTGGGGAAGCAGAGACCTGGAATGGAATTCCAAAGTCTAGCGGTTCTGGGGGAAGAAACTACTGGAGTAGAAAGAGCTTTTACATCTAGGGATATTTACAGTGTGGGGGTGGGTCTGTCGAGGGTGTTCACGTCGTAGGGACACAAGTGCTTGCAGTTGGTTAGAGCATTCACCATTAAAATACTCGTAGAACAGGTAGAGGGATGCAACGTTTCGTCGATGGGACAGAGGCTGAAGCTTAGATGCCAGTTCAACGCCTATTAGATTTACGTCTCTCTGTTGAACCTTGTCAAGGGGCGAGAGTCTAGTAGCCGATGCTCCAGCCCAAATAGGACAGCAATACTCCATACATGGGCGAATGGTGGCCTTAGAGAGGTACATGATACTTTCGGATGTTAGTAGTTTTCTAGCACGGTAGAGAGATCCCACCTTCCTTGCAGCGGTCTTGACAATGCCTTTAATGTAATTGTTCCAACTCCTGTTTCCTTTGGACGTTAGGCCAAGGAGTTTGAAAGATTTACTCTCAGATAAAGAGTCGTTGACCATTGCTATTAGTGGTAGAGAAGGTTTCTTGTATTTATTGAAGGAAACTAGTTTAGTCTTGGCGGCATTGAACGTGACCATCCATTTTTGTCCCCATTGCTCTACAGATTGGAGGTCATCCTCTAGTGTTTCTGCCATTTCTTTAGATATGTAGTCATTTGTTTTCCTATCGTGCCTGTTATAGAGTGTGGTGTCATCAGCATATATACCCCTCTCAGAGGCAATTTTGTCGAAGAGGTAATGTATGAATATAAGGAATAATAAGAGGTCCAAGGATAGGCCCCTGAGGCACTCCCGCATTTATCTCATATTGTTTAGATGTACGAACGTCGAGGACAACCTGGATTTTTCTCTTATCTAAGAAGGATTTTATTATGTTAAGTATTCTACCAGTGATACTGTATGATTGAATTTTCCTGGGGAGACCCTCATGCCATACCCTGTCAAAAGCCTTAGATATATCTAGAGTAACCGTTCTGCCCTCTACCGCTTTGTCCAGTGACTGGTATATACGTTCAGAGATTACAGTGAGGATGTGTGCTGTGGAACGGGCTTGTCTAAATCCATATTGTTGGCCAGTCAGAAGTTTAACATCTGTACGGTGATGAACTAGAGCATGGTTAATTAAGGCTTCAGGTATTTTGGCAAAAAGTGGGAGGAGCCTAATGGGGCGAAAATTTGATGGGTCAGTTCTTTAGCCAGAATTCTTGAAGCAGTTTTCCAACAGTCCGGAAAGCAAGATTCGTGAAGGCATTGTTGTAGAGTTTGGAGAGAACTGGAGCTACTTCGGCTGAGAACTTTTTTAATAGCACAGCTGGGATGAGACCTGGTCCACATGCTTTTGAAGTGTCAATGTTTTTTCTTATAGCATGCACCTGAGCAGGTGTGATTTTCAGGTCGTCGAGCGTGGCGTCTGTCCGCATAGGAAATTCAGGTAGGAGGTGGTTGGAAGGGCCCAGTGTGGAGTTTGAGGCAAACCGACTGGCAAGCATGTTAGCCTTTTGGTTTGCTGAGCAAACAACCTCGTGATTGTTGGTTAGTGGGTGAATTGTTGATTGCCCATTATTTGCTACACTGTTGTAGATTTTCCAGAAGTCACGAGTTCCTAGTTTTTGTGCTTCGATGCGTTTTTTAGTGGTCTCCGTAAATTCTCTCTTAGCTCTCGCTATTTCTTTCTTAACGTTATTTCTCGCTTCTATGTACTTCTGTCTGTTTAAACTGGACTTATATGTGTTAAATCTGCGGTATGCATGCTGCGTTTGTGCAATGGCAGTTGCGCAAGTCCAAGTAAACTATTGGGAAGAGTGGGGCTTGCTATAAAATTTCCGCATGGGAACATGCGCTTCGATTGCAGTTTTGAACCATTCAGTGGGCTCGTTTGCGCACTGTTCCGCAGGAAGAGAAAAAATATTTCCCCATGGGGCATCTCTTATAAGATCTCCGATGGCTTCCCAGTCAGCCTTTTTATAATATTTCGTTGTTTTGAGCACTTGCTCTACAGTTTTGGCAGGGCGATTTCAACCATCATCACTGCATGATCAGCGTTCCGAAGTGTGCTGTCGGCATTCGTTATACAATAATCAGGAACTGTGGTCAGAAGCAGATCTAGAAGTGATGCGTGTTGTTCTTCCCGGTCAGGGAAACGGGTTGGAAATGTAACAATTTGTGATAGGGAGTGAGATAAAGAGCAGCTATGAGTTGTGCTGCCCGCTACATCTGTGTAAGTAGAGAATCCAACCAGTTGTTGTGGTGGACATTAAAGTCACCAAATACATGCACTTGTGTTGTAGTGTTGAGGGAGAGTGCTGCGTGTATGCTGTCAGAGACTTTGTTTATTATGGTACAGTCCTGGTTCGAGGGAGAGCGGTTGAGAAAGTAAAAGTAGCTTATATTGTGTGTTGCATAATTAGTCTAAATCACATAAAGGCTTGATCATCCGATTCTAGGTTTGTTTCTCTAGTCAAGGGAAGGGTATTACGAATGTAAACTCCAAGTCTGTGCATGTGTCTGCCAGAGTCCTTACGGCAGAGTGGGAGATATCCAGGCATGTTAAAGTAGTTAGAAGGGATGGAGGAGTGTAGGTTAGTCTCACTTAGTGCTGAGATATCCGGGGTATTTGTAAGGAGAAATGCTTCACATCAGCTAAATTAGTTCTAAGCCCACGGATATTTGTGAATGCAAGCCTCAAGGGAGGAGGCAAGTTGGATTTGTTTGACCCTAAGCCTGGTGTTAGCTTATTTTTAGATTGTACTGTTGTCATATTTTTTAAAGAGTTTCAGTTTAGGTAAGGGAGGGCTGAACAAGAGGTTGTGCAGAGCATCAGACATGCATCACAAGTAGACCATCAGCTGCCCTTTCTTCAACTAGGACTGTGGCCTCAGGAAAGCCCACCGGCGATGAGTGCAGGGCCCCTTTCCATGCGCGACATGGCACTACAAACATCCCAATATTACACAACTGTTGATGGAGCAGCCGCTCTAAGCGCTAGCAAAGAGTTAGGGACCTGTACTACCAGTCGGAAACAGCAGCCAGTAACTGTCAATCTGGTACCCTCAACCCATCAGAGGAAGCTCAACTCAATCTAATTGTTCAGACATATATGGTACTTAAGCACTCTCAAGTGTCCAGTTTAAGGGGTGGGGTGTGTCGACAGTGGGGAAAACGGCGTTCATTGCCCTAGACAAGAAACAAGATCTACCACTGGGTGTTTCTGTCGAATCACTGTGATAGTGTCTCTGCACCTGACTAATAGGCAAAGAAGGAGTATGGAAGCCGGGCGATAGATATAACCTATCTACTCCTTAAGCAATTTAGGTTTGCAATCCGGTAATTTGTTTGAGTCACCAGCTCTAGGAAGATTGTCATCCAAGACTGAAGAGGCCTCCCTCCCCTTTGGTTTAGTTTCAGAGTTTTCCTTTTCCTCGACGGATGGTGTGCGAAGATCTACTGGGTCCGTCAGCACTGAGTGGGTTTGCTCCGCGCCTGGGTTCAAATCCGGGTATTTCTGCGACCCCGCGTGGTTAGTTAATGTTACTGGGTTAGTTTGTAGAGGTTATATATCTGCTGGATAGTTTCACTCCTCAAAATGATTTAGGGGCATTGTTATTTCATTGTTACTGGATGTAGAGCTCATGCAGTGTCAGCAACTATGATTGTAAGAAGGCTTGTTAGAAAGGAGATAATGTGGTTTGATGCTTTCACTTTATATTTTTTTAATTTAATTTATGTTAGCTTAGGTCTAGGATAACATTAAAGTATGAGTAGGTGTTAAGAATTGAACGAGTTGTGCCCAAACTATATTTTTGATGTCAGAAGAGTTTAAGATACGAATGCAATATAGTACGGATAAAACAGTAAGTTTTGAGTCATGTGTAATTAGGTTAATAGATATATGGGCAGGTTTTTAGTATATGCGAATAAAGTTGAAGTTGTAGGTATAAAGTGTGTTGCTATTATTGAGGGAAGATAATTTCAGCGTTTAAGTAAGAGTCATGGGCAGTTAGCATAACAAGGAGCATCGGTTCAGTTTCGTATTAATCGTTGCAAAGCTACCTTGGAGGCGACATAGTTATGTAATGCAGTGCGCTTTGCTTCCGAGTAAATTATTTGACTGTTAAATACCTAACTCAATAGGAATGAACTCTAATGCAGGTCTAAGAGGTAAAAATGTATAGATGTTTCGTGATATTTAAGCAGTTAGCATGTGAGGGGTAGGGGCTGGAAGTTAAAGATTCCACTACAAGTGCTGTGCAATGTAGGAGTTAAGTGGCGGCTTGGTGGGAAGGAGCAGACTGTTAGCGTTCAAGAGACAAGGGTTATTTACTTACAAATAACAGATCTCCATTAGGATTTAGAGTTTCAGGTAAGGTTTAGTTTGAAGAAACATTTTTTTTTTTTTTTTTTTTTGCGCATGCAGGTTAGACAGATGTAGTCGTCTTGCAAGTAAAATGTATATTGGGAGTTCGTAGGTAGCCGTTAGGTGTTTTTGCCAGTTACAAGAAGAACTAGTTCATGGCGATTCGGAATTCGTATTCTGTATTTATACGCAGACATTAAGGTCAGGCACAGAGCATATCATCCACTCAGGAAAAAATAGCCCTAGTATCATAGCTAAGATGCTATATATTTCAGTTACGAATATAGTGAAAGTTAAATTAGGGGGCACTTATTTTTTAAATTTTCTAATTTTTTATTTATATTTTCTGCGTCTTACCATGGCTGTTGGAATTCAGTATCGTACCTACATGAAGTTATTCTGTCATCTAAATAAGCTAATAGGGATTTCCCCTCCCCACTACTACCTCGATGTGACATGGTAAAAAAAGAAAATAATTAGTCAGGAAATTGTTTTAAAACAAGTGAATTAAAATGATTAAGATGTGTCTGAGAATTAAAAATAAAGCTACATAGAATGATATGAGCACCCACGAAAAAAAGAGGGTTAGGTTTGTTTGCCTTTTTAAAAAAGTGAGCATAGAAATATACTTAGCTTAAAGTTACATCTTCGAGGCATGGATTTTCGGCCAGCGTGCAAAAACCTAAACGTAGATTCCATGAACAAAGCTTCTTTCTTAGAACTGCATGTCTGCGGAATTATCTTCCGTTTCCCGCTGACTTCAAGTCTAACGTAAATAAGTTCTTGATGAGCCGTTCCATATAAGTTAACAAATTTACCGAATTTTCATTACTAATGATTACCATATTGTCCAATTTCTACTGTACACTCTTTAACCCTTATCCTTGTGTAACCTTTGGCCTTGATAATGTGGTGATACCTGTGTAAAAAAAGAAGCTATCTCACTGCTGATGCAATTCTCTATCAATATAAGAGCCAGGTACATCCAAGCCTGGAATACTGTTGCAACATCTGGGCAGGAGCTGCTAGAAAAGAACTTGTCATGCCTTGATAGGGTCCGGAATAGACTTCATGGCCTCTTGGGAGATATCCTTTTCTCTTCGTTGCAACCTCTATCTCACAGAAGAGATGTTGGGAGTTTGTCTCTGCTTTATCGTTATTTTCATGGAATGTGTTCAACTGAGCTTCAATCTATGCCCCCCTCGCCAAACTTTCACAAGAAACACTCGTCTAGCTGAAAACACAGTCAATAATTCCTCCCACTCTTTATCTGGGCCTAAACCTAAACGTAGATTCAATGAACAAATCTTCTTTCTTAAAACTGCACGCCTGTGGAATTGTCTTCCGTTTTCCTGCTTTCTAGCTGTCTATAATATGGTTGTCTTCAAGTCTAACGTAAACAAGTTTCTGATGAGCCGTTCCATTTAAGTTAACAAATTTACCGAACTTCCATTAATACAGATTACTATATTGTCCTTTTGACTACTGTACACTCTTTAACCCTTATCCTTGAGTGGCCTATCGGCCTTGATGTGTGGTGCCGCCTATGTAAAAAAAAATCTTGGAAAGGAAAACATGCTGAATTCTGCAAATGATTTGTAGAACGGAAGATTTGGGATGTAAAACAAATTGTGAGCGCAGAGAGAAATACATATTCAGAATACGAACGGCATTCATTAATATGGAGATTATGGCATTGTCTAGCATTTAAACGTCCATATTTTCATTGTATGCACTCAGTAAGCATTGCATTGAAAAAAAGTAGCAAACAATTGTGGTTTAATAGAGCTGGATCGATAGATACATAAAACCTTACATAAAATAATACATATATATATATATATATATACATATATATATATATATATATAGGTTTATCGGGAAATATTTTTATTTAACTATTTTTTATAGTTTATTTATATCAGATTTTTAATTTATGAAGCTCGATGTAAGTACAGAGCATATACAAAAAAAACAACAAAAAAAAACGAAAATGGTCTATATTCTAAATTTTAAGATGTTGTCCATCTTTCCGATTATTTTTTTGATTATGTTGAAATGTTCAATTCTTGAAAGCGCCTGTCCCGTAACACAGAATTATTGATGTAATTATTATGTCAATTTTTAAATTTATTCCGCCCGTAACTCATCAGAAGAAAAAGAAACTCCTACATTTAAAAATAAAATAATGGAATATGGGCATGGTTACAAATCCGAAAATCGGAAGTTGTTGCAATTGTGTCCTCTTTTTCGGCCATCTACGCATGTATATCTGTTCCAGTAATGAAGTAAAATCTACGCATTTTATAAGAAAAATTCAAAAATGGCGGAATTACAGAAAAACATAAATGCAACTTCACTTGATACTCACACACACGTATTCTTTTAATTTGTTTTTCATAAGAATTTCTATGTCACTAAACGTAAATGAGCATGTTTCGCGTTACCGGTTGCAAGTAGCTAGATGCCTTTTCAGGCTGTATTGGTTAAAGAAAAGTAAAGTCCTTAATTTACGGTTACGCACTTTACTTTTTAAGTAATAGTGATGAAAAGGTCGCTAGTTACTTATAAAGATTGATCGAAATACGCACATAGTTGCTTAACGACATATTAATGCTAATCTAAAATAAATAAAAAAAGCATATCTTTTCTTACTGTGGTATGGAGCACTCTTGGATGAACCTCAATAAAAATTCATTAGTTACTTCATTACACGAAAAGATATACATGGAAGAATTATATATATATATATATATATATATATATATATATATATATATATATATATTTGTAGTCATCGACACACACACAGTCCTGTTTCCTTGTATCACAACTCATCAGTGTCGCTAGACTAGGATATCTCCCTAGCCAAGGATTGAACCTAGAACCGTCGTGTTGACAATCGGCAGTTCTCCCACTCAACCATGAAGGCGACGCCCTTTATATATATATATATATATATATATATATATATATATATATATATATATATATTGTGTATTAGATTGCATATCAATATTAGATTATATTAGATTGTATATCATTATATATATATATATATATACATATATATATATATGCATCTATATATATCTATATATCTATATCTATATATATATATATATATATATATATATATATATATACATATATATATATATATATATATATATATGAGCGTCATACTGTGCGTGTCCCAAACCAATCAACATCACGTGCACGCCGTGACGATTGCCATGCAGACGTGTCTCTGATGAACGCCGAGCGTCCTACGCCGTATAACAGGACCTCCACTGCTTTGGGAGCTAAGGTTATTTTAACCAAAGCCGAAGGGTGAGGAAACTCTGACAAATCTTCGACATACATGACCCAAAAGCTCTAGTGCCTAGCAACCGAAGTAACAATCATGTGCCGAACAGCATAGTGAATGTAGAGGGCTCATGTAAGCCGTGGTGAAGGCAACATCTCTAAGAGAAGGAAAGCCCTGATAAATATTGCGACGTCTGCTGCATCCAATGATATTGATTTGCTCTTTTTTTGGTTCAATGTGGCAGTTGTTCAGAGAGCGAGATTGGCTCAGTGCAAAGTCTTTCCTCACTATAAAAAACTTCAAGCACAGACATTAATTGATATGCGATGTAATACACAATAACTATATATATATATATATATATATATATATATATATATATTCGTTTTATATTTTATATATAGAGTCAGTTTCACAATAATACTGAAAAGAAATCAAGTTAAGAAATATAACCAACTGCTCTCTTGATCTGTAGCTAAAGAGTAGATTACAATTCAGCGAATCAATATAAGCAAGATTTACATTCTGTCTAAATTGTCTAATTTTTATCATCGCCTCATCCCCCAATAGAGATTAGAATACTCCTGTAATGATCTGGTCCCTGTTGATTGCGGTGTAATGTGCAGTTCTAGAAGACCCACCTTCTCAAGCAATATATTTTCTCTTTGAAAAGTGGGAAGTTTATTGCCAAGCGCCTGATAAACCTTTTCCGGTGAATTCCGACGAGGCTAAAGAGAAACTTTTTCAGGTCAGAGGGACTTTTCTTTGGGTCGCTGATTTCTCAATCTTACTTCTCAACTCTGATATGACAGTTCTTGTAGTGGGAGAGAAGATTCAAATTTAAAGGATAGAAAATGACATAAAACACCCAACATTTATTACATTCGCCATCTACATCTTCTACTGATGATAATGAAGCAGAATAAAGATACACTTCTTCGAGCTCTGTTTGGAGTAAAGACGTTCAAAGTGAAAGCCAAATTGTATCTCTGTGAAGCCTGTTTGATGAATTCGTTTCAAATGTGCGTGCAGTAACAACTCCAAACTTTGAAGAGGTAGAGGCTGAGTTTAACCTGGGGATTGCAACTGTAAATGCAACAGTAATCCAAGAAGCATAATCTAAACTAAAAAGGATAAATCCTTTATTGATAAGTGCACATAAAAGAATTGACTATCATGTAACTTTACAACTACTCGCAAGAGGTGATGATCCATTTGAGGGGTGGAAAATGACACAGGAAACCTTACCACTACTAAATAAACGGGGTTCAAAGTATTTCAGTTCACCACCTTCATACGTGGAAAGTGACAAGCTGTTCAGTGCAAGATATGTATGTGTATGAACCTACGAAGGACATGCCGTGGCCTGGGAATTCACAAAGTCTAATATTTCTACATTATAACTAAATAATTCAACTTTAAATACTGATGAGATAACTAGAGAAGTGGGGAAGACACCAAGAAGTGAACAGCAAATACAAAGCGATGGTAATTACTGCAGCATACTCCACTGGAATAGAGCACCAACATATAATTATTTACTAATGAATTGGAATGTTTATTATGTAGTTACTTTGTTTTTTTTTCTTATCTAGTCGTTAAATTATATTAATTTTAGAATTAGTAATTATAATTTATAATTTCATTTCATAAAAGAGAAAATAATAGCAACAAAACTTTAATAGCAGCCAGACATTTACTAAATGTAAATTTAAATTAGTGCCTAAGCTATTTGATAATTCACTGAGCGATACTGAAATGGCATAAATTTAACAGGAAAGAGAGAAGTGCATAATCGACCAATTTCCGATTAATCGCTTTATTATCGATTAATTAACAACGTAGCCGATCAAACTGTCTTCCAAATGCCTGACAATTAATCCGTGCACTTCTAAACGAAATAGAAGCATCATTTTCGCAATTGTTTTATTTAGTCTCATGTAGATTTTTTCTTATATATTACTTGAAGTGAGCTATAGAGTCAGTTGGTATGATTGACAGTGTTTTACTCCGTGTTCACTTTTCGCAAGGTACGAAAGTAAGTACCAGATTGTTTTCTTTGAATGAAAATCTCTTTGATTGCGAACAATACGTGGAACTACGAACATAACTGATACGTTTATAGTCACATTGAATTCCATTAGACCACTTCAATGCGGGTGATACTCAGAAAACTATTGCAAATTTATGAATGAGTTCTTCCGAATCCTGGCTGATGGAACGAGAACATGCTTTCAATGGTTTGCATCAAGAGTTCCGTTCAAAATTCGTGCAATTTCCTAAGTTTGACAGAAATACAACTGAAAATGTCTGTTATTATATAGGTTTTAACATTCTGAAATTTTACCTGAGAATCGTAGTCCAAATAATCCAAATGATTGATTTTCATCTCAAATATGCAGAAATATTCTAGAGAATTATCCAAAAAGACGTTTAAACCCTACACAATGCCATAATCTCCGTATTAATCAGAGTAGTTCGCTCATCGGGCATTTATTTGCTCGTATCTTCTGAATTCCGGTCTGTGTTTCTACGAATTTGCTTCGGAATTCGGTTTTCTTTTGTTCTTTTTTCATCTGTCAAAGAAGGGTATAAATAATTCATCTTCAAATTCTATCAGAACACAACTGAATCTTTGTTTTTACTTTTGTACATATACCTGAAATTACTTCATCAGTTAATTGTTTTTCTTAATAAAAAACCATAATGTAGGCACAGTTTTGTAATAAGTCTATCAAATTCCATAGCGGATGATATAGAATGTGGTTAAATACAAACATCAATACGTTAACCTGTCTGATAATAGATTTCTTTTTATCTATGATCAATAATATCCCAAATTTTCTTCTTTGGCCAATATTGATTCTATAGTAGTTTGGTGTTTTGCTCGAGAGTATTAGTTACTGTCATTATTCCTGGAATGTCTGTCATTGAACATTGATAGTGTTTCCTTTTCTTATTAGCACTATTTACGTATGAATTAACATTTCTGAGATGGCTTAACATATTAGTTGTTTCATGAGTTTTTGTCGATGTGCCACCTTTTGATATGACGACTTGATATGACTTGCAAACAGATGTATTCTTTTTTTTTCGATTTATATCAAACTACTTCTAGCAGAAATTAGTCAATATATTTGGCCAATATTGATTCTATAGTAGTTTGGTGTTTTGCTGGAGGGTATTATTTACTGTCATTATTCCTGGAATGCATTCTGCTTTTCTTATCTGCACTATTTACTTATGAATTAACATTTCTGATATGACGAATTGCAAACAGATGTATTCTTATTTTTCCGATTTATCGAGCAGAAACTACTCGCTATAATAGTTGATGATTGTTGTCAATAGTTAATTAATTTTACTATGTATTTAAATAGTTTATGATATCTAATTATTAATTTATCTCAATAAAATATGCATTATCTAAACCAGTAAATAATAATAAAAATATATGTGTAATGGAAGAACGGGTTGAAAAATGAGAAGCAAGAGTATGAGTGATGAAGAACGCTTTTTCCATACGTATGTGGTCGCAGTTTCTCGTAAAATTTCTCAACATGAAAACTGAAGATAGGGTTATAATTTTCTTTGACAAAGATTTAAAGTCCTAAATAATTATGGTAATAAGAGAAAATTTTCAATATATTTATTCTGTGCTCCTTAAATTTAACTCAGTTGCAAAAGCCGACATCGTAGCAGCTCGCCATGCTTGTTATTATAAAATAAGGTGTAAATGATTCCCTTCTCTTTGGTGAATTTTTACCAGCGAGCAAGAAAGGAGTAAATTTGTCTTCGTTTACAATATAATAAAATTACTATTAGTACCATTTAGTATGAGAAAATTTGCTGATGAATCGGAATAAGACACCCTATAAATCGACCGTATGATTTGAAATCTGCCGATTACCAAAGTTCGATTAATCGGTAATCGTTCAACTTGCTTCTCCGTGCCTCCCTAATCTTGTTATATGCGCCAGTGTTTATAGATGTAAAACCACGCACATTGACTGATTTCCAAATGGCGGCTACAACCTGGTAGGCGATATATTGTAACTTGTTTAAACAAAAAAGAAAGAAAAAAAACTAAAACCTTGATTTATTCTTCTTTGTGATTAACTCATATAACGAAAACAGAAAGGTCTCTAATCATTTTGTATCTTTTTCTTTCGGTAATTTGTCGTTTTCTGCTTATATCTCCAATCCATTGATCAAGTCTACATCAGTCACAGAAATAAAACTGTTTTTTAATCTAAAGCTACCTCATTTTTTTCTCATCCGTCCTCGATATCGAGTGACAAATGAGGAAGCGCACGCCTAAACTAGCCTCGTTTTGGCCGATGATGTATGCGCTCTCCCATTCTATCGTGCTCGCTGATGTTCGTCTCAAAAGTTTACCAAAAGCACATATACTGACATTTCCTCTTCTCTTTCCTTAGCGAAGTAAGTTTCCAGCACGATCAACAATACTTTTATAGGATTTATCTTGGCCTTGATGCAATATAGAAGACGTTTTAGAAATGTAAAACGACGCTCCCTCACAATTAAAATGTTATAAACATGGCGAATGACAAAATTTATAAAAATGATAGTTGTGACTTGCAAAATGCTTAATTCCCAAACAGGTTATTCGGAATTTAATCTGAATAAATACAATTAAATTAAAATAAAAAAAAATAAATAGAAATGTATCTCATAACTAAGAAAGAACATTGTAATGTTAGTACATTGTTGTAACTGAAGCCTACATCCTTTAATCAGCATAGTCTCTAGTGTAACTAATGCATTTTCCACGCCAAGATTACCTTTTTTCTATGGTAACTTACTGATAAGGAAGGTATTAAACAGCTGTGCGAAAATACTGCTTGTTAGCAATTCAAATGACTAGTACAGTGTTGTATATGGGCCTTTCCTTATTTTCGAGTAACTATAGCAAGTGGCGAAACACTCAAGCAGAACAATCGACAGTAAAGTATTTACACTAAAGAAGGACCGCGTTACGTCGGCATATTCAGGATAGGTTATGTAAACCGCCGGAAGATGTCGAATAAAAACAATGTCCAATGTTCAAAACGCTAACAAACAATATAAAATGAAGGAAAAACAGTAATCGTATGGTGTTTTTAATGAAAATAGGTACTTGTGCATTTTACGGACCGTACATAATTAATAAATTGGTTTAGAAAGTTCTCCTTAAAAAATCAAGAGTGTTTTTTTCATATCTATTCTATAAACTAAACGATACCGTAAAAAAATAATGACTTGAATAGATATCTTTTGTCAATTATAAGTTGCTATGATTTAATTGGCTCATCATTTTGCACCTAACGTTCAGAAATCAATTTTAATCAAAACAGCAAACTATTTTTAATTTTTGGTCCGTCCGGGATTAGCTACACCGATTAGGGACTGGGGTTCCGCTGATAATATCAGAGATAGAATTCACAGTAGTGTGAAAGATATTTGGAGTTACATTTTTTACTTAAAT
This sequence comes from Euprymna scolopes, assembly GCF_053919585.1. NCBI lineage: Eukaryota > Metazoa > Mollusca > Cephalopoda > Sepiida > Sepiolidae > Euprymna > Euprymna scolopes. The sequence goes on along the minus strand of NC_136513.1, from coordinate 16,487,174 downwards.
GGTCAATTGGGGAGAGGAAATTATCTCCTCGACTTCATTACTAATTCAGTATTTGGAGAGGTAAAGGAGAACTTTAATGGGATATTTTAATATGCACGTATCTCATACAGAGATCGGGTGTTAGGCTCAGGAAAGGGGCTCCTTGATTTCTGAAAATTTGGATTGAAGTAAAATGAATAAAACTGGCAATTGAAACTTTTGTCTCCACGCATTTTTTTGTCAAGTCAGCAGTATTTTAATATTGAATGTTCACGAGGGGGAAACTCAGTATATAATATTTACATAGACAAACCCGACGCCAGGTGTAGACATTCTTCAGACATAGTATAAGTACCTAGGACTATTTTTAAAAATGTTATTAATTAATTTATTGATTTTTATGGCTGATGCACTAAAGTTACGGTGAATGGGAGCAAATCCACTGAACTGGCCAAATAGCTTCTTTTTTACATGGGGGTAACCACTTATAAAGGCCCGAAGGCCATTCAAGGATAAGGGTTATTGCGTGTACAATAATCAAGGAGATAGTATTATAGTAATCATTAGTATTGGGAATTTTTATAGTGTCTTACTAAAGAGGGCGGTTTGTCAGGAGTGTGTTTATGTTGGACTTGTAGAGGTCCAAGTAGTAGTCTGGTGGGAAGCAGGCAAGCGGCAGAGAGTTCCACTGGCGTGCAGTTCTAAGAAAGAAGATTTGCTCATGGAATCTACGTTTGGATTTAGGCACAGATAGAGAGTGGGGAAATTATTGACAGTAGTTTCAGACAGACGGGCGTTTCTCGTGAAAGATTGACGAGGGGGGGACAATGGATTGGAGCTCAGACGAGCACCTGCCATGGAAATAACGATAAAACTAAGACAGGCTCGCAACGTCTCTTCTGTGGGAGAGAGGTTGCAGGGAAGATAAAATTACACCCCCACTAAACCACGAAGTCTATTTTGTACTCTGTCAAGGCAGGATAGGCTGTTTTTAGCAGCTTTTGTCCAGATGTGGCAGCAGTACTTCATCCTTGGACGTACTTGGCTTTTATACAGATAGAGAATTGCATCAGTAGTAGATATCTTCTGGAGCGGTAGAAGGATCCCACCATTTTCCCAACGTCCCTGGCAACAGATTTTATGTACGTGTTCCATTTCAGATCAGGAGTAAAGGTCAAACCCAGAAGCTTGTCAAAACATGGAGCCTCCCCAAGACGAGAGACATCCATTTCAATTGATGCCAGATGGGGATCAGAGCGTTTATGATGTAAAGATAGAAGCTTGGTTTTGGATGCATTGAAAGTGACCAGCCACCTCTTCCCCCCCCCCATTGTACTACGTGCTCAAGATCAGAGGAGAGAGAATTAGGACTTTATCATTTACGGCCTCTGATGTGTTGCCGTAGATGGTCGTGTCCGCAGCATAGATGTCAACGAATGATTTAAGTATGTGCTTTGGTAGATCATTGATGTAGATCAGGAAGAGAGTTGGGCCCAGGATTGACCCCTGGGGGACTCCAGCATTAAAACTGTGGGCCTCGGATTTCTGCCCATCAACCACTACTCTTATCAACCTATCAGAGAAAAATGATTTAATGATTGAGACAACATTTCCAGTAATACCGTAGCTGGAAATCTTGTGAAGTAGGCCCTTAAGCTCAAAGGATTGTGGATAATGTAGAAAGACAATATAACACTAGTAGTAGTTATAGTTCTAAGGACAATACCGAAAAACTTTGAAGAAAGACTCGTAGAGATTGAAATCAAAAGGAATATTTTAGAAAGCCACAACGGCTAACAATAATGAAATATGCAGAAATATTAAGGACAATATTAAGGAATGCGGAGACTAACACACATGAGATACCGACATAAACTGGGTATGGAAAACAAAAGAACATCACAGGGAATCATGAAAACTGGAGCTGAGCCACTTTTTATGTGTGCGTGCATGTTACCATAAACTTGCACCGCATCAAATAAGTGAGAAAGAGGATTGAAAGATAGTGTAAGGAAAACACCAGCCAGACCTCCGCCACATGAATGCCAGGAGAACTAAGACCTGGAGGATGAGAAATCAATGGTAAGCGGCTGTTGCGATAATGCAAATTCCTCTGTAAAAGGTTATTGAAATTGGTGGAGAGTACTAAAAATTTGAGGAGAATTATTGTCACTCAGACTCCAGATAAGACCAGAAGTTGTACTCAAAATGAAGTCTTTGATGATGGCATATGTGACTCCTCCTAGTGAGTAAGATAATTATTATTATTACTAATTAGTAGTTCTCACAGACATAATCCTCAGTTATCACTCATTAATTATAACTGGTGGTGTTCATGGGGTCTAGCTTACAAGCCTCGCTAGATTTTCAGTACTCTCCACTTCTGAAAAGCTTTGTAGTAAATGTGGCTTATCGCGACAATCACTTGCCATTGATTTATTATTAGCGGCGACTATTGGCTGTTACTAAAATTTAGGTGGCAATAAGCTTCCCTAAGATCCCAGTCTTCATTGCATTTATTCAGTAGATGTCTGGAAAGTAATTGTACTGCTCGGTCGTTCCATCTTCCTGGGCCCTTTTTAATTTTAATATTCCGATATTATACTTTTTCTTTTATATTAGGCTGTTTACGTATTTAACTGAAAGTGGGTAGTAGTTAATTATTATTATTATTATTATTATTATTATTATTATTATTATTATTATTATTATTGAAAATATTCGGTAGAAATGAAAAGGAAAGGGAGACACTGGTATAACTTGTGTGGACATTCTCAGAAGACATTGGGATTGCGTTTGGGATAAGTATATGTGCGGTTCTGCAGATGAAAAGAGGAGTAAAGATTGATTCGAATGGAATAGTGCTGTCAAATGGAGACATCATGAAAGAAATAGAAGATACAAGATATAAGTATATGGGAGTGTTGGAGGGCGTAGGCATCATGAACACAGAAATGAAGGAGAAAGTCAGGAAGGAGTATCTTAGAAGAGTGAAACTAATTGCAAAGTCGAAACTGTATGGAGGAAAACTAATTAAAGCAGTAAATGCATGGGCAGTCAGTGTTTTGAGATATAATGCGGGAATTTTATCATGGTCTGACAAGGAATTGCATGCCATGGATATCAAAACAAGAGCAGTTTAAGCAATGTTTGTTATATTTTACATTCGAAGTAGCGTAGCAAGACTTTATCAGAAGAGGAAATGGTGGTAGAGGATTGGAAAGTATAAAGGCTTGTGTTAGAACCAAGGAGATGCCGTTGAAGGATCATGCTGTTAGAAGTGAGGAGTGGATGCTTAAGGATGTGGCACATGTAGTGCAGATATGAGAGATCAAAGCTGATTAGGTGAAACGTACAGATAGAGAAAGGGAAGAGGAACTGACTAGGAAGAAAATGCATGGAAGGTTCTTCCAGGAGATAGCAAAGTGGCTAATGAACGATTATGGCACTGCTTAGACCTGGATATCTGGCTAAGCATACTGAAGGTTTAGTTTGTGCAGCACACGAGCAGGCTTTAGGAGCACGATTGTTAAAAAAAGTGTTTCTAAGAGAGGAAGTTGCTGCAGAATGCTGGATTTGTGGTAAGACCTCAGAGTTATTTGCGCACCTCGCAGCAGGATGTAGTGCACTGTCCCAGAGAGAGTACCGCAAAAGACACGATCGCATGGGACTCCGGATATATTGGGAGGTGTGTAAGAGGGTTGGGGTGAAGTGTGCTGGAAAATGGTTTGAGGAGATTCCTGATGACGTGCGAACAAGTGAGGATGGCAAGGTAGAGGTATGGTGGGGCAAAAGTGTTTTAACGACCAAGCAATTGGAACATAATCGTCCAGATTTGGTCGACATTGACAAGGTGTAAAACAAAACTGGCAGATTGTAGACGTTTTAGTACCCTGGGACAGGAATGTGAGATAGAAGGAGAATGATAAGTGGAGCATTTATCTTCCATTGGCCTTGGAGATAAAGCGTATACACGGGGTTAAAACACAATAATCCCGGTTGTAGTTGGTACAATAGAAGTAGTATCAACTCGTCTGGAAGGACAATTGAAAACACTACAAATCCCCGTTGTTTTAGTAGGCCTTCAGACCTCTGCAATTATAGGAACCACCAACATCCTTAGGAAAACCCTTGATCTTTGAAGCTCCTGGTTTGACGCCGGGATTGCGGGAAATCCTCTGGAAATGAATCCCATCCCTTTTCCAGAGAGACATTGATAAACGAAATCAGAATTATTATTATTATTATTATTATTATTATTATTGTTATTATTATTATTGTTGTTGTTGTTGTTTCTTCTCTAGAAGTTTTCATACAGGGCATCATCAAAGATTTCTCCTCGAAAAGAGAAACCTATGATCTAAAGTCTAGATTACAAGCCTCACCAAATTTACAGTAATCCTCACCATAAATTTTGCAAAGAAATTTGCGTTATTTACAATTGATTTCTTTGGCAAAAAACATTGGCCTTCACTGGAATTTGTGTAGTACTAAACCTCCCACAGTTATCATTCATCATCGCAATCATCCAGTGGAGGTCTTGCTAGTGCTTCCTCACTTAGGTGTTTCCATCCTTCTTGACTCTTCACGACTATTTTGTGTTGTGTCAGCTGCTGCTGATGTTTCGTGTGAGGGTAACTGACAAGTATTCGTTGTAAGTGTTGCTCATTCATGTAGTGTCATTTTATGTTGTTTCACTGTTTTACTTCTGTTGTAGTTTCTAATAATTTTATTAAGCGTTTGTAGCGCACGTGTATAAGTGTTTGCATTCAACGGGTTTCTGTAATATTTCAATCGTTTTCATTTTTTTTTGTCCGTTGTATCTTTTCAATCATCTCAATCTACCTTATGCGTATTTTCAAGAATTGTCGGGATTTTGTCTTGTGCTATTATTGCTGTTTTCTTCATTACCTCTTCTTTCCTATTCCTTTTCAGCTTTCCGGGCACTTCCGTGTATTTGCTGCGTCTCTCTCTCTCTCTCTCTCTTTCTCTCTCTCTCTCTCTATTTGGTATTCATTATGTAGTCTTCTGTAACTGCAAAATCTACAATCTGACAGAAGTTTAACTTCTCGTTTTAACTATTATTACATCTGGTCTTTTTGCTTTGATACATTTATTTGTTTTTATGTCTGTCCCATAGGATGCTGTGACTCCCGTTTTAAACTACTGATGTTGTTTCGTGCTAGTATCATTTTTCTGGGCGTTCAAGATGCAATAGTTATCATGAGTCCCGGCGTATTGCCTTCTCCACTTGATCGTATCTGTTCTTGTATAGTTTTGGGGCTAGTTTGATGCATTCAATTATTATTTGTTTAATCTTTCTTTGTCTACAAAATCTTATTTGCTGTTTTGTTGGATTTTGCACATCTTGGTTGTGATGTAGTTTGTTTGTTCTTCGTTATTCTGTGAAGCTGTTATTAAGGAATCAGTTTAACTGTTTAGGTCTTCCCTTTGTAGCCACAGCCCTGTGTTTTTTCGTCCCATATTTACTCTCGTTTTATCCTTTACGTCTCTTTTTTCTGTCTTGCTCTTTTTTTCCAGTGTCACTTGCAATGGTAATTATTCTTGGTATGTTCTGCGTTATGTCGTTTTCTAATAATTTTTTCGTGCTATTTACAGACCAGTCCTCTTTTTCAGTTTTTTCCTTTTCACGTGGAGTCGGTCGGTATCATTTTGTGGGTATTGTGCATGGTTATAAGTTTCCTGTTCTTCTCCTTTAAAATAATCATTTATTGTTTCTTCCCTCATGTAAACGCTCCTGAGTATCTTACCATGCTACTGCTCATGTTTTATACCCTTTACTTTTAATATGAGTTATGGGTAAATATGGGCGGATAAATGTAGGGGAACCAAGTTTGAAAGCCGATTTATCATATTTTTGTAGGTTTCTGAATATTTTTTATTGTATTTGAGAGAGTAAAGACAAAAGTTAATTTCCAAAAGGGGGAAAATATGTGTACACGTGAAAAAAATATATGAAAAATGTTTTCACGGCGAGCTAAATATTCAGCTTAATTTATAAGTTAAATAAATTCATTGTAAAAGATAGATATTAGTTTTCTGAGTCTATTTCAAAGATGATTAGTAAAGTCCTAATATATAGAATTAAATAGAAACACACCGTGTTTGTACAAAACATAAATCCATTAGCCCCAAAACCGTGATTCCGCCGTTCGCAAAATGCAACAAACGAAAGTCTTGCAAGCACGGAATATACGGAAACCTCAAATTTCAGCAAGTCGAAAGACTGTGAAAATGAGGTCATGTAATAAAAGGGAAAAACGAGAATGCTAATTATCTTTTTTTCCCAGCAGTGAATCCCTACATTCTATTTGTGAACGTTTGTCTAATTTTTATCATTTTCTAATTTAATTATTTTTCTATGTTCCCGTTTTAAAATCAATCAAAAAAATATTGTTCATTACTATATAAACATTATGTTACGCTGAAAGTTTCACATTCAGTTAAGCAAGGAAAATATTAAAATCTTACACATAAAAATCAAGTGGAACCTGTAATTAAAAAAAAGTAGAACTTTTCTTTTGTTCTTTTGAGTGATTCCTTTTCTAATTTTTTCAAATTCCTTTGGAGTTAATTTCTTACAACTGCTGATGAGTTGTTGTACATTCTTATTTTTCTGTCTTCACAGTCGACATAGGGGGCTTTCGGCAGTTTGATCAATGTGATACTTCACATCATTTGTTCTTAGCGCTTACTTTTGCATAGCACATATTAGGGCTACTGTCGCAACCTTCAAGTCATATTTTGACAATCATCGCCAGGTTTTTGCATTATCTACTGCCTCTTGTATATCTCTACTGAACTTTCCATGCATTATCCTCTCAATCCATTTGTTATTCATTTTTTGTTCATTTATTGCCATAAATTCTTTGCTTTTTACCAGTTCACTATCTTGCAATTTTTCAAATTTTGCAGAGCCCTTTATAAGCTTGTCGTTACAGTTGGAGACATACATTTTCAGACTATCCCTACTTCATTTACAAATAGTTCTACACCTATTAGTCCTCGTCCTCCCTCGTTTCTTTTTACATATGACCTACTGACATCACTCTTTGGGTTAATAACTCCATTCATTAGCATCTTTTTTATTTTCCTCCTGTCCATATGTTTCAGCTAATTTTTTTCTGCACTACATGGGAATATAGCTACTGCGCATGTGTTTACTCTGGATATTTTTTTTCTTCCATTCTATCTTGATCTTTGTACTAACCGTAGTCTCGTCTTAAATTCCTTCAGTTAAGCTTTTTTTTTAAATTATCTAATTCCACGATTCCTAAGTAGGTTTATTATATTATTCCGACCTCTTTTATCATTTCGTCATTGAGAAGTTTGATTCTTTTACTTTCCACAATTTTCCTCTATTTTAGTTTCAAGCACACACTTCCTCATGCCAAATTCCACACCTATATCATTACTGAACATTTGAGCAAGCATACAAGCATATTAAGCTGCTATTTTTATCTTTGAATACAACATTAAGCCATCCATAAATACAAAATGGTTTACCTGGTACCACTTCTTTGGCCATTTATAACAGACATTTACCTTGACTAATATCAACGACAAATTTACCGTACTCAAAAATAACAACAATGGCGACGAGCTGCCCCCCCCCCTGAAAAATATCTCTCTTCACATGGATTTTTCCAAGCTATTTTCCATTTGATGTTAATAGCACATTTCATTGTTTCATATATCTTTCCAAGAAATCTCACACATACGCGATTCCAAATATTTCCATTTCCATGCATTCAATTTTCAATACATTCTTTAGTTCAGATATGTGGAACCAGATCATTTGCTTTGTGGTAATCTAACAAAGACATGCATACATTTGTGAATTTTCACATACAATCCCGAAGTATTGCCCTATCAATCATCAACTGATTATTGGTACCTGTACTATTTTGTCTACATCCATTTACTTCTTCCGTTAAGATCTCTTGCTGCTCCAGATGGTTGTAATTCTTATCTGTCAAAACGCCTGTCAGCAATTTCCACATCAGTGGAAGGCAGGTGATGAACCGATAGTTATAAACTGCAATGCCCTTTGAAATGTCCTTCTGACAGAGTACTGTTCTTCAACGCGTGCTTCGTTCAGGAATTACACTGTCAATATTTCATTAATTTAAGATGCAATCCTTCAATACAAGATGGAAAAGTTTTACGTTTAGTAATACACCTATACACCATCTGGTTCGGAAGCTTTCCAATTTGAAATTTTCATACATTGTAGTAGTAGTAGTAGTAGTAGTAGGAGAAGGAAGAGGAGACGTAGTAGTAGTTGTAAAGAGGAGACGTAATAGTAGTAGCAAGAAGAGGAGGCATAGTAGTTGTAGTAGTAGTAGGAGGAGGATATTCCGCAAGCAAACGAGCAAACAACCAATAGCGACAGAGTTTTAGTATTATATAGATAAAACTCGATAAAAAATTAACTCTATAATAATATATACGAAATCTTCAAGAACAAATTTATCATACTAAAGTGTACTTTTCGATTGGGCTTTGCACACCGTCCCTGCTAGCTTAGATAAATACTTTTACATACTTATTATATAATTGGAGTCATTATTGAGATGAGTATTATTTTAATTTATTTATTTGTTGCGGACTACTATACTTATATTTTTATTGTTATTGTTTCACGACATTTCATCATACTATTCCTCTGGCTTCGTTGAGTGGTTACCGGGACAAGATAGGAACTCTTAATCTCGTAACTGCATCCTCAGCTATTACCTCCTCCTATAGGTTTTGTTATTGTTTAACCATGTTTTGGCCAAGTAAGCCTCTGACCGGCTTTGGATAGGATTGAAACCGCTATCTTCAGAAAATTCTTAACTGGAACCGTAGAGAAGTCTCTGTACATTGCGCTAAGGAACCCGAAGGGCGATCAAGGTTGTATTGTTTTCTTCTTATTAATCCACGTTTATTTATTATCTGATCTTCCATGGTCGGGTCCGTAACGATATATATATATATATATATATATTATTTAATTGGAAATATATATATATATATATATTATTTAATTGGAATTAATTATAGATATGCGTCTTATTTCATAATTTATTTATTGCCGACTTTTATTCTCATCTGTTTTTAGTTGTTGTTTCACGACGTTTCCTCTAGCTTCGTCAGGTGCTAACCGCGACGGTATAGGTACTCCGAATCTCCTAATTTCTACGGATGCAGTTGGGAGATTCAGTGTTCCTATCCCGTAGCGCTGACCACATGACCAAGGCCAGGAGAATAATTGTTGCGCAAATGTTGTGAAAAAACTTTAAAAAGATAAGGATAATAATCTGCAATAAATCAATTCATAAAAAGAGCTACAATAATATCAGAGCGTTTTTTTTATGATAAACCTCTACAGAATATCACTCTTGGGAAAAATTGGTTGATATAATCGCCATATTTATCGGAAGTCCGAGTACTTTCCACCCCATCCCCAAATTTTTTTGTTATCCAACTGTGTTTTAACGATTTATAGAAATTGTTGTAAATTTGGATATATTTTTGGTTAGTTTAATTATTTTAATAACTTTACAAAGATTTATATATATATATATATATGAATATATATACATATATATACATATGTATATATATATAAATATATATATATATATATATATATATATATATATATATATATATATATATATATATATATATATATATATATATATGGGATGTTTCAGAAAACTCGGAAACTTGTCAAAAAGAACCCAGAATACGCAATAAAAACAAAAATTGCGTATTAATATACTCAACAGTTTATTTAAAAATACTAAGAGGTAGATACTACATAATTTCTATGAGCGACGGAAACCACCATCTCAAATCGGGTGCGAAATAAATCACATGCATTGGCGACCATATTCTTGTCTATATGGATGAGTTTAGCTTGCAGAGAGTCGATCGTGTTGTGGGCGTACTTGCTACTATTGACCTAAATTAGTTTACAGAAAATAGTAAAGGGGCTTTTGTCTTGTGTGAAGAAATCAGTTATATATATAATGGGTTACCATTTACCAAGACCATAAGCCACTTGAGTATAATGGTTAATGACTTTGTCAGGTGGATAGAGAAGCATAACATGGGATGATTAAAAAAATGGGCGGCAAAAAGAAGAATTTGCTGATATAGGAGTTGCAAATAGTAGTGTTGTATTCAGTAGCGAAACAGTAGTGTGAAATTGTGTTCTGCAGGTGTAACGTCGAATATATGGGGGTTCTTCTTACTGACGGTATCTGATGAAGTGTATGTTATGCATATTTTAGAAAGGAAATCAGAAATGTACTTGAGCCACATACGATGGAAATAACAGTAGCTGAATAGGAGCAATGTCTCTTCCAATTGGAAAGCGAATGTAGGAATAGAAATCTCTCTTTTTTTACTACACTACGAAGTGGTTTCTTTACTCAGAAAATGCAAGAAAATGTGTTCGGTAGGGCCCCTTCTAGAAATTGTAACAATACTTAATTAAAGAAAAAAATGATTCTTTCAGAAAATATTACCAAGATTTGCAATTTGTCAAATTTGTCAAATTAAAAAAAAAAATACAACAAAAAAAACAGTCTAAATGTTACACTGTACTCGAATCCATGAATCAATCCAATCCTTATCACTAATTAAAGCGATACTTTTTCTTAAAGGACTGGTTTTAGGTGCTGCCTGATTTATTTCAAAAGACTATCCATAATATATATCATTATATATATATATATATATCCATAATATATATACATATATATATATATGCATACACACCCACCCACCCACACACAGATATATATATATATACACCGAAATATATATATATATATATATATATATTATCCGATATACGTAAACACAAAGCTGATAACATTGGCTTTGTATTTCACTTCATTGAACACAAAGTCATTATAATCAATATGCATTACTCATCCCCACTAGACAAACTGGTTAATCGAACATAATATTTATTGTATATAATCATCATCATCATCATCATCATCATCATCATCATCATCATCATTGGATACCGTCTTCGTTTTTTTTTTACTTTTCTCTCTATTCTTCTCGTTGGTCTTTATATTAAATTCTTCCGTATTCCTTATTTTTATCCTTCTCCTACTTTCCCACTGTTTAATTTTCTTCTTCGCCCTCAAATGTTATTCTTCCATCTTAGCTCTAACTTCTTGTACCACTTTCTATGCAACTTCTTATATTCCCAGCTTCTCAGAAAATGCTTCATCAATTTACGCCTTATCTGCTTATGTTTTTATCTACCTCTGTTTTTACTACCTTCAACTTCTCAACCGAATGCCTTCTTATTTTTTTATCTCAACCTTTGTGACCCGAATTTTACATGAATAACGGTAATAATGAAGTTTTATTAGACCTTTTAATATGTGAATAATCCAAGACAATAGTTGGTTGACTTGCTTACTAGATTTATTTGGTCGATGATGAAACAAAATCGAGAAAATGTATTTTCAGTAGCGAATGTAAATATTGATAGTAATATTTGATAATAATATTGTTTTGCAAAGTGAACAATTGATTTAAGGAGAATAGTATGAAAACTATTTTATCTAAAATCGAGATCAGTAACTACACCCTAGGTAAACCTCCAAGAATGTTCGGCCTGCGCACTAATTCAATAAAAATTTACTTCGATACCCGAGTATGATCGGAGCCAATCAGAAGAGAGGAAAATGTGTAATGGCGACCTCTGATTAGCCTGTATGAATCACGGAATCCTTACTTCCCACCCATCTATCTAATTATTTATGCTTATGCAAGAGAGGTTTTAGTGAGTTTAGTGCAGTTCATATCAGTTCCCAAAACGCGTCTTAACGCATCCAAATTACGCCGCAATATCTCTCGTTCGCATGCTGAATAATATGTTCGTCACATATCGTATTTGGCATAAACAAAACAGAGAATAGTTTTGTGTTCAATTTAAAAATTCCTCACTGCTAATAAGATTACTGCAACAACGGCTTCCCTCGCACGCCTACATCCACCTCTGACGAATGGTTGTGATTAGATAGAAGGAAAAGAAAGGGAAATGTAAAAATCATGTAATTGTGGCGACGTATACGCTATATGAAAATTGATTATGGAATTAGGAATGACCGTTCTTCAGGTAAAATAACTCTCTGGCGCAGATGATACGACATTTGTTGAAATGTGGACTCTGAAATGATTTCGTTTCAATTACCTATACAACAAATAATTCCGTAGTATTATATGTGTATTTAGCGCTATCAGTTACATGTGATGCAACGTGTGTTAATTATTGAATTTGAAGCGATTTAATTTTAACTATCAATAATTTCATTTTTCTACAGTAGTGAAATATTAGAACTTTGTAGCTATATAGTTTCTGTTAATATAATATTTATAAAAAATAACCAATGGCTGGAGGTTTTAATTATTGTTTCTGAGAAGGAGTTTGCATTGCATTGCTACTAGAACGGGCGGCCAACTTGAATTATTTTTCAGTAACGATCTATCATAAGAGGAGTGCCTATCTCGACGCTGGGGACATAACTCTGACCCGGGGATCAACAAAATTAAACACAATCTGACCTGAGCCGCCCCTGTCCTCCTGTATCGGCGGATAATTTTTTATTGGAAGAGAACAACCAGACACACTCATCAACCCTTATCTACGTGACGACGATCGGGTCGAAACTATCAGGCTGTGAGAGTCGTTCTGGGTGACCAGAATAACTGTTGGGCTTTTTGTGGGGTTTCCGTGATTGGTAAGGGCCCAAAGTGAACTCATATAACCTCGTAAATCCTCATGTGGGGCGCGTTGGATTATAGATTTGTTCTTTTTCCTCCTTCTCTTGGAATGTTTCTTCTTCAATATACCTAACGTAATATCATTGTTTCTTTTTTCTCTATCTTCTCTTTAACTTAATATTTCCCTCACTTCTCCCACCTTAACTTATACTACTGTCAATTACTTCTCATTTTCTTTCTTCTTGATTTCCTCCCTGAGTCATTTTCTCTTTCCTACTGTCTCCTAAACTTTAGATTATAATACTTGCTCAATATTCTCTTATTGTTTTTGTTGTTGTTGTTGTTGTTCATTCTTCTGGAAAAACACATTCTGAGTTGCATTTAACTAGATGATCTAGTAAATTGGAGCCTGATTACTTCTGGCAGTATAAACCTTGGTTGATCTGCTTCTTAACTCGATATTCTCTTTCACACTTTTTTTTCAATTGAAGATTATATTCACTCAAGAATGTTTGGTTGTTATCACTGTTGTTGTTTTCATTGTTGTTGTTCTTCCTCTTCTTTGTTCTGTACAATAGATTACTTGGAATAAACATTCTGAGTTTACTTCAAATAATTCAAAAGGGTTGATATGCCGCAGAATATTCATGCGTTCGAAACAAAAAACAATAAATAAGTTGCTTTAAAACAAAGGAACTAGTAAACTGGAGGCTGACTACTTCTGGCATTATAAAATATAGATTCAAAGTTTCCAACGTGCCTCCAATCTTTTTTGTTGTTGTTGTTTTCTATTGCATGCAGAAAAGGCATCATGTGAGTTGCAGTAAAAAATAACTTTATTCATATCGCAGGGATTGTTTTTTACAGAACGCTGCTAATAGATTAAGACACATTAATCTCTTTTAATTATTTCCTGGAATCGATATCACAGATTACTGGTTGCCACATATAAACTTCGCTTTCGAGCACATTTTGACACAAATAAAACAAGCAAAAAAAATTCGATGGCTTTTAGAAGGATTCATTTTGGTGTTTATACATCGGCAGTTCGCTGTGATTTGGATGTAATATAGAAGAAGCACATTAAAAATCTTCATTTCCATGGCACTAAAACCTCAATGCTATTATACTTCCCATCCTTTTGTCAGTTTCCAACACAGGTACACACAAACACACACCCACCCGCACCCCCTACACACCCACACACACACATATATATATATATATATATATATATATATATATATATATATATATATATATATATATATATATAAATATTTTTTGCGGGGTACAAAATTTTATCATGGCTATGTAAAGACGAAATTTAAACTTGTTCGAAAACATTATTTATTTTAGATTGTGAAATTAAAAAATAAAAATGAATGTGTCAGCTGACCGGTTTCGAAGTTCGCTCAACAGAGCTAAAATCGAGCTTAATTACATTTTAAAAAGAAAAGGGGGGAACAATGAATCGGAGATGAAAAAGTAGGGGGAATATATGTATAAAAAAGGGGCGATGAATTAATTATTAAATAGAAACTAGATTAAGCCCTAAGAGATTCTCTTTTTGTTTGCAAAGAGAAGGTCTCAGAGTCTTAATATATAGTTTCTAGAATTTTAAGATGATAAAGAGATTTCGACTTACTGAGGATGAAAAAAGTCTGCACTAAAATTCAAAGCGCAAATACGATTATTTATAAGGTGCTCTCCTATAGATGAGCCATGGGTATTGTTCAAAACGTCCGATGGTAGGTAGTTTCCATTTCGAATTTTGGATGGAACATGTTGTTTTACCCTATTATCTAATCTTTGCGACGTCCGCCCGATGTAGCGCACACCGCAGCTACATTTAAATAAATAAATAATAGAATTGTTATGGTGGGGATGGGGGAACGTCTTTACAAATTGAAGACAAAATGGGTTTACAAGAAAAAACAACACGGATATTTGATGCAAAGTAACATTGTTGTATGACAAAAGAAATTTGCTTGGCAAATCTCACTAACATTACCTAGCCAATGTAGGCGTAGGTAGATAGGGCATTTGTCGACAGATGCCGGTTAAATTTTTTATTCAAATTAGAGATTTTATTTTTAATAGTAGATTCCACGATTTGCAATGGAAAACCATTATCGCAAAGAGTCTTGCTAATAAATTTGACTTCATCATTTAATTTGTTATCTGAACATATCATACAAGCTCTATGGATAAGGGTGTTGATAAGATTATATTTTTGTTTAATGGGCCAAAAAGAGTCCCAATGTGTGTAAAGACCAGTGAATGTAGGTTTCAAGAAAACGGAAGATGTTTTACATACCAGTACATCTAGAAAAGGAAGGGAATAATTACTTTCCTTTTCTATAGTAAATTTTAGAACTGGGTGAATATTATTAAGGGAAGCTAAAAAGGTATCTGCTTCCGTTTAAATATTATTATTAATAATTACTACGTGCATAAAGTAATTATTATTAATAATTAATAATTAATATATATATATATATATATGTATATACATATATATATATTGGAAAAATCAATTCTAAAACGTGATAGTATCTTGAAAGTTGGAGGGTGTGTGTGACCGAAAAATACAATTGCAAATTACTTAGAACCTCTCTCTAGACATGGCTGACGAAACTAGGACATGCTACCCCCGCGAAGTAAATAAAGGGTCCCGCTTGAAATCTATTACGAGTTCATCAAGGTAATCAGATGTTACATCGACGGAAAGGTTGTAAAAATCACACTCAAAACGAAAATAGTAATCTGAATAATACGAATTCGGAAACCTGTAAAACAAAGACAAAATTTCTTACCTTCCAAAAAAACAACAAAAACAAATGATGTACTACAAATGTCAACGAATAAATAAGAAACATATGCTTTTTTTTTAAATTAATTAACCACACAGAAAAATTTGTCATCATACACCTGCAAACAGCCTGGCACCGCCGGGCAGCCATGCTAATATTTTATATATATATATATATATATATATATATATATATATATATATATATATATATATATATATATATATATATATATATATAATGCGCCAATCGTTTACTGACGATTAATAAATATCAATATTTCACTAAATATTCTTCACAACAAAATAAAAATACATAATAAAACAACTGCTTTATGGTTAATTTTTTACAGAAAAATTATTCAAATTAATGCGATATATGCATAAAGATGTGACATTTTATTCTTTATGGTGGCATTTCCATTGTCTCTAGCTTTATTGCAAGTCTCTTAAAATGTTGTTTCTAGAAAAAAATACAATGTCATACCATGCGAACTTTATTTTTTATTATATTTTTCTGTCAAAGAATAATAAAAAAAAATCACATCCTAAGCCTACAATAAATGAATTATTTATCGAAATATCCAAATAACTTAAAGCAACCATGTTGTACCCCGGGGATGAAAACTGTTAGATCCCAAAAAGGAGTCATGTATCTAGCAATATACACTGTGTTCTATACAACCAATCTTTTGATATAAATGTCTCTCCTCTCTCATAAACTCCTCTTTTTAATATTGAGCGGAGAATTTCAACGGGGTAAAGGTCTGGAGAACACAGTAGTTAGGTCATATGGGAATTCTCCAATGAAGCCCATAAATTCAAAGAAGGTTGGTGTCGCCCTAGCAGAATCGGACAGTGCATTTGCACGTATAAAATCAATTGAAAGCGAGGTGCCAATGGTAAGTCTTCTTCCCATGACAAAAAAAATAACGCAGAATAGTCCAACCAACTTGTCCCTTATAATTCCCGCCCCAAACCTGATGACTCCAGCGAAATATCAACACCCCCTACACACACGCGCGCACACACACAAACACACACGCATATATGTATATATATATATGGATATCAATATATTTATATATATATATATGTCTGTGTGTATGTGTATCCATATATATACATATATATATATATATATATATGAATATCCACATATATATATGCATATATATATATATATATATATATATATATATATATATATATATATATATATATACACACATTTATTAATAGATCAACTATACGCTTTATAGTAGAACGCCGGAAAGTGTAGTTAGTGATGTTGTAGCGAGGATCCTAGGCACGTTTCGGGTATTTCAACATCAGCAAATACCTACTTACGCAGACCAACCAGAGGTGATCGATCTCTATTTCACTCCCCATGAGTGCGCTTTCAGACCCTGTTTAAACTTGCGGCTGCAATCCACATACAGTCATCGTGTTTTCTAGGATTGGCTCAATTCAAATAGCACGTTTTTAGTAAACACATATCACAATAGCAATTAATCATATATAATGTGTGAATAAGGATTAAAAACGAAGTGTGAATATACGACTAACAACAATTACAATTAACAATGAAAAAATAAATTAACTATTGAAATATTCTATGGGTGATTAAAATAAAATAAAATATCTTAATGAATTCAAAGAAAGTCGCTACGAAACGCAAAGATAAGAGATAGGTAAAAATAGTAGAAACTGAAATGCAAACGAATGAGAAAAGGAAAAACTTATAGGATTAACAAATGAGTGAAGAAGTTTACAACAAGCACTTAACATAATAAGTTGGAACGACCATATAGAAACTATTTTTTTCCTGTTTTCTTTTTTCTATTTTATTTTATTTTAATTGTTTTTCTTTTTTCCTTTTGACAAACATACACTACTGATCAAAAATTTAACACCACTTTTAAATATTTAAAAATAAACCTTTTTTTAAGAATAGATTTTAACCTCTCCCGACTTAAGGTTACTAATACTAGAATCTAAAAAGTTATGAAAACAAAAAGGTACATTCCAAAAAATTTATTTAAAATATATCATTTTTTTAAAATCAGACTTTTTACACATGATAAAAATTATAAGACCAAGGGTATAAATTGTAAGATTTATGGTAATTCTAATGTTTTTAGTTCAGTTAGATATAAAAAAATCACTGTGTAAACGTGTTATGATACCTAAAGCAAGAAAACTAACCGAAGGTGAGCGCACTCGAATTCTAGGATTCCATAGGCAAGATTTTTCGCAGCGAGCGATAGCAGCTAACGTAAATCGCAGTAAAACAGTTATTTGCAAATTTCACAAGAACTCTGAGTTTTATGTACTTATCGACGATTTTATTGGAAAAAAGTATTGTTTATTAGTGATTGTTTTATGTTTGTTTGTTTTATGTAAAATATTTTCTATACATTTTATAAGCGGCGAATCCAATTTTTATGAGAGTTGTTTTATATTTTTCTAGGCAGTCATAACTGTAATTTAAGAGTATTGCATTATTATTGCTAGTTTTTGTATGTTGAGGTTATATACTGAATGGAGCTAATTAAATCTAATAAGACGTTGAGAAATATTATTTTTTTATTTATATTTTGGTCGTGTGTAAATTTTAGGGCGGGGTGTTTTTCTAGGTTTAGTTTTAATTTTTTAATGTCTTGTACGTATTTGCCTGCTATTAATATTCCATGCATACCTTAACAATTGCACAAGACGACAAAAGTTACAAGACGCCATACATATAAAAAATCAGCTCCTTTTAAATCAGATCTCATTTAAGACCGGAACAATTTACTAATAGCATTCAATAACCAACAAAAAACTAAATAAATAAAATATAAAATACAAAAATCGTAATTAATCCTCCCCTATCTATCAAGCACCAACTTTTATAACCCATGAAAACCCCTTACAAATACACCAAGCCTCAAAGGAAAAGGAACAGAAACGATAACAACAACAATAGTTTTGGTCTTTATTGTTCGTATGTTTAACTGTGAAAGTATATAGTTAAATAGGTTACTGCTTGTAAAATTACTGTTATCAATTGTTTTTGTTTATTTTCATGTAAAGGTTATATTTTTACGGCCTTTTTTTGTAAGAAAGATTATTTTAACGCGTCTAAGGGCTGCACCAAACAGCCAGTTTAGAGGGGTAGAAAAATGGTTACAAACATTTCTGACAAGTCCGAGTTGAGTAAATCGCCGTCCGTAAAGGTAAATGTCGAGGAAATTCTTGAAAAACATCGAGAATGTAATAAATTCGTAAATAATGCAAACATTATTACCTTACTGTGAAAACTGAAGGTTTGCGCGGGAATTTTTTTTCTTTGCTTGAGGGACGCCTCTCGTAAACTTCAAGTTGCACACAACCTTTAACATCTGCGAGATGTTATATGTTATTTGAAGAAGACCCACTATATTCCTAGGTATTATCACTGTGTGCTTTTTATAGACTTTCAGCTCTACGCACCATATGATGCCCGCTAAAGGTTGCTTCTGGTATTCAAACTTACTCTATATGCGTCGTTCATCTCGATATTTGCAGATCCTGAAAAGAAGCTTTACGTTGTTGATGCTACCGTAAAAATGTAACCTTCCGAGTGATGAGGTTTATGTGCCCAATAACCCTCCTAATCTTTATTACTTTTTGCGGCAGATCGACCCCTTTATAAAATTGTCTCGTTTGATAGTTTATGCGTGAGACTGGAATGCGGTCGTTGACCCCGATTCAGATCGCAGTGGTAATTCCTTATGAGATACTAACAAGAACCGGGCTTTTGAAGCATTTCGAAATTTTATCGATGAGTTTGATCTTGTCGATAAATTTCGAATTGAGAAACCTGGGGATGGCAGAAAAGTGCCAAAAGAAGCAACAACGTATTTGCTGACCACAAACGACGGAATTGATTTTCGGGTGTCGTTCTCGTTTTCAGAATCTCTACAACAGTAACTCCGCGTGACTATTGAGCAGTTTGACACCTATTTAGCTAACTTTTCCCTCTTGAGGGAATCGAAGCAGCGAGAGATAGAAGGATGTATAGAAAAGGCGAAAGTCCTGGAGGCCCTAAAACAGGTCGGGCTGAACAGAACTTCTGGAATTGAGGGTCTTCCCTACGAATTATATTCGAGGCTGTCGCCCATTTTTCTCCCTTCGCTCGCCGTACTTTTAAGCTTTATGTTTAGAAACGGGTCTATACCTTAGTATTTTTCAAAGGGTATCATTAAATTGCTACCAACGATAATAATGTTGGGGATGCGATAGGTAACTCCCAGCCGTAAAATTTTTTAAATACAAAGTTAATGATTTTGACAAAGATGTTAGCAAATTGTCAGCAACTTGTCTTGCATCGGCTCATAAGTCTCGAACAGACATGTTCCGTAAAGGTATGGACGATACAACATTACTTGCAGAACATAACCTTAATCATAGAAAAAAGTCGACATGAAAGGCGCGCTGATCAATTTAGATCAGTTCAAATCATTTGATAAGGTCGACTATCGTAAGCTAGAGGTTGTTCGGTCCTCGATGCGTCAGGGTTGGACGATTTCACCAATGTTTTACTTGCTTGCTCTAAAGTAATTTCTTATTTAGCTTAGGGCGAATCCGGTTTTCTCCGGGATTTCTTTACCTGGGTACTCTACCCCGGTAAACTATACGACTCATACCGACGACGTTACTGTGCTTATAGGTGCTAGGATAGGTACGCGGCTTCAGGAGACTTCAGACTTGACAGGTGGGCCTTGCAAGATACTCGGCGTCCGGTTCTACCCTGACCTCCAGTTGGAGAATAATTGGTCGGAATACAGTTTAGCAATTAATATTGAACAAGAAATTAAAAAATTTGATATTTTCATAGGTTAATCGAACTGTGCATCGTGTCGGGTTTGCTGGGACTTTTCCTTTAGAAAGAAACGATTATATATTTTAATCAGATCTAAAGGAAGCCTTTATATGAACCATTATACCATTTTTCTTACGATATCTTGGCCAAAACAATATAATAAATTTATCACAAAATTTCATAAATTCTTTAATATCCTTTGGCTTTTAATTCTTATTAACCCTGACAAGAAAACGTCTGTCTTCTTAGACATTGCCCTTACCACTAATTGTAAATCATACATCACTCATCTTGGTGGTAAATCGAAATGCACTCTCGGTCGGAAAAATTTACGCAGCGGGATTTACAGGGACATCTAGTCGTGTCCGATGTAGAGACTGGGAGATGAATCTCGGTCACGATTTCTTTCACTGCGATATCGTTCGATCGTTGTGTAAGTTATTTGAAGGCTTCAGGATTGCATGCTAGACAGAAGGTTTTCTTTTGTACTGGATACGTTTTCCTCGTGTTGCAATGGGGAACCCACCATGAAAAGAGAAGAACGCTAGTTTTTCTCTGTTGCTAGCAGTTATAGGGGTGTAATTTAGTCGATACGATAGAAGAAAGTTTACGGAAATTAGACCTTTACTGCTCCCCAGCTGTTCAACTTTTAATGCATAAAAATGCGTCTTCAGCACAACTTAAACTCTATTTGGCAAATTTCAACGAAAGATGGAGCTCATCTTGATTACTATTTGTATATAACTTACGCGAAGAAATATTAGTTTCTGAAGGAAGAGCGACAATATATCGGACCTTTTAGGATAAAATATGTTAATGTTTAGAATTTTCCCAAGTTGAACATTGCTAGAGTCCCATGTCGTCATAAGGACCCTTCCTTTTTTTGTTATGGCCTCACACCCAAGGTTTGTTTTTTATTCCGCTTTTTATTTTCGGTTGGATAATCCGCATTCCCGACCCCATTAAAGTGACAGATCCGCTGTTTTGTCAGCAATGTAGGACCACTTTCGTAGTGTTTAAATGAAGTCACTTTTGGTGGGGACTCCATTCTTTTAGACTAAGAAAACTATTTATCTGCCCCAATTAGAAGTGCCGGGCAGTTATTTTACTAACAAGCAATCATTCCTTGTAAATATGGCACACATTTGTAACTAAAATTCTCTTCCAAACTCCTCACATAATGTATATATATATATATATATATAGTAATTTCAAGTTTATTAAGGATTTTGATAGGGTGAATATGGTACTATAGTGAAAGAGTCTTGTTAAGAAAATAATATGTTAGTTAGGTCCATAAATACCATTACACCCTCTTAGGTGTCGTGCAAAACTTTATGTGAAAATTAATTTTTTCATGAAAATCCTATAAACATCAAAAATCGCTTCTGATGATAATAGGCTGTGCATATCGAAAGCGCTTGAGAGGATAAGGGCTGAACCACAAATTTTAGGCACCAATTTAATACAGCAAGCCAGCTGAAATAAAAAAAACAATGCTAGTTATGGGAAATTATATCTAAAAACTCGGAAAAATGATAACTTTAGACGTGTAGAATAATGACTTGCTGCCAATCTGGCTTGAGGTAATTGCCTGTTTAGCCGCATTAATGAGCTGTGAAACAGCGAAACGGTACTGTATGTGGATGACTATAATGCTCCTAATCTTGAGTTGAACATATTGAGAAGTGATACACGAATTATCATTAGCGTATAAGGTATTTCGGACGATGGTATTTCGGACGATGTCAAACCATCGTTAAACTCACGGCACGGTCAGCAGCCGCGGATAGCATAATGGTTAGGAGCCTTGACTGTCGTACAGACGGTCGGGTTTCAATCCTGGCGTAATGTAGTTGCCTGTCTAGCTGCACTGATAAGCTGTGAAACAGCAAAACGATACTGTATGTGGAAGACTATACATATATATATATATATATAATAAATATTTATGTATGTATGTATATGTATATATATATGTGTATATGTATGTATAAATGTGTGTATATGCACATATATATATGTATGTGTTTATATATGTATTCGTAAATATATATATATATATATGTACATATATATGCATATATATAGTGACTTCTATATATATATATATTTTTTTCTTTTTTTACACAGGAACCACCATTTATCAAGGCGCAGGCCCCACTCGAAAATAAGGGCCATGGGTATATATTAATCAATATGATTATACCATAGTAAACATAATAGTACCAATTTTGTGAATTAGATTACTTAGGAGGAACGGTTAATCAAGAACCTGTTTATGTTAGATTTAAAGAAAATCAAATTGAAGCCAGTTGGAAAGCGATCAATCGGAAGAGTGTTCTACAGGCGTGCAGTTCTAACAAATAAGCTTTTTTTATGCCATCTATATTTAGGTTTAAGCTCAGATAAATAGTGTGGGAAATTATTGATTGTAGTTTTGGCTAGACGAGTGTTTTAGTGAAAGTTTGGCTAGGAGGGACATAGATTTTATATAAGGTGAGCACTTGGCATGAAAATAACGATAAGGCAAAGACAGGCTCGCAAGGTCTCTTCTGCGAGAAAGAGGTTTCAGGGGAGAGAAAAGGGCATCGCCCACGATGCTACTTTGAAATATGTCAAGACAGGATAAGCTGCTTCTAGCAGATCATGCCCAGATTTGGCAGCAATACTCCATCGTTGACCATAGCTGACTTTTATATAGGTAAAGAATTGCACCAGGAGTGATACATCTACTGGAGTGGTAGAAGGATCCCACCATTTTTCCAGCGACCTTGGCAATAGATTTGATATACGTCTTCCATTCCCTGTCAGAAGTGAAGGGCAATGCCAGAAGTTTGTCAAACTATGTAGACTCCCAAAGGGAGAGCTATTATTTTCATCATCTGACGTCAGAGCACAGAGTGTGAAAAAATAGAACCTGTGCTTAAGATACATTAAAAGTCGCCAGCCACTTTTTTTCTGAATTGTACCACATGCTCCAGATCGGAGAAGCGAGAATAAGAAGGAATTTTGTCGTTTACAGTCTTTGATGTGCTACTATAGTTTTTAGTTTCTGCAGCATAAATGTCTACAGAAAGATCTAGGGATGTGATTGGGAAGATCATTAATGTAGATCAGGAAGAAAGTTAGGCAAAGGATTGACCCCTGAGAGACTCCAGCATTAATACTGAGACCTTGTTATTTCTGCCTATCAACCACTACTTTTATGAACCTATCAGAGAGAAATGATTTAATAATTGATAGGATAGTTGTAGCTATACCATAGCTGGAGGTCTTGTGGAGTAGACATTTATTCCATTCATTACTAAAGGGCTCTGATATGTCTAGAGCAATTGCCCTAGGAAGATAGTGTTACGTGGTAGGTGTTATTTTTGAATAGCCAACTATCTGAGTATGTTACGTTGTTCTTATTTAGATGACGACTTATGTATTTGTTGTTGTTCATGTTAGTAACAGTTTTAGAGTGATAATGGTCATTTCTAAACCCTACCGCTTCCAGAGAGAGCTTTGACTCTAACCGAGAATCGGTCTGAACCTTTCTGCTCCTCTGATCTGAATCCTCTCGCTCCTTCTCTCTGACTGATCCTGATTCTCACTTATCTAACTAAATTCATAACCCATGCCGTCATTGCAGCTCCGAGCACGTGTATATGAGCCCCATGATATGAATCGTTCTCTAACCTAATTTTACGTAACTCACTTTACAATAACATTTTCCATTCTCTTTATTTCATAAAGGAATTTAACCTATTTGTTAATTCTGTAACCCATAATGTATTATGCATCCTTTCTAAGAATGTAAATAGTTTACAATCAAATTTGTATTTATTAAATATTTTAACAAAATCAACAATTTACTGGAGATTCAATTTATAATAACATTCTGTGTTTATTTTAACTTATGATTGGAATTCTCAATTCAAGGTCTAGCCTCGCAAGTTCAAATCCTAGACTATTCTATTTCATATTTACATTTAACTAATTCCTTATTTTTTACTTACATGAAAAAGGGACAACGCATATCATGTAACACTTTTATCTCTATTGTACCACATGCTCCAGATCGGAGAAGAGAGAATCAGAAGGAATTTTGTCGTTTACAGTCTTTGATGTGCTACCATAGGATGTAGTGTCGTCAGCATAAATGTCTACAGAATGATCTAGGGATGTGAGTTGGTAGATCATTAATGTAGATCAGGAAGAGAGTTGGGCAAAGGATTGACCCCTGAGGGACTCTAGCATTAATACTGAGAGCTTGTGATTTCTGCCTATCAACCACTACTCGTATGAACCTATCAGAGAGAAATGATTTAATAATTAATAGGATATTTTATATTCAAGCAGCTTACCCGTGATGCAGAGGAGACTTATTGGTATGTAATGAGAGGGAGATGAGCGATCACCTGAATTCCTAAATGCAGGACATACTGATAATATTTTCCAAATTGTTGGGAAGCATTTCTCCTTAAGAAAAGGCTTACATGACATTGTAAGTATGGGCGCAAGTTCTGGTTGAACATTTTTTAGCACTATAATGAGAATGCTGTCAGGGCCAGTTGTTTTACTGGAATCAAGATTTTTTATTAGCTTTGCAACATCACGTACAGATATGTGTATGTCGCATAACATGTTATCAGATACACACGGCCAGACTGGTGGTCGCCCGGCTTGGTCATAAAGAATACAGTAAGCTGCAAAGATCTTGGCAATGAGTTTGACTTTATTTGGTGCTGAGGAGATTGCCTCACGTCCATTGATGATAGTTGAGTTAGAGCAAACACTTCTGTTTAGGATTCTGTTTCCTATTTGAAAAATCTTATGGAACATTAGCCGATGCTTAGCTACTTTGGAATTAACGGACTGGGCACACAACACTCTCGCATTCCTTATTACTTTTTCACATATTTTGCTGGCGGACCTGAAGGCAGCTTTAATCTTAGTACATCTATTACATTGGAAGAAATGGGGAAAAAGTGAGTTATTTGTGCAATGGCAGCAGCACATTGCGCAGAGAACCACGGCTGGCTGTTATGTATTTACTGAAACTTTTTCGAGTGTATGACACGGCCTATACTCACAATACACCATTCCGTACGATCTGATATAATAGAGGACATATCCTTTTTAAGCATGGAACGCAGAGGTGGATCTGATGTAAATGTTCGGAAGCTTTTCGCAGATAGCCATGGGGTATCGATATACTCTACGATGGAGAAGCACGGCTGAAGACCTATTTCATTTCGTTTTTTATCTTACCTGATACAACAGACTGGTCGAAATATCCCAGTGGAAACAGAACGGAAGATGAACATCGTTCGGAGAAAGTTATGAGAAAACGTTCTAGGAGACTTGCATAATGGCAGTCAGTATCGGGGACAATGGTGGGTTCATCAATAATCTGAGTGAGGTCATAAGCAATAGAGACATCATGATAGAACCTCCGCTCGTAATCGGTTTTGTTTGCGTGGGTTTACTATTCCAGATTGTGAACATTGAAGCCTCCACAGACGTGAATGATTGCTAAGGGGTACGCAGACAAGACGTGCTTTATTTTCTCAGATATAAAGATAGTAAATCCGCTGTTGTGGATAGTGCAAATATGAATGCGGTAGTGTGAGCAAGTTCAACCCGGAACACATATAGGGTAAATTAGGATCTTATGTGGAGATGTTCCTGCCATACGTAAAGGCATCTTTTATGTAGGCACCCACTCCATGCCGAAAACGATCTTTGGGGTCGGGTTTAGAAGTTATTGTACGGTATCCTTTAATTACGAACTAATTTTGAGGAGTAGTTGGTCCAATGCATGTATCGCTTAGGAGTACTAGATCAGGTTTAGTCTCCTGTAATAGAGTTTGAACCACCATAAGAGTGGAACGTAGACCCCTAATGTTGGGGAAGGGGCATGGTAGTGGGGGTCTACGTTGGAAATTGGAGATCTGAATTTGATCGAGTGTTTTTTCTGCAAACATTTCATGATTGGGATTTGCAATTTGTGGAATAGGTCGACAGACTTGCTTAGAGCAGGACAGAAAGGGAAAGTAAGAGAAGAAGAAAGGAAGTAAATCTATTATGCCTCTTAAGATTTAACTTAGATCTATATCCAAGGAGCCTATATCAAAAATTTTAAGTGTTTATACACAACCTTTTCACAGGGGTTTGCTAGAGTTCTCAAAGGTAAAATCGTTGAACTCTGACCCCCTTAACAGCCAAATTTCTGGCCGAAATCCGATTATAAATATTTTCCCAGATCTCAGAACCCTGTATCTCAAATTTCGAGTCTGTAGACCTTAAATTGACAGAGTTATTGCGTAGGGAAATGTACACAGACAGACACACAGACATACAGATAAACAGACACGTTCACTTTTATTGATATACTAGGGTGGATGCCCGGCGTTGCCCGGGTGTTTGGAGGTGTATGCTGAGCAAATAAAGGGGTCAATTGTTTAAACTTTGTCCCCTATTATGGCCCCTTAAAATTTATGGTTTTGGGCTCGAATCAAGTTATTAAGTTATTCCCATGTTCAAAGAACCTATATCTAAAATCTCAAGTGCGTAGACCCAATATTTTCGGAGGAGTTTGGTAAAGTTCTAAAAGGTCAAATCATTGAACTTTGACCACTAAAACCCGAAATTTCTGGGCGAAAACTGATCGCATATCAAATTTCGAGTCTGTAGATTAAAAATTGACAGAATTACTGCATAGGGAAATGTACACAGACAGACACACACATAAACACATAGCCACACAGACACGTTTAATTTTATAGATGTATATAGCATTTCAGCCTGGCGTTGCCCGGATGTTTGGAGGTGTATTTTGAGCCAATAAAAATAAAAATAAAGCGGTCAATTTTTTAAAATTTGACTCACATTATGTGCCTTGACCATTTATTGTTTCGGGCTCAAATAAAGTTATTAAGTTCGATCTATGTCCAAGGAACACATATCTAAAATATCAAGTGTTTAGACCCGAAATTTGCGGAGGAGTTTGGTAGAGTTCTCAATGGTCAACTTATTGAACTTTGACCCCTAAACAGCCAAAGTGTTGGCCGAAAACTGATTAAAAAGATTTACATAAATCTCAGTACCGTGTATATCAAATTTTGAGTCTGTAGACTTAAATTGGTAGAGTTATTGTGTAGGGAAATATACACACTCAAACACGCAAACCCACTCACACGTTCACTTATATATATATATATATATATATATATATATATATATATATATATATATATATATATATATAGGGAGGCGAAAAGTAGATTTACATTTATTTCATATTTGAAATGCTTCAACTAGGTTATTTGAAAAACTTCAAATAGTTTTAATATGTATTTGAACTTCTACACCAGAACAGCGGGAAATTCATTATACCTGTTAACATAAAATCAAATAATTTAATCTCTCAGATGCTCAAAATAGTCTCCTTTTACATTGCAACATTCTTCAAATCTCTCCAAGACACTCTGAGACACAGTGCGACACAAATTCCGATCTTCATCAATTTCTGTGAATGCGACATGGATATACTCTTTTAAATTGTTTATTTTTTGGGGTTTCTTCTCATAAACCTTGTTCTTAACCCCCCCCCCCCAAAAAAAAAAGAAATCCATTGGGGTTAGATCAGGTGAACGTGGTGACCATTCGATGCTGCCCCTTCTTATGAACCAACCCTGTGGAAAAACTTCGTTAAGGAAGTCTCTTACTCTAGACGCATAATGTGATGGTGATCCATCCTACTAAAAGAAATGTTGATCAAAGTAAGGTTTAGTTCTGAGCTGTGGTACTACTACTTCACGTAGCATGTCCAGGAAGTTCTTCCTGTTTACATGTGTATTAAAAAAACGGACCCAAGCTGTTTATGTAAATAAGATCTATACTCTGTGGAGTATTTTATATTGCTTGTGTATTTTAATTAGCATGTACCTTCAACCATATAAAAGTTAGTTTAATAACTGTAAACCTACTTTTGGGCCACTCTGTGTATAAGTTTTAAATTACGTTGAAATATTTCATGTATACCTATTTTAGTGATTTTCTGAACACTTTCATAATTGCATTGATTGGAAACACACATACCGCCTTTTTTTTTGAATGCCAATGAACTAGACCCGGATTGTTTTCGTTTAACCAATAAGACCTGTGTACATATTCTGCCCCAGTTTTAATATTTATCTTTGTAGGACTCTATACATTCTCTCAAGATTTAAATCAAATACACCTATGTATTCTGAAGCTAGGCTTTAAAAAAAAAGTTCATACCTCTCTCCTTCACAGAAGCGCACCCTAGCCCAAACTAAACCATATGCATAAAAAAAAACTGTGTATCGAGTTATGAAATACTGCTGGAACATTATATGTGCCGACAGAACACTTAAATCTGGTATTCTCAGAAAGAAAATAAAAAATCGACATTGCATACTATACGTTGCAAGAGTTCTTTTTTTTACTGACGTTTTTCTGCTAGTCTCTCTTTACACAAAAAAAAGTTTTATAGGGAATGTTCTGATATAACTTAAAAGTTTTACATTTTCCTTATGAGAGTTCATCTCCGAACCTCGAAGAGAAAAACACTTCAGGAATCACTTTGCAACGATTTAGCGGATAAGTTCGTAACCACCATTAACTCAATCATGATGCCAACATTTTATTATAAGCTGCCATATAAATAAAGATCAATTGAATTAATCTTTATTAGTACTCCTATAATTTTATCAAATTTGCACCTTCTGGTTATCTCTTGCTGTTTAATGTATCTACATCTTTATATGTATTTACACAATAATAAACAGTCGGCATTTAATATGATGTATTGTTTTCATGTGTACACTAATAAACATAAATGTAAACTAATAACAATTATAATAATTATTATACTAAGGTGATATATAATAATTGTTAAAACGGAACAATTACGTATAATTGTGAGTTATTTTATGAGTTTATGATCAATGTAATATTTTATTTAATCAGGTATATCTTGTCAATCTCATGAATTTTTCTATTGAATCTGAGAAATGACAGGAAATTTTAAACACAATCTTTTTTTCAATCTCCGAGAATAGCATGCGCTTTTTCTGTCACCCCTTACTTGGTAGTGGTTCTCCTAACTTTCATTTGTATTTTGAATATTGCCCCTGCTGCAATTTGAACCTTTATCCCCCAGATTAGTGTACATTACAACGAAATTAACAAGTACCCTCTCCACCTATCAAGGACAAACACGTAAATTAAATAAGTGGTTCAATTCTTTAAGTGTTATATTTCCTAGTTCGATAAGGCCCGAACGTTACATTGATTTAAATTTTAATATTTGCTAGTTCCACAAAGAGACCCGAACGTAAAATTGACTAAAACCGTTGGTTAAACCATTCACAAAGTTACAAGTTATCTGAATACTCAGAAGTCTTAGTCCTTATTCAACTATTCAGAAGTATAAACAAAAACAAATATAGTCACCTTGAGAACGTAGCGAAATATTAGTATTGTGTTGAAAAACCACTGATTTTCTTTGCTTGTTTTACCCTGGTGTAGATTTTAAACACACTAAGAAGTGAGTAAGTTGGTGACAGAATTTCGACATGTCTCAGCAAAAAAGTGAACAATTGTCACACTTTATTAGTTTAATCATCTTATATAAAATCACAGAAAGATCCCTGTTTCAGAAACAGTTTACAAACTATGTAACACGCTTATAAAGCATTTGATCAGAATTTTACAGATAGTAACTCATCAATTCTCTTGTGTTTAAGACAAAAATAATCATTCGCAAAACTCAATGCAATTATTTCTCATTGAATGCTTGGCATCACTTGTTTAGTTTACCTTCCCTTCTAGTCTGAAATATTTGGGTTTTGTGCGCATCAATATGTTTGCTAGACCTTATATACAAAGTGAAAAAAATCATATACTCGTCTATTACATTCCACTGTGGTAATCGTATTAACCTACATGTAAAAAATAACTGCTTATCAATTGACCGTTTCTTGGAATATATAACCTACCCAGAAAAGCAACGCCTTTTGTATCTTTGGTATACATTCACAAATTTGAAATCTTCATAAGACTACCGGTGTAACACATCCCTTTTGCCTCTCTGAATTATTTACGTTGTGAATATTTTTATCCTTACTTCCCTTTGTAATGTCAACGAAAATTGAAATTGTGACGCTTTTTCTTTGGTAGAACGGAAATAATATCCATCCTTTATAATAAGCATTATGCTGACAGTTGTTTTAGTGATACTCATTTGTTTTTTTTTTTTTTTTCGTTTTTTTCCGATAGGGACATTTAATGCTACCCACAAATTAATAGATCCTATTATTTCTGTGTGACATTAAACAATTTATCTCATTATTATGTCTTACAACATTCTAGAAATTAACTCATATGTTAGTGCAATTCTATACAACTCCCAATAATTTACTCAATTATTTATTTATCGAATAATGTTAGCATTATTAGGATAAATAAATAAATCTTTTATACAGATGAAAATCGTACATTACGAACGTTGGTTGCTGATGGGAGAGGTTTTAACAAGTTAATTTACACGATTAATGCATATTCGCTTGCATATTTTTTAATGGTAAACTTTACTCAGAAGTGATTCTTCACAGCACTCATCGTTATATGACAACATGAACTGAGGAAAAATAAAAGAAAAGAAAATAAGAAAGACGTTTTTAACTGAATTTTTTTTTCAAAAAATGGATCTGTAATTTGCCAAAGATTGCCATGCGCATTATTTAAGATTGTTATTTCTATCAGTAAGACGTTTTTAACTGATTCTTTTTTTTTTTGTTAATGGATCTGTAATTTGCCAAAGATTGTCATGCGCATTATTTAAGATTGTTATTTTTATAATGCGGAATAAATTGGATTTCTTTCGTTTATTACAAATTAGCGGTAAACGATAATAAATCTTAGTACTTTTTCAACTTCCTACAATAATAATATATCAAACAATTATATCATATTTTGCGTGTAAAGTGTAAGATATTTTTCGAAAACCGCTTTTTTACCGAAAAAGGGATATTGCATATAAATTGATCCTTAAGTAAATTTGTACCGATTTTTTTACGAAAATGATTTATACATAAACACTTAAATGACTACGCCATAAGAATGTTCAGTGTGAACGTCTATTATGTACATAGAATATTACTTTCAACAATTTTGCACAATATTTGATGTGTGCTCTCTATTTCAGCTCAGGAGTAAAGGTCAGATCAAGGATCTTGTGAAATTGATTTAGTCAATTGATGCCATATAAGTGGTAGAGCGTTGATGATCGAAGGATGGAAGTATGTGTTTCGTTGCTTTGAAATAAACAATGGGGGAAAGGAGTGGCTGGTTACTTTTAATATATCTAAATCAAAGCTTCTATCTTTATATCACTAACGTTCTGATCCCCATCTGGCATAAATTGAAATGAATGGCTCTCGTCTTGGGGAGGCCTCAAGTTTTTACAAGCTTCTTGGATTGACCTTTACTCCTGATCTGAAATGGAATACGTACATCAAATCTGTTGCCAAGGCCGCTGGAAAAATGGTGGGGTCCTTCTATCGATCCAGTAGATATCTCACTGCTGATGCGATTCTCTATCTATATAAGAGCCAGGTACATACAAGGATTGAGTACTGTTGCCACATCTAGAAAGGATTTGCCCTGCCTTGATAGAGTTCAGAATAGACTTCGCAGCCTCGTAGGAGATGTCATTTTCTCTTTCCTGCAAGCTTTGTCTCACAGAAGAGAGGTTGTAAGTTTGTCTCTGCTTTATAGTTATTTTCATGAAAAGTGTTCGATTGAGCTTCAATCTATGATCCTCCTCGCCAAACCTTCACAAGCAACGCTCGTCTAGCTGAAAAAACTATCAATAATTTTCCCACTCTTTATCTGTAGCTAAACCTAAACGTAGATTCCATGAACAAAGATTCTTTCTTAGAACTGCACTTCTATGGAATTGTCTTCCGTTTTCCTGCTTTTCAGCTGACTACAATATGGTTGTCTTCAAGTCCAAAGTAAGCAAGTTCTTGATGAGCCGTTCCACTTAAATTAACAAATTTACCGAATTTCCATCACTAACGACACTATATTGTCCAATTGACTACTGTACACTCTTAACCTTATTCTCGAGTGGTCTCTGGGCCATGCTAAGTTGTTATGCCTATGTAAAAAAGTCTATTTTCCCGATTGCAATGCATGCTCAAGGCCAGAAGAGGATGAATCAGTGATCTTATACATTTCCGACCTTCGACGTTTTACCATAAATGGTAGTTTCGTCTGCACAAATGCCCACAAATGGTCCAGACATGTGAGTTGTGACATCGTTAATTAAGATCACGAAGAAATATGTGCCTCGGGTGGAACCTTAAGGGACACCAGAATTAATAGCGTGTGCTTTGGAATAATGCCCATCAACAACTAGTATTATAAACCAATCAGACAGGAATACATTAATAATTGAGAAAAGAATGTCAAGCTATTTTGTAGCAAGAGATATTGTGAAAATGTCCAGAAAAATCCTTTATTAAATTTCTTCATCCCGTTCATAATATGTCGGATCAGTTATTGATGGCATTGTAAAGTGTTTAAGATTTTGTCACCACAGAAATCTTAAGCTGTTTACATATTGTTCAGTAAGACAGGGTGATAACGGTATTAAAAATAGTGAGCCAACTCTTTTTGAAAGTGTAGTAATATGTAATATAATCGTTTGAACGATAGAAGAATTTCTTCCAAAGTAATCGCAAAAGCAACGTTTTTTGAATAGAAAATATAGTTAGAACAAGATATTGATATCTTTTGTATGCAGTGCATGTTCTGAGCAGCATCCATTTATTATTTTTTATAAACTTTTCTCTAAGGTAAGATCAAAGACAACTAACGATAACATGCTTTGATCAAGACAAACAAAGCAATCTCAAAGCGCCCCAAGTCTTCAAAAAATAATGAGGACAAAATGTTCTTCACTTTGACCATGATAATCATCAGTTGACGCCCTTGCAATATCTTTCTTTATTTACACCGATGTTTCAAAAATGACGTAGAGTTGCATCTGTTGCTTATTGTATACTAACGAACATAAGCTTGCGAGAAAGTTAATGCCTCTATAAGAAAATTTATTTATTAAAGACAGCTCGACAATATGACTTAAAGTGTCGTCTATTAAGTTTACTATGTACTTCAGATGAAAACGCCATGCGTGTCTTTATATAAACAATTTCAGCGATTGAATATCTACTAAAGCATTTATTATCGGTTTTATTGGTTAGAAAATAAAAATAATGACAAAAAAGAATGTATCATAATAAAACAAATACCACATATTTATTATGAAAGAAATTACAGGTAAAACATATCAAATCCAACCAATACGTATATAAGCTGAAGATATCATATAGAAAACGCATTAATAAGTAAACACGTGACAATATTAAACATCAAAAATGTAGTTTACAGACTTTTCTGATTTCTAATAAAGTGTTTTAATCAGTCTCGGAACGTTTATATCTGGTGCCGTGTTGAAGCCACTTGGAGTGATTAAATCTAGATATTCTTT
This sequence comes from Euprymna scolopes, assembly GCF_053919585.1. Classification (NCBI taxonomy): domain Eukaryota; kingdom Metazoa; phylum Mollusca; class Cephalopoda; order Sepiida; family Sepiolidae; genus Euprymna; species Euprymna scolopes. The sequence goes on along the minus strand of NC_136513.1, from coordinate 16,453,187 downwards.
AAGCTATGTATATTGCTGAAAATTTATTACAAACTCTGTCGCGAGATAATAATAGTAATCGACTATATATGCAGAAAAGAGCATGCATCCACTGTTTTTTTTTTAATACAGACCATCTTTTCTTTGACTGAATGCCATGAAATTCGTAAAACTTTTTCGTCCACAGAGGTTTGCAAATATGCAATTCATAAATTTAACATAAAATATTCGTTCACAGATAATTTTTCTAAAGTTTAAACCGCTGTATAGTGGAGATTGTAAATTTCTTACAAACTATTAATATAAACGGTAGAATAATAAGGGCCACTGTTGATGTTATTGCTTTTCTTCGAATACCGAATAGGGATTGTTTCTAGGCATAGATTGTGTTTTTCTTGTTATATTACATCCTATGTTAGTAGTTGCGCTAGTTTTTATTTTAGGAATGATGTCTTAGCAACACATAAGCTACTGATATTTTAGGTCGGAAACCTAGCATTACATTTTCTACTCACTTAAAGATTCCCTTAATTTATAACCATATAAGTCTTCTTCGTGAAAATTGTTGGGGATATATATATATATATATATATATATATATATATATATATATATATATATATATATGTATATGACTCTTTTTTAACTAATCCCAATTTGACGTAAACTGACAATTACAAAGTGTATCGGATTCTTTCTATATAATTCGTTTCCAGTAATCATTTGTGAATTTCGCATCAAATTAGATTTTTTTCTGTTAAAAAGATTTTAACAAGTTTAACCTATAGATGTAAATCTATTTCACATTACAATTCATGCACTTTTGTAATGAGTTTGTGTTAGACGTTTCACTTTTACCAAGCCTTAGTATAAATTAATTTGTTCGAGTATAAACCTGATATTGTTTTATTATAGAAATTGCTATTTATGTATTTTGTTTGAGTCTTTATAGTTGATGTTTGTTTAGCCATGTACTTCACGATTTTTTAAATTTTTTATCTATTTTACTTCTGCTACCATATATATTTTTTAATTTTACTTTTGAATTTTACACTGAGGGAATTAATTTCCTTCAAATCCACAAGCATGTTGCTTTATAATATACTATATAGTGGGGTGAATATATATTCCTACACATTAAATATGTATTTGAATGTATGTAAAACCTTCAGCTAAAATCAAATACGATGGATTCCATGTATAACGATACACACTAATAAAACCAACAATAAAATTAATTATTTTTTACTCCAACGGAAATTAAAACACTATTTTCATTGGTACTAGTGAAAAAGTAATCGTACAAAACAAAAAACGCACATTGATTTATTTTAATACCTTGTGAAATATCAGTTATTGAGTAAAACCGCAATCAGTCTGTACCTGTTACTCTCAACCAATGATCTGCACTATTGTCGGACATTTTTCCATTCTTCTTACTATATTGTCTTCAAATTCCTGATAATTGTGGTGTCCTTTTCCCAATTTTAATTTTGAAATATCGCCGTATCTTTTAGATTTGGTTGAAATCCGCGGACTGACTTGGGCTTTGCTGAAAATTAACGTTATTTTAAGCGGACCCTTTCTTGGTAGACTTGACGGTATGATTATGATGATCGCCCTGCTGGAAAATCCAACTAGATGTAGACGAAACTTGTCAACATTAATCATTAATTGTTTTTTCTGAATTTTCTTGACGCCTTTGACGTTCATCTTAGAATTTATGTTTGATATTATGTCAACACTGTTTTTGCATATGAGCAGACCATAAACATATCATCATACTTTTTCTTTTGTTGACTTCACACACCTTTCTCCACACATGATTTCAATAACTATGACCAAACAACTTTATTTTAATGTAATCTGTCCATAAAACTATTTCCCAAAACGTACATTCTTTATACTTTTGCTATGCACATGAACGCAGCTTCTTTCTTAGAATTGCATTCCTGTTGAACTCTCTTTCATTTGCCTGCTTTAAAGCTGACTAAACCTTGGTTTTCTTTAAGTCCAACATAAACAAATTCTTGATGACCTGCCCCCTTAAAAATCCAATTTATCAAATTTCCATGACTAACGATTACTACAATATTATCCCATTGACTACCGTACACTCTATAACCCCTGTCCCCGAGTTGACTCCGAGCCTTGATAAATGTGTCCGCTATGTAAAGAAATTTAGCGAATTCTTACCTAGCATTACTGTGTCGTTTCATGGGGAGTGGAGTCTTTTTAGGTGCATGATTTCAGATGGCTCCTGTAAAGTTCATTACGTGTGCACAGATTTATTTTAATCCTGGAAACCCTCAGATGTTACTGTAGCTGTTTTCGAGTAATCTGTGGATTTTGTTGATTCTGGAGTCGTAATATCTATGCTTGATCTTAGAAAAATCTCCCTCGCAGCACCGGACCCTCTTTGATTTTTAACGCTGTTTGGAGTCTTAAATGCCACAACGAACGAATCAATTATAGTAAAAAGAATATCCCCTTTGCTAGATAGCTTTCTGCAACCTTTTCCAATCTTAAACCAAGAGACACAATTGTTTTGTGAAATAGTAAATTCTTTACCTTTCGGCATCATTAGTACATTCTCGTAAGACTAGCAATTTCAGAATGTTCTGATAGTTGTTAATAGCGTAAAGTATAGTTACTATTGGCATTGCTCAAACATTCTAGAATATACTATCATAAAAATATTCTGTACTAATGTCTGTTAGAATAAGAATACAATTTATTATTATATTTTAATAGTACGTATTTTCATACATGCAATTCATTGAATTTTATTTCATTTAAGAGTTTTACGTACATTAAAAGACAATATTTCTTGTGTACGGACATTTGTTTGACACCACTGCAAATGTAATTCCCTACAACCGCAACACAAACATATTTTAAAATAATATTTTATTTCTTATGATATTTGTTGCGTATAAGGACTAAAATTTTGGCGTACTTACTTTCGTGTGAATACTTTTTGAGAGTTTTCTGTAAATTATAGAATAATACTGTGACGCTGCTGTACCGTTATGAATACACCCCTCCCATTTTTATTTGTTTTTAATGTCGGATAATGGGTATCATATGAATATTAGATATTGTAACATTACCCCGTTTAAAAAGGACAGTTCTCTATTTTTGGACTAGTACACGATATAACATTTTTCCAATAATATTCTCAAAGCTCTGGGGTATTAAATAGTAAGTATTACTTTACAAATATCTTTCTTTATATTTTGTTTACTTTGGGTAAAGTTATTTTACTCTGTCGACTTGACAGTATAACTGTTACATATTTTTCATGTTTGACTGTCCGGTATATTCTTGGTACGTTTATTATTCTCCTGTCTGCTAATTTTTTCCTCGACATAGATAAAACCCCCTTTTTGTTAGTTTCAACAAAGTATGTGCTGTATGCGACTTTATCTGGTTCTGGTAAATAAACTTTTCGAATATATAATCGACGCTTCTGAATAAGTATCTAAGTGTTTAGAACTATTTCCGTTGTTGTAAAATTGTATTAAGAAATAGGACGAGAACAAAACGTATTTACAATTAGTAGGTTTAAGTTATAAATGCATCTTTATGAGTCCGAACTTTCTTGCGTGCTCCTAGCACTATTCTTATTTTAGCAAGGGTGCCTGTAGTTATGTAGTACGTAACACGCCACAACAAATCATTATTAGTAAAATAAGGATAGAGTAAATATAATCCAGCAACGTCTATTGAAAGAAAATGTTCCGTATGTTAGAACAATGATATCGTTAGTAGACGACATGTACTATGCTCAGAAATACAAAAAAGGTATGGTCTTATATGCAGATCTATTAACAGTATCAAGTTAGACAACATGTGCGACTCCTATATAAGTAAAGCGTTTGATCAGGTGAAATAGTTTCTGTTACTTAAAATGTGTTTTTCCTTCGTCCACACCCAGAGAAAATCTTATATTTAAAGTCTTGATATGCGAATAAATGAGGCCAAAGCATGGATTCTTGACATTATTGTTAGGATTTTTATTGACACATAATATTATACGATTATTCTATAATCAAATGTTGGATAATTTGAACAGTTTTTCCAGATAAAAGCTTTACCCGTTGATGTGGTAATTTACACAATTAAAACATATAAGACAATATTTCTGAAAAATAGGTTATTATTTATTATTAATTCAATAATACAACACAGATTGTCCTAAACTCACAATCATCTATACTCCTATAAATTTCAAACTTCATGTATTAATATCCATATTAAAAAGCCTTTTTTGTTTGTTTCAAAAATACACCAATCCGAAGGTAGTGGAATTGCATTCACTAGCAAATAATCCATCTAATTTGCATATTCTGTTAAATATCCATTTTAATAAATTCCTTATTAGTCCTTTCGGTTTTATTATGTGATGTCATATTTTTTACTATTATATGCAATTATATTAATGCAGATAATCTATATTATTTATGCATGCATCATATTTGCGCAATAAGTTTATAGTCAACACTTAACACTTTCCATATATATATATATATATATATATATATATATATCTATATATATATATATATATAACTCCCTCTCTATATATATAGTGGACATGGTAATTAATAACAACAAAAGAAAGTTCTCAATACCGTTCTAGATCAGATATGCGTTTTATTTTTTATTACCGTATCTTTCTGTTAAGTTACATTATTGTTTCAGCTACGTGGCTGTTTTTTTTCCCGTCTGTAGCATCGTCAGCTTTTTACAGAAATGTTCGCTATTTTCTGTAAAGTCTGAGGATGCTACAGCCGGGCAAGAAAAACGGCCAAGTAGCTGAAACAATAATGTAACTTAACAGAAAGATACGGTGATAAAAAATAAAACGTATATATATATATATATATATATATATATATATATATATATATATATATATATATATATATATAAACAAAAATCAAGACTTCAAACAATGGGTTAGTTCAAGTGTATCAAGGCCATTTGGACAAATCCAAATATTATGTCGTTTGAAAATTTTCACAAGAACAGCCCTTCTTCAGACTTTTGAAAAAAAAACAACACTTTAACAATAAAATATTATGGAAAAAAACATTTTCTTTATAAGGAAAACAAAACAAGCCAGACCACTTTACCTCTATCACATCTTTGCAGAGTATATTTTTTAATGTATATATCAATCTATTTTCGTATCTATACTTATAAAAATTTAAACTAAATATCAAACAATGTTACCACTTATTACCTATGCCCATTAAATATGTTTTATTAATACTATTTATCGATTTCTTAAATTAGATTTCTATATTTCTTTATTTAATTCAACTTATTTTTTATTTTTTTTATTTTTTATTTTTTTCAAGTTGAATAATTACGAAACTACGTAAGTTTCGTATCTGTAATTTGCTTTCTTTATTTACAAGAATATCTGCTAGCTTATTATGTGATTTTGAAAACGTTTTTATTTAAACGTTATTTAATAAGGAAATAAGTCTAAACACTACTTTATATTTAGTTCATTCTCATTTTTCATTTAAAATTAACCATCTCAATCTATTCTTATTTTTATTTTTTTGATTTGTCAATTTACTTTCGTTCTCTCCTATCAAAATTAACGACTATCAGATATTTAAAAAGTAGAAGGGAGATAATTCTGTAAGTTCGGAATTTTAAGGATTTAGTTAAAGTTAAGGGAAATAACCACGGTCGTTCGATGTTTCTACTTTGGTAAATTCCTAATATTCATTCATGATATATTTATTAATTAAACGAATCCAATTAAAGCTAGGCTAATCCATTGAAAATATGTCTTTAAATCATATATTAAACATAATACTAATTTTATTACCATAAGTTTAACCTACGGTTACCATCCAACCATAATTTGCTGGGGGTTTGCATGACTTCAATACAAAATAACACTTCAGGAATAAAATTCTAAAGTTCTTATCCAATAGTAACACATGACCCATTAATAAATATTCCAATAAAAAACAAATCTTTAGCTCCATGTACGTTTTATCTCAATGAAAGTGGGGGTTCCACTTGTTTTTTTTTTATTTAATTGGCTAAAACTAAAGTAATATTTTACAAGCAATGATTTTTTCCAATTTTATTGGTCTTAAAACAGTATAAATTAATCGCCAATCTTTAATTACTAATTTATTTTTCTAATTATTTGTTAATCAATTTTATTTATCAAGAATGGTATCAACTAATTCACCCATCAATATGACTAAAATGTCTTCCCAGTTTTAATCTTTGTAAATCATTATTATAAATCTAAATTTCCTCTCTAGTAATCTATGGTCTTGATTTCTAAAAATCTGTTTCTAGTGTAGAATATTAGAATCTAGATGTGCTTTCTAGATTTGAATCATTCATTATAACTTACACCATTCTTTTCTATTTAACTATATATTAACTTTGGCCTAGCATCCAAGGACCTTTATTTTTCCCAGAATTTTTTTAATCTCAGCTATATTAAAGACGTGATAGCAAAAATCCATTCCTGTGATGACATCCCTGTATAGCATCCAGCCTTTTATTCAATATTTCTTCTTTATATTTGACTATGTAGAAGGCCTTCAATAAACACAGATTGCATTTCTTGATTTCCCATGTCTATACTTACTACCCCTATCTACTATTGACCATTTCAGTTCAAAATCTTTTTTGTTCCCATGAAGTTCCCTGACCCAATCACCTAATGCAATTGTATTATTCTTTTGATTTCTGATTTCAATTCTTGTACCATCCCTCTATCTATCATTAGCAACTTCTCTATAAGTATCCATCTCTTGTTCATTTTTAAGGAAACAACGGGGTTCTGTATCTTTCTTTAAACGCGCCCTCCGTGGCCCCAAGATATACATTCTTAATATGATCGGCCTAAAACTAACATTTGTACACTATTTCTAAGGTTAAACATTTGCCATACAACGGACAGTTGCCAGGTGTCTGCAGTTACATTTTCTCTCTAAGACACGTTCATCCGATGCTGACTTGTTATTATTCCTTATTTTGCTTATTTTCTTGTTAGTAGAGCTTATTAGCTAAGTTGGCTGAGGTGATGAAAGATAGTTTTACCGAATACCTGTTAATTATTTTGCTTAATCTATTCTCAAGTGGGGCATTTTTTTAAAAATTATTCTGTAAAATTCCTTAGGTATATCGTTTTGGATATGCACGCCAAACGGCGGATTAAACCAAACTTGTTTCTTGCGTCCGTTTCCCTTATTTCTTGTACCAACCAAATCATTACATATATATATATATATATATATATATATATATATATATATAAGCAGAATATATACAAATATGTATATATATATAATATAAATATATATATATATATATTAGTAGAACACCTATAAACATATATATATATATGTATATATATACATATATATATATATATATATATTAGTAGAAAACCGAGATACAGTTTTTTTCATAAGGTTACGATATGTTTCGGTCGCTTGTGACGTCATTTGCCATGGATTTCGGTGTTATTTAAAAAACTTTTTTGAATATATATATATGCGTATTGTATACTGTACTGTAGGGGGTTGCTAGTTTTTATATGTTCTCTACGAAATATTTACTAGCCTCACTATATAGCGACGTGATCCTACGGAACAGATTAATGCCGAATACCGGGTCTTAACTATATATATATATATATATATATATATATATATATATATATATAGTTATATATATATATTTGTGTGTGGAGGTATATGTGCGTGTGTGTTTGAGTATATATGTGTGTTATTGTGGAAGTATATATGTGTGTGTCTTTGAAAGTGCCTATGTGTGTTGTATGTACGAGTATATACGCGTGTATATATATGCATACATGCGTGTATATATGCATATATATGTATATATATGGATATATATATATACATATACATATATACATGCATATATATATATATATAATTAGAGTAATGTGTCAAATGTTATGCTGATATGAATTTTAAAAGTAACGATTTAATGTTAAATGTAACGATTTAAAGACCAAACAATTGCAGTATGTCTTTTCAATAAACAAACATTATTTTATAAAAAACCTAATTTGATTTTTCCGTTCATCATAGAATCTACATCATGGAATATAAGTTTTTTTTGTTCTTTTACGAACCATGCTGTTTGGGGTAATGCCTAGCAAGTCGCTCTCAGATGTTTTGATGAGGTTATACTGGCATGGCGTGTAATGTTTAATGATATCATTCTACTGTATTAGAAACTCTATTGATATGGAATTTTAAGTTTAGCGGTTTAAAGACCAAATAATGCGGCCTTTCCTTTTAATAAACAAATATATTGCTTTATTTTAATTATATAAGTAACTTCGATTTGTAACGGACTCTTTACTAATAACATACCAATTGTGCGGAAGACAACGTATGATCAAAAGCATACTGCGTAAAAACATAACCAACAGAATGGTACGTTAAAAAAATAAAAGTAAAGCAACTTATATTCTATGATAAAGATTTTGTTAAGGATCGAAACATCAGCTTTGATTTAAATAACGTAATATGTTGGTTTATCCAAGGCAATTTTTTTTAAATTTCATACCAATAGCCCTGTAAAGACAGTAGGCTTTATCATCAATATTATGAATCTTACCTGTCTATTTAAATGTATGTATGTTTGTATGTCTGGATAAATCTTTCGACAGTGGCGACAGATTCTCCTGAGATCGGTATGGTTTTTAAGCTCAATATGTTCTTAACCCAATCAAAATATAAAAAAAAAATGGCAAAGAGAATATATTTTTCATACTGAACTGTCCATTGCTCTACAAAAAGGGATCGTTTTTTTTTCGCTGATATTTTCGAAAGCCATATCCTTTTTCGACTGACTAGCCTTAAATTAAACCGTTGCTACTGTTTGGTAATGGACGCAACAGCAAAGATGTCACGTTTTTAAGCGTTCTCCTCCTTGGCGGTACGCGTTAAAACCTTCATATTACCAATCTTTTTTTTTTTTGCTCAACACACACCTCTAAACACCCGAGCAACAACGGGGACCCAGGTTAGTCTTCTATAATATAAAACGTTAAAATGGGCACGCGCGTTTGTGTATATCCACTAAAGGCTTTTTGCGTCATATTTTTCGCGTCGATTAAATTTAGGGAGAAGTTTTCTCATATTTCCTGGTATGGTAATATATCAGATTCGCAAACGAACATCGTCTCATTTTTGGGGAGGGGTCAAGTTTTAAAAATTCCTTCGTTTCGAGAGTCTGTATATCTTTTTCGTTTGAATAAAGCGAATCCAATCGAACACTAATGCAAGTGGGGGGTTTAGCATAAAAGTTATGACAAAGATCAAAGTGTAGTATATGTTTCCTCAGTACACTTTAATTTTAATTTCGGGGTGATCCGCAACTTGCTCTCTGACTAAGTTCAAGGCTTTTATACTTTTATTAATTTTTCACCTCGGACTAACACCCTTTTTTGAGATCAGGACCTCAAGACCGGAAACAGTTTGTGGCAGTAAGAGCCAAATGACCGACCCCATTGTTCTTATATGTTTTTAGTTTATAGTATTTGTCAGCTTTTCTTTGTTCATCATCCTCTCTGGTGTTGGTTTTCCCCATTTCTTCGGGTTGAATGGTCAACGGTTCATTAATTTCAATTTATTGTTTATCAAAACGGTAGGCTTTCTATCTCAAGTTCCTTATGGATACATTTATACTTCCAATTAAGCTGGTTATAAAGGGGTCTTTTGAAAGTATGGGGATACATTTGGTTGATAAGTGTAATTTCTCCATTATGAGACATATCTGCTATTACGTAGAGAAACTCAACCGGTTATAGGGAGTTATTAATTTAAAGGGTGTTAAAGCAATTTTCTATAGAGCAGAGTGTATTTTAATGTAATAGTAAACATATTACTTTAATATATATATATATATATATATATATATATATATATATATATATATATATAAATTATGTATCTTTCTTTGTCTGTGTGTGCACATTTACCTATCAAATGAATATAACAATTTTTAGCCTACAAACTCGCGATTTGACAATACATTAAGATTAAGGAAATATTTCGATCGGTTTTACACCAGAAATCTAGCTGTCAAAGAGTCAAAGTCTTACGAGTTGAGCTTTTAATACTCTACCAAACGCCTTCGCACACTTTAGATCTAAATACATGACATTTTAAATGCAGATAACGCGTATATGGATCAAACTCAAGAAATCTCCAGGGGTAAAAATTGGCGGTAAAGTTAAACAAATTGCTCTCTACGGTCTCCACTAACTTACTCAGCCATTTTTGGTGTGAACATTTTTACTTTGTATAAAGTGTATTCGTACATGGGGCAAGGTTTTTAATAAGTTTGGGTTGAAAAGTTGCACTGTAACGGGGTCAAAGTACACACGATTTTACCTTTGCGGTGTCTAGCAAGCTACTCAGCCAATTTTTAGTCTAAAAATTTGGAATTCATATATAACGGGTAATCAAATATGCGCAAGTATTTAAATCACTTTTGCAGCGAGATTTAAGGTTTTAGATCAAAATAATAAATGTAAAGAGGGAAAAATTGGTGTTAAATTTAAAAAAATAGCCTTGCGGTCTCTACGTATTATTCCGATGATTTTTAGTCTAAATATTTGAAATATTACATAAAGTGAATTAAGCCGTAGTTCAAGTTGTGAACAGTACATAGGGCTAGTGCAAAGCGAGACTGAACTGCTAGTATATATATATATATATATATATATATATATATATATATATATATATATATATATAAAAGAGATTATAACAATAGTCTAACGAGCAGAGTGTATTTTAATGTAATAGTAAAATTACTAGTTTAATTAACATACAGGGAAAGAAAAAGTGCTCGTTGTAATTTAGATATATAATAAGCTCGATAGGTAAATATCCTAGGGCTAATTTAGTAATGTGATTGATAATTTAAAAATCAAATTATAATTAAATTAAACATCCGTTTCATAAGAAGGAACAACAACAAAATCAATACTTTGTACGATCGTTTCGGAGAACAGTGTTTTTATTGTGGTAGACACCAAGTTACGGACAATAATTTTTACATATAATGTTTTTAACAAACAAAGTTTGCTCATCAGCAAATATTGGGAAGGGTTTTTATTATATGCAAAAGACACCATAAATAAACCAAGCATTAAAAGTAAGGCAGATGTGTCTGGAAAAATTAAAATAAAGGTATGGATTTAACTTGATAAGAAAATTAATATGGGTTAAAGGTAGAAATAAAATAGAGTAAAATTATTAATATAAATTTGGTAGAAGTACAATATTATAATAATATTTTTCGATAAAACTCATAGACACATACACACATATATATACATATATGTATACACACATATATATATACACATATACACATATACATAAATACATATATATATAAATACACACATATATACATACACATACATATACATACATATACATAAAAATATACATACACATTTTTACCTTTTAATTTTTCGCGTTTTGAAATCAGGAACTATGGTCAAAGTACTAATATAGATGCTTGTTATAGCTTTTCGGCTTATGAAATGATAAATTTTCGATAGGAACGCTTTGTGAGAAATGTTAATGCCCGAACGTACAGAGAATTGATTAGAGAACATGTGGTACCTAATCTTTCTAATTCCGATATCTTTATGCAAGACAAAGCACCGTGCCATAAAGCAAAAATAGTTTTAGAAGAGCTAAATATATCCAATATTTGCGTTATGGATTGGCCAGCTCAGAGCCCAAACCTGAATCCAATTGAAAATGTTTGGAAAATTATTGGTGATAAGATCACAGAAAAAAAAGCAAAAAAAAATATTGATGATTGATGGGAATGTATAAAAACATCCTGGAATAATATTTCACCTATAACATGTGAACAATTGGTTCTGTTTTGCAGCAAAATATGCCATAGTGTGATTGAAAGCAAGGGGCTTTTCACTAAATACTGAAAGGATTCGTTATTTTTTCATAATGAATTTCCCTCGTTCCTTTACTTTTGGACGCTTGTAATTTAATTAAATTTATTTATATGTAAAAAAACTAATATGTATTATAATCAAAATTAAAAAAAAAATATTTAACTAACATTGTCAAACATTTGAAAATTCACCAACATGTTTTTTTCTTTTTCATAGAAATAGTTAGAAACCATTAAAAAAATGATCGATCGTTCCTTACCTTTTTGACGCTACTGTATATATATATATATATATATATATATATATATATATATATATATATTTTTCAGGATGAAATTATCTAACAACCAACTGGTATGAAAGCCTTCTATTATAAATCTTACAAGATATTACTGGCAGTAATATTCTATAAGTACTATCCCACGTAAATAAAAAATTGCTCGATATACAAGATAGAGGAAATAATTGAAAATTCATTGAATTTTTATTTTGATATTATTGAGAAAGGTTTTGTAATTGTGTTTTTTTTTTCAGATTTGTGATTACTAGTAATATGCTTTTTATCATTTGGAATGACTACACTTATTTATTGCATCATTGTATGAGATAACGTTTAATGTTGTCCCTGTTGCAAAGCCCCCTTGATTAAGATTTTTTCGTTATTTATATGCTTACTTTCACTTGTATGTACTGATGTAGCTAATGTTACATAACCTTGTCTTGCTATTAATATATGTTCTTTATACGATATGGTTCATATAAATTTTAAATTAATTTCAGGTAATACTTAAAAAAAAACACCATGTTGTGCTTGATAACAATGACTGTGTGTTAGTCTTTTTCGTTAATGATGCGATATAACTGTTTTAGTTCTTATTAAAGAACCTCATAAAATAGGTCATCATCTCTAAATATGTCTTAATCGATCTCGCATTATCAGCTAAACTAAAGCATCCGACCCGACCGACAAAATGTTTCATCTTTCTGCTAATCTTAAAAACATTTTAATAGAAAGTTCTCTCGTTAAAATTTAAAGATTTTCTGACACCTTAACTTAAATACAACAAACTAAAGTTACAAGCAGGAAAACCACACTCTTACTCGTAAAAGACAGTTTCTTGTGCCAAAATGCTGGACTTCAGTATTTCCCCAGAGGTCACTGATGTCCAAACACTATTGACATGGAAATGTACAAGTATAATGTAATCATCTTTCTGCCAATCTCCCTATATATGATAAGTGTAAATTTTGTCCAAAATGGTATCTATTAAATCCAATTTGCATTGTTCCTTGTCTGGAGTAATACGCAAAATGTAGAACATTTTACAGCACGCTAATGAGATAATATTTATTTTATACTTCCTTGCGTTTCGTATATAATGAAAAGAAGCAGGTAACTTACACGTGTCATTGGACAGCGGTAACTCTCACGTTTTCCTTCAATTTTATTTTCCTCCTTCGCGTCATGGGTTCGGGCTTGACTGCCATCCATCCCTTCTTTTTAACGCACACCTACAGGGAAAACAACCCACGCCGGACAAAATCCGTCAGTATATATATATATATATATATATATATATATATATATATATATATATATATATATATATATATATATATATATATATATATATATATATATAGTAAACATTGGGGTCAATTTCATCAGAAATAAAACTTATACTTTAAAACGCGCTCGGCATGATAACAATTTAATCAATAACTTTCAGGAAAATATTAGTCTTACAAACATAACGTGTAACTTGAGGACCAACACATGCTTAAGTTATTTAGGGGGATACTCATTTACAGCTGAGATTAACATTTAAATATATAAACAATAAAATCATTGCAGAAGTAAACAAAAATTCAATCAAATAAATTATTAATATTCACATTACACTTGAATTCTGCACGTCAATAGAGTTTAGAAATGAGTGACAACTGAGGTCTAGCAGTTTCCGGAAAGTCGTAGTAGTATGTATGTAATTGAGGTTAGTAATATTCGTATTTTTATTCTTTTAATGCTAAAAAGTGTTCTATTTGTGAAGTCACAAGATGGTACAGCTAGTAATAGTTAATTGTTTAATGTTTTAGAAGTTTAGTGTTATAGAAAACCGTATAAGTTCTTATTAAAAGTTTAAGTAAAGCTTTATAAAACACCGTTAAAGCACATTCAATATTCGAAATAGCTATTTATCATTCTTTACAAAAAATTAAAAAAACGGCTAACTTACTAATACGTAATAACTTAACGCCCCTAAACTAATTATTAAGAACTAGTAATTGCCTTCATAATTCCGAATGTCTATGATAAATATCTCTCCTAAAAAAATACCTGCATGTGACACGAGTTACTGTAATTACCTTCCCCTTAAATATCAATTTCTCAACATCTATTACAGCAGAAGAACACAAAATAATATTTGAAAACATATTATAATAAAAATACCATAGCATGAAGAGATATCTATTTACATGCAATTGGCTGGTTAAAACTATCGAATTTGTAGCGACCTATAATGCCTTTGTAATACGATTAATATATATATATATATATATATACATATACATTGTAATACAATACGAGTTGTAATTTAAGGTATCTCGTGCTGCCTCAAATTACAACTTGTGCCCCTTCAATATCTAAAATTTACAATATCGAGCAAATAAATCTGTCATAAATTTGAGTCAATAGGAAACGAAGAAAGGCGTATACAAATACATTTAGAACGGATGAAAACTACAATCAATAGATTCACCTATATGCATTTCGTAACTGATGATGTGACAAGAAAACATATGTAAACATCAAATATTATTAGACACCTTTTTTAAACATTAATCACCACTTAGCAAGGTCCGAGGACCACTCGAGGATGTTCGTTAATGGGTGCACATTAGTCAATGTGGTTTTAGCGTGATAAACATAAGTAGTGGGGATTTTGTAAATTGGATTACTTGGGGAGACGGTTCATCACGAACTTGTTTACGTTGAACTTTGAAGACTGTCAGATTGCAGTCATCTGTAAAGCAAGCAATCGGAAGAGAGTTCCACAGGCGTACAGTTCTAAGAAAGAAGCTTCGTTCATGGAATCTAGGTTTAGTTTTATGAACAGATTAAGAGTGTGGGAAATTATTCATAATGGTTTTGGCTAGACGAGTGTTTTCGTGAAAGTTTGGCAAGAGATAACCATTAATTGGAGCCTAGGTGAGCACTTGCAATAAAAGTAAGGATAAAGCATACACAGGCTCGCAACGTCTCTTCTGTGGGGAATAGTTTGCAGAGAAGAGAAAAGGACATCCCCACTAAACTACGGAGTCTATTTTGAACTCTGTCAAGACAGGATAAGCTACTTCTAGCAGCTCCTGCCTAGATTTGCAAACAGTACTCTATCGCGTGCTGTACCTGGCTTTTATATAGGTATAGAATTGCATCAAAAGTGAAATATCTACTGGAGCAGTAAAAGAATCGCCTCATTTTTTTAGCGAGCTTTGCAATGGATTTGATATATGTGTTCCATTTCATGTCAGGAGTAAAGATCAAATCTAGAAGCTGCATTAGGTTGTGGATCGTGTAGAGATGGAAGCTTGGTTTTAGATGCATAAATGTACAAGCAACCTCTTTCTCTATTGTACCACATGCTCAAGATCAGAGGAGAGAGAATCAGAAAGAACCTGGTCGTATACGATCTTATATGTGCTACCATAGATTATGGTGTCGTCAGCATAAATGCTCACAGATGATGTAAGGATGTGATTTGGAATATCATTCATGTAGATCAGGAAGAGAGTCGGGGGAAAGTACGAATCCCCGAGAGACTCCAGCATTAATACTGAGAGCTTCTGATTTCTGCCAATCGACTACTACTCTTATGCCTCTATCAGAGAGAAATGATTTAATAATTGAGAAGACATTTACAACTATAAGATAGCTTGAAATCGTGTGAAATATACATTCACAGCACACCTTATCCAGAGCAATTGCCCAAGAGAGGAATCCTCCGCCGAGAGATTGTCTAATATTATGAGATATAACTGTAATAACGTCTAATGAAAATCTAGCAGAACGGGTAACATATTGCACGCCGCTACGAAAATTGTTTTTACTGAAAATGTTTTACTACTTTTCTATTTAACACAGGTTCCACCAGCTTACTCATGATGCACAGGTGACTTATTGTTGTGTCCTGAGAGCGAGATAAACGATCACATGATTTTTATTTAAATAGAGGACGTACTGATGAGATTTCCCAAAGTGTTGGAAATCATTTCACTTTAAGACAACGCTTAAATGACGGTGTAAGGATGGGTGCTCTTTTTGGTTGACGCTTTTTGAGCACTATAATTGCAATACCATTAGGACCAGTTGCTTTAATAGAAACAAGGTTTTTGATTAGCAACATCACGTATAGTTATTTGTATGTCGCATAGCGTGTTTTTAGATACACAAGGACATACTAGGAGTTGGCGGCCTTGGTCATAGAGGGTGGAATAAGCTGCAACAATGTTGGCAAAGAGTTTGGCTTTCTCTGATGCTGTGCAGGTTACCTCGGGTCCATTGGTGATAGTTGGGATGGATCACATATTTCTGTTCAGGATACTGTTCGCTAGTTGCCAAAACCTTTGGGACCCTAGCCTCTGCCCAGCTAATTTCGATGTGACGGAGTGAGCATACAAATCTTTCGCATTTTTTATAACATTTTTACAGTTGTTTCTGCCGGATCTGAAGGCGACTATAATCTCAGTACATCTATTATGTTGAAAGAAATGAAAAAAAAATATGGCAGCAACATATTCTGGAGAGAACTATTTGCTGGACATTTTTGGAGGTTATAAAACGGTCATAGGAAAATATAGCGAGTCCCTGATGAGAATCCAACAGAGGGTTAGATAATTGTCCGAATAGTAACAAACAGGACGTATCCCCATCGTTATATACTGGATTGATACAAGCCTTTACAAATCTAATCTTGTATAAGCAGCATCGACGAAAAACATACTTGTCTTTTGTAACTGGTAAAGCGAAACATATACTTTTCCCCTACATCTTTATCGAGGATTCTTGTTTAAATCTCATTAACAATCTACTGGAAATTATTATCCCAGATTTGCATATATATATATATATATATATATATATATATATATATATATATATATATATATATATATACGTATGTGTATGCGTGCGTGTGCAGATAAATTAATAAATTTACAAGGAATAATAAATATATTCTATTAACGAAATTTCCCCTTTTCATCTAATTGCTTTTCCCTTCATATGTTTATTTGATTTTCTATATTTTATGCATATATGCTCCTGGTAAATTGATTAATTTCATGCAAAATGTCATAAGAGTATTTTATAGCAAAGGCAATTATCTTGGATTTCCTGATCTGCAGTTAAGACTAATCAATTTCTACTTAGTTTCCCGGACCTTACCATACTGACTTATTAAGTTTTGGCTCGCAATTTATTTATCAATTATTTTTATTTCATTTTATATTTTCATTTATTTTACAAATGTCTTATATTATTTTTTAAAATTAAAATATTGTATTTCTGTTTTTTTTATATTCCTCTATGATTAATATTTTCTCTAATAGTGTATGGCACGTTTATTACATATATATATATATACATATATATATATATATTATTGATGGGACGATTTCAAAAGTATTTTTTCGATTCCGACAAAATAACCGATTCCGTTCTAAATTTCTAATTCAGATTCGATTCCCGATTTCGATTCCGATTCTAATAACAAGAACTCCGAAAACACACAACTATAGAAACAGTTCATTAAATGGCGTTGAGTTAAGTCTGTTTAAGTAATGTTCGGATATTTGTAGCTTTAGTTGCCACAGAGGACAATGAGTTTAAGTTATAATATACCAACTTTATTATAAAAAAATAAACTAATATTTTTCCATCAGTTTTTTCATCTATTTAATGTTTAATGAAACAAAATTTATGATTAACATATATGTTCATTATTTTTTTGCCCCACCGATAATTCATATGCAAATGAAAAACTCGTCCCTTAAAATCTCGTCCATTTTTGCTGGGTAGGAAAACTGGTATATTATTAAAAAAATATCGATTTAAAATAAATTTGATCACCGTTCTTAAAGGAGGTATTGTTTTTAAAAGAGACTACACATCCTAAAATATTTGAGAAAAATAAGTTTACTTGTTTACTGTTGTTTTTTATAATGATTTTTATTAGTGTTCGTTATCTACCTAGCTTTGTAAGTTTTATGTAGTTTTACTTATTTTAAAAAATATTTAGTTAAAAAGAAACAAGTAATATCGAGTGTTACTTTTGAGCAAAACGTGGTCTATATGAGAGGGTCACGTTTTAGAAGTCGCAATAATTGCTAGAACATAAAAGAAACTACTGAGGTAGATATAGTTTTAAATCGAGCCCCCCCCCCCCAAAAAAAAGAACGTAAATTTGTATATTTTACGGTCATGGTCAAAATCACTGCCCACAACAAACTTAAAATACCGGAAGTACCGGAAGTATATACGGTTTATTATGTAATGAAAGCGGACAGAGGACAGAGAAAAAGAAACCATCTATTTATTTAAAAATTAAGAAACAAACAAAAAATGTAAGCACTTCTTGTATTATCATTTAGGAACATCTTTGTAATCGTTGTTCGGTCAGTGCTTTGGATTTGACCTTTGAAAATTCTACCAAACTCCTTTTGGGTCTAAACACTTGAAATTTTAGATATAAACTCCTTGGACATGGATCTAACTTAATCACTTGACTTGAGCCAACAACAATAAAGATTAAGGTGTCATAAGAGGGATCAAAGTTAAAAAAATTGACCTCTACCAAATTACTCATACAATTTCTAGTCTAAACATTTTAAATTTTACATAAAAGTTATTCAGAGATAGGGCAAGCTTTTTAACCGGTGTTGATGGAAAATTTAATCTACAAATATATAAATGTATATATGTATGATTGCGTGTCCGCCTAAAACTTTCCCCAGAAGTGACAAATTTTTACAAAATCAGTATCGTTTTGAAGCTCGACCATTCAGACGACAAATTCGCTAAAATATTAATATATTCACCCTCCAGTGGACACTTTTTCTATTTGCGGATCGTAGTGATGACGCTTAGGAGCTTGGACCTCTCGAGAACATCGGTGTCTTGGATCTTGTCTTGCCAGCGAATATTCAAGATGTTCCGAAGACATCGAAGATGTAAGTGGTTTAGTTGTTTTTCGTGACGTCTGTAGAGGACCCACGTTTCACAACCATATAGAAGAGATGTCATGTACTGCTGAATTCCCCTTCGTTCCCAGACTGTTTTCCTTAGTCCGCCAAAGGAGCTGCTGACCTTGACAATGTGGTTGTTGAGTTCGATGTCGATGCTGACAGCACGAGAGAGTGTACTGCCAAGGTAGGTGAAATGGTCTGCTGCTTTCAAGCTCTGACCATTTACTTGGATGTTCGGTTCCTGGTACGTGTTGCAATGAGCAGGTTGGTGCATGACTTCTGCCTTGCTCATACTTATTGTGAGACCGAAGTTCTCACATGCTGAAAAAAATTTGTCCACTTCCAGTTGCATATCATGCTCTTTGGTGGCATTGAAAGCACAGTCGTCAGCAAAAAGGAGGTCTCTGATTACTGTTTCTTTGACTTTACTGACAGCTTGTAGATGGCGGAGATTGAAGAGCTTCCCATCACACCGGTACCGGATTTGGATGCCAGGAGTAACTTCCCTGAAGGCATCAGTCAGCATTGCCAAAAACGTTATGCTGAAAAGCGTTGGTGCTAGAACGCAACCTTGTTTTACGCCGTTGGTTACCGGGAAAGGGGCTGATATATCACCGTCATCAGTTACTCGTGCCATCATGCCGTCATGAAACTGTCTTACAATATTCACCAACTTGTCCGAGCAACCAAACTTTGACATGATCTTCCACAGGCCTTCCCTGCTCACTGAGTCGAAAGCCTTCGTGAGATCAACGAACGTCATGTAGAGGTCTTGATATTGTTATTTGCACTTCTCTTGGAGTTGGCGAGCGGAAAATATCATATCGATGGTTCCGCGACCTGTGCGAAAACTACATTGGCTTTCTGGAAGGTGACCCTGTTCCAGGTGTTTCAGAAGGCGGTTTAGAAGAACACGAGCTAGTATTTTGCCTGCGATTGAGAGGAGAGAAATACCTCGGTGATTATCGCAAGACTGTTTGTTGACCTTCCTTTTGTAGATGAGAACAATTGTTGCGTCTTTGAAGTCTTGAGATAGAGTTTCGCTTTTCCACAACTCTTGGAACATTTCTGTTTGTTTGAGGATGAGATAGCGACCAGCAGACTTGAATACTTCGGCTGTTATGGCGTCGGAGCCAGGTGCCTTGCCAGTCGACATTTGCATGGAAACTGTTACAACCTCCTCCTCTGTTGCTGGTGTGTCGAGGGCATGGTTGATTGGCTCTTGGGGTAGTCGTTGAATGGATTCATCATTGATGTCTGAAGGACGATTCAGAACACTGTCAAAGTATTCAGCCCATCTCTCGAGGATTTCATTTTCTTAGTGATGAGTGAACCATCTGCGCCGAGCAGGGGAGATGTGCCTGATGTCGTTGGTCCACAGACACACTTCAAGGACTCGTAGAAACGCTTCATGTCGTGCCTATCGGCGTAGCCTTGGATCTCGTCGGCTTTGTTACTGAGCCAGGTATCTTGCATGATGCGCAGTTTTTTCTGGACTTCACTTCGCTTACCACAGTAGGCGTCTTTCTTTGAAGTGGAGTCTGGTTCATTTTGGTGGATCTTGAACAGCCGGTTCTTCTCTGTTTGCAGATTCTGTATCTCTGCATCATTCTCATCAAACCAGTCTTGATGGTTTTTGGCTTTTTGGACCCAGTACCTGGAGAGCAGCAGCGTGGATTGTCTTGCTGAGAGACTTCCAATTGTTGGACTCGAGTTAAGAGATTAGCCTTGTTAGAGTGGTTTGGAGTTCTTCCTGAACTTCGGAGAGTTTCGGGTTGTTAACATTCATTCGTTTGACAACTTTTTGACCTTGTGGTTTTCTTTAGGGCTTTATTTGCAGTCTGATTTTGGAAACAATGAGGCGGTGGTCTGTCCAGCAGTCGGCACCGCACAAAGCTTTCGTCACGAGCACATCTTGCTTGTCTTTAGCCCTGACGATGAGGTAGTCAATCATGTGCCAATGCTTGGAGCGAAGATGCCTCCATGACGTTTTTTTTTCTGGTTGGGAGACGGAACATTGTGTTGGTTAAGGTCAGTCCATAGGGGACACAGGTCCTGAGCATCAGAAGACCATTGCTGTTGCACTTTCCTATCCAATGATGTCCGATGATACCTGACCGAGCTTGATGATCCTTGCCAACACGGGCATTGAAGTCACAGAGAAGAAGGAGCTTCTTGGTCTGTGGTACAGAGGAGAGGATGGTTTCGCGGTCTTCATAGAATTTGTATTTGATTTCTTCGGGGTTGGTCATGGTTGGAGCGTTATTATAGTAAAATAATTTTATGTGTATATATATATATATATATATATATATAGATAGATAGATAGAGGGAGAGAGAGAAGAACGACTAGAGAAAGATAATATATGCAATGCCCATTTATGTTGCTGTTTTTAAGTTTGATTTTTAAGTAAAAAGCAATAAGTTATTGAACAATTCTAAATGCATTACAAATAAATTACGTTCAGATATATATTTATATATATATATATGTGTGTGTGTGTGTGTGTGTTTGCGTATATATATATATATATATATATATATATATATATATATATGTATATTATATTATATTATATTATATTTTTAGAGGGAATTGCACCTGTAGTTTAAAGATTGATTTATTTTAATGTGCTAGTTAATGTACTAGTGATTTAAAAACAGTGCCCTAGTGTATTTTAGATATACACAGACGACAAAAAGAAAGTCTGCACTTGTATTTGTTTTGAAAAACTGCAAATTTAAGCACTATTTAATGTAACTGTTAAACTCATTTGATTTGCCTTTTATTCTTCTATAGTTTTACCTGTTTATATTTAATTTTTTAATTGAAATATTTTAGTGTTCACGTAAATTAAAAAAAAATAACTTCAAATAAAGGAATCAAGAAGAAAGCCTGTGTGATTCCTTTAGCCTCCTGACATGCGTGAGAGAACTGACAAATGCTTTAATTATGGTTAGAATCATATTTTTCTTGTACATATGCAGCTGTGAAAACTCCAATAAAAATAAACAAAAAACGATTGGCATAAATGCGATACAAAACGTATAAAACGATATATTTTACAAAAATAACAGGAAAACAGATAAAATAATAAAAATAAAATGACACGAGATAAACATGGCAGCGATACCAGACACATGCAATACAGAAACGGTTTTTCAAGTATAGACTTGAAAAAACGTTTTTGTATCGCATGGAATAAGAAATGTGACTACCGAACGTATATATAAGTAAAGAAATATTTAATATATTCTTATTTAAAAAAGGTTACATGCTACCTTATAACTAATTCATGATCAACAAAATATGAAGATTTTGGATTCTTACCTCATTAGCAGTTTTAGGGGCTAAAGAAAAAACTGATACCACATTCAAAACTGACCGAATGATGGACGGACGGTGAAACGAAGCGACCTGTTCTCTCCAGGATCTAATGTCAGAAAGGATTTGGCATCCTTTCTGTGATATCACTTCGCATGCGGCATTGACCGAATCACGACCAGGAAGTAGGAACACCTAACTTATTTTGCTTTCCCAGCTATATATTGCACAAATGAATAATTATTTATTTAATTTAATTATATTTATACCACTTTTACGATATTACCAAACTAGAACGATATTTTCCTATGTTTCTTGGCCTAATCCTAAGGACCTATTTTCCGGTAATGTATTTAGCTAGGGCTTATTTGGCTTTGTATATTCGGAATTAAATGGGCAAAATACCAAAACCCTCTACTCAAAGAAAATATAAATCTGGCGGCAGCCACAGCCTGTACAATTAGAAAATGTTATTTAACTATAACTGTAGGACAATAATGTAACAAAAATACAGCAGGACCACAATGAACTAGTTATTATTTAGTAACATGGACCTTCTGCAATTTGACAGCCTTCAATCCCTTACGAATTCCTTAAATTAGACGGCAGCCGTACTTCGGGGAAAGGGCATCAAACTTTAAAAAAAAAATTTGTTCAAAGTTCTTCCAAATTGAAATTTTATTATTGCCTCGCTCTTGCTTGATGTAATGCCATATGTTTTCGATAGGATTGAGGTCAGGAAATTGTGGACGCCAATCTAAACACGGGGTACCATGCTCTTCCAGGAACCTCTTGGCATTGACATCTGTGTGAATGAGAGGAATATCTAGCAGAAAGATGGGATTATCATCCGAATTCTGACCAAACTAAGGTAGCAAATGCTCAGTACACATATTAATGTACTTGGTCGAATTAATTCGACCTTGTCAGAAAACTATAGGCCCCCAACCATTGGTAGTAATAGTGCCCCACATCAAAACTGAACCTCCACCACCTTGCAGCGTAGAAACTGAGCATCTAAGATTAAATTCTTCGTCTTTCCTCCGACGGACGTACTGCCTATCACTACTGCCCTGCCCATTGAATATGCCTTCGTCGCGAAAAAGCACTTTTGACCAATATGAAAATTCATGGTATTGATTGTATCTGACGAATTCTAGATGGCACTTTATATTCCTTACAGAAATCATTGGCGTGCATCTTACAACATATTCTCGCAAATGAACTTCTTTTAATGTGTTCTTGGCAGTAGAAAAAGATCACTTGCACCGTTGTTCGATTTGGGGAGCCGTTTCAAATTTGTTTTATAGATTGCGTATAGATATCATTGTATTCCCTATTAGAAATAAATCTAGTACGACCAGATTTAGGGGCATCACGAACACTGCCGATGTTTTGGTTCTTTTGCCAGTCTTTCGTACTGTTTTCTCATCACATTTCATTATGCGGCCAATTTTGCTATTTGAAACCAGAAAGGTTGAGATTAATTAGCACGTGATCACTAATAGAAAGTCGTGGAATATGGACTAAATGCATAACCTAGAATAACAACAATTATGTTCAGTGCTGCTTTATTACCTGTTCGTGGATATTATAAACTGATATAGGGGCGACGATGTGAGCTGGTTTTAAGCAAATTTGTTGCTGCGGAATTGCATCTAACCGCCTTAATTTGGAAATATTTTTAAACACTAGAATATTCCAATTTAAAGTTAAATATAAACATATACAATTATAGAGGAATGACAGGCGAATCAAAGAGGTATAGGTTGGTTAAACAGTTACATTAAATCTAACTTTAATTTTCAGTTTTTGAAAAAATTGCAAGTGAGGACTTTCTTTTCTCCGGCACTGCATAATAATCTCAATAGTATTAGATCTCTTAGAGCTATATTTATATTGAGTAAAGCGAGTCATAATCGTGAATTGAAAAAAAAACTAGTTTCAAAAGGAAAATCAAACAAAATCAACTCCGTTTTACGATCGTTTGACAAAATATAACAGCATGCCAAAGTAAGATTGACTGAAAAAAAAAAAAAGATTTTATAATGGAGATAAATAAGGAATATATGCTTTTGTCACGAGTAAAATTCTTGTTTTAGTGTGTAAATTTAACTTCCCACTATTTTGCTGATGAAAAAAATATGTTTTAAAGGACAGAACTTTTGTTAAATTGTTGCCAATTTCAATAAAATAAACATCGTTTCCGAAACGATGATACAATTGAGTTGATTTTGAAACAGATATGTGTAATACTTATATTAGGATAAGTTTCATTAATATAAATTGAAATATAAATTGATATGTGTAATGGCTATATGGTAAAATTGTTTCAATATTTAGTATCATGTGTTAATTAGTGCAACATACAGCAATATCCACATTTCAACTAGAGCACTTAGGTAAAATTAAGGTTGCTGAAAAAAATATTAACTTTATGCATATGCATTCAGTTTTATTCAGTGAAAATTATTTCCAATTAAAGATAGGTTGTAAAAGGTGAGTAATTTTGTTTTCTTTTCTGGAAATTTATATCAATTTTACTGGAAATTATTTAGAAAAAAGTAATATAGGTTGTATTGCGTCTTTCACTTTAGTCTACATCTGAAGTTAGATAATTTGATAAATAGATTTATGCATTTCCTATTTTAAGCGTCGTTGAAGTGTAAATTAAATAGGTAATGCAAATAAATCAAAATTTAAATATGTTTATTCTTGTTATTTTTTTAAACTGATGAATTAGTAACTATATACATTTGAATCTTCTTGATGCTACAAGATTCTTTAACTAATTTACTCATTGCTTCACGTACTAGATCTTGTTCCACGTTAACTACGAATTTAAGGTCAACTTATTAATTTTGGCATTCGCTGATATGCGTATTTAACGAATCCACATTTGTTAAAGTTGCCTTCGACAACATCTCTCCCCCCCTCTCTCTTTCCCTCTTTCTCCCCCCCTCTCTCTCTCTCTTTATATATATATATATATATATATATATATATATATATATATATATATATATATGTGTGTGTATATATAACACTCAAATGATCTTGTAACGGATGCTGTAACCGAACATTCGGTTTCCGACTTCCGGTCACGCATGCGTACATAAACATACACCGATAACAGCGAAACAAATAAACGCAAATAGCTGAACCGGTTTCGTTCGAACAAACGGGCGTTCTTAGAAAAGCGAACACCTTCAATTTATTGAATAAAAAAACTTCAAGATATGGAAAGCAAACGCAAAATGTGATTATAAATAATACGTATAATCATCGACCTGATTCGTATAAAACGTAGGGTTTTACTGTGTACGCTTTCAGCGTCCCACTTTTTTTGCGTTTACTTATCCAAATAAACTATTCTTTATATTTTGCGTTTTTTATACATCGTTCGTTTCCGTATTACGTTTAAGTTATTATAACGCAATTTTCTTAAAAATAAATCTACTTCAACTCTTTTACAACCATAAGAGCATTTTACAACGGGGATTTACCCACCGCCATCCTTTTTTTGATTTATTTTCCATTTTTAATGCACCATTCTTAAAAAAACATTCATGCATTTTCTTCTACACTACCAAATAAATACATAACCACGAAAATAGGTTTTGTATTGCTTTGCAAATAAATAATCAACACACCAATAAAAGGCATTGTTTTACTGTGTACGTTTTTAGCTTCCCAATTGTTTTTTTTTTTTTCGCGTTTACATTAAAAGATATATCACAATTTGAATATAACTTTAGGTATTATGGTATCTGTTCAGTGTCCCTGCACCAATAAGTATGAATAAGCACTTATAATTAAATATCTGTAAATTTTCATTTTAAAAATAAACAATTATAAACAGAACGACCTATAGAAATCTATCTATCTATTCTTTTTTTTTTTCATTTTAATATACTGTCATAAAAATGTGTCTGTTCTGTCACAATACATCTATTTTCTTTACGTTCCTAGGGTCAGGCTCATATATTAATTCCATAGCTAATATACCACACTGACCCAACGGCTCCGGGTTCTAGCATATGGATATATATGAGTTGAGAATATTGAGAAGTGATACAAGATATACGGTTGGCGTATTAAGCGATGCTCTTTGTGTAAACAAATCGAACTTAGGTATTCGGACAATGTCAAAAGATTGTTAATTCACTGCATGCACCGCAGCTGCTGATTGGCGTAATGTTTCAAAGCCTTGACTGTCGAACGGGTTGTCGGCTTTCGATCCGGGATTGAGGAAGTTTCCTGTCTAGCCGCACTGTTGAGCTTTGATACAGCGAAACACTACTGTATGTGGATGACACTATATATATATATATGTGTGCGTCTATACATAAAGTGAGTATATGTTAAAAATTATTTCAGTATGAGTATTTAATTATTTACAATTTAATTCCTAATTATATTTAACTTGTATTTCACCGTTTATTCATTGAGTTTTTTAATTAGGTATATTGTTAGAAATCTAAATACATTAAAAACGTTTGCCACTTTTCGAAAACTAGGGTGCAAAAGATTATTTATTAACCTATGAAATTCTTGTAAGGTTTTACAAATTAAAATTCAAAATCAAATAAATTCTTCAGAATATTTTTATGATTTTTCAAGTCAGAGTAAGAGAATATTTAATTCATATTATACATGTATGTTATAGTAATGTTACTTGAATACATAAACCATATTACACTGCAGATAAATAGATTATAAGGACTATACAAGAAAAAAACTGTATTAGATTATTTGACGTACAGAATAAGAATATATTTACCAAATATACATCAAATTACACGGTTAAAAGCAATTACAGTCTATATTATTAAAGAATATAGAATGATAAATGAAGCTAGAAATTATTAAAGAATATAGGATGATAAATGAAGCTAGAAATTATTAAAGAACATAGGATGATAAATGAAGCTAGAAATTTTATCAGAAATTTAGCAATGTAGCATATCTTAGTTGAGTATACAGAAAAAAAGGTCGCTATGTACAACGACGGTTATCCGCGTGTCATAGTAATTAATGTACTTAAATTACGGCAATAGAAGCAGTCAAGAAACAACAGTTTTCAATACAAAACAATTTATTGAAAAAATGAAGGAAAAGGTAAAAAAAAGTATTAGTAGAAGATGCAAATGTGCACTCATGTCCGTAACTGCTTAATCTGCCATGTAAGCCTCATCTAACATAGTTTAATTGATTATAAAAAAGAGAGGTTCTAATGCGCTTACTTATCCACGCTATTTTTTAAATCGTATTTCCAAGTGTAATTAAAGTTTTATGATATGTTTTTTATTCAATTGAAAGGGTAAAGTAGAGAATAGGTACAAACCACCCTCCCCTCCCCATGTTAAGAATGGATTTTTAAATAATAACGTTATTATTTCAGCACGGATCAACAAGTGCACTAGTACCATTTTTATTTATTTATTTTATTATGTTTTTTTTTTTTGCGAGAGTACCCAACATATTATAAACACCGTCAAGCTCCCTATGTTAAGGATGACTTTTAAAAATAATAACGTTATTATTTCAGCACGGATCAATAAGTGTACTAATACCATTTTTATTTATTTTATTTTATTTTCTTATTTTTTTTTTTATGAGAGTACCCAACATATTATAAAACCCCTCAACATCCCCATGTTAATACTGGTTTTTTTTATAACAACGTTAACGTTATTATTTCAGCATGGATCTATAATTACACTAGTACCATTTTTATTTATTTATTTTATTTATTTTTTTTTACCGTCATCATCCAAATTTGGATGGTCGAAATTCGGACTAGTAGAAATTTGATCATGAAATAAAACATGTCTGTCTGTCTGTTTATGCGGAATAGTCATTACTGAACTACTTTGCCATTTTTGTATACATAATTTAAACATTTTGGACAAGTAGAAAATTGTTCATAGATAGTATAATGTTAATTTTTACAGTAACTTATACAATTATCTGTGTTAGGAACCGTTTTTGATAGACTCGTGTACTTGGAATTATCTAATGTTTTATTTCATAATTAAATTTACTTAATGCACCAAAATTTCAAGGATAAAATTCAGTGGCCATATTCTGTTTATTGTTTCAGTATAAGCTGATTGGAAAGCATGTAACAGTGAGTTCAATGAATAAAAACGTGTAATATTAGTGTTATTTTTTACACGTTAAATATAATTTATTCTATGATAATTTTTAATTTTGAGAAAGATCCATTATTGTCAGAAGGGAATATTACACATAAGCAAATTTTGTATACTAACTGCACCTAGAAAAAGTCAAGGCATTTCATTCGAAATGTTGTGTTTATATTTGCCGTGCTTACAATAGTTCGAGTTTATCGATGGCCGGCGCAAACGCAGACACACAGCTTGAACAGCTACCCAACTTTAATTTTGGGCTAGAAATGTTTATTTTGTTTAGAGTCAAAATATAGCGAAATCAGTTTAATGGTGTGTAAAAATAACCTCTTTTCCATGTCATCGTTGGCAATTCAGCGATCTCAACTTCACTAGATGTATTGAAGCCGACAATATGCATATGATAATACAATGACTTTAATCAATTACTATACCCCTTTCTCTCTCTCTCTCTCTCTCTCTCGTTTTCTCGCTCTTTCCTCACACACACACACACATATATATATATATATATATATATATATATATAGAGAGAGAGAGAGAGAGAGAGAGAGAGAGAGAGAGATTTCTGTTTTTTTATTATGCAGGATTAATTTCAGTATAATGTGTTTAATTACTATTGATATATTCGTGCTTGTTATAATATTTCTATTTATTATCAATTAGGATTAAAATATTTTTTTCTGAAATTCCACTCGTATTCATTATAATAATGCTTAGCTGTCGCTTCCGAAGATAACCGTTATAATTCAATTATACTGCTGGTTCCGAGATAGTTTGACCAATTCGAGCTCTGATGTTTTTTAGAACCCTCCTCGGATGTTGGATACCTGCGGAATTATTCGGTAGCAAATGTGCTACTTGATTTGACGTTTAAATGATGGTCCCTTTTGACTTGTAACAGATGTGCTACTTAGTTTGTCGTTTACTCCGTACGATTTTAGAAATGATGGTCCCTTTTTGACTTTCGGCATGTAAGGAAAATCTGTCTTGGGTTTGTTTTTTTATGTCCATTCATAAAAATTTAGAAGGAACTGCTTAGAATTAAGCACGAAACACACTAACCGGAGAACTGTTTGATTGGTTGGTTGGTTGTTTTTGTTTTACAGCATATCAGCCCTTTTTGGGTTATTTAATGCCGAATCCAAAGATTTTGAAGAAAAATTTTTTTAATAGAATATATTTGTTGTTTTCACGTCGGTTTCTATTCAACCCATAGTTGGGACCCTAACAGGTACTACCACTGCGGGTCAGAGTGGGCCTGGGAGCAATGGTAATTAAAGGGTGGCTCCACACTCCCCAAAGCCCACAAGCTGGGGCTTCACCACTGGATATAGTTTAAGGTCATATCCAGGACCCCCATTCAGGGACTTTTACCCTCTGCAGGGGGGCAGTCGGCGTATTCTAATGCCCCACCGACAGGGCCGAGAACTGTTTGAGTGAAAGAATGAGTGGCATCCAAATGCTCAAAAAATCAATGGTTTTCATAGCTTTAAATAAAAAGCAAATTTAGAACATAGTTTGCACTTTAAGCAAATATTTTGCTCTTTAAGAAAATGTTTCGCTCTTTAAGAAAATGTTCCCATATTAATTTGGAATACATGTATAATAACAGTCGATCGAGGTGAGCAGAGTACATCTTTTCGTTGGTATTGACTTTATAATTACAGATGAATATAATGAAGATTTTTTCCATAAAGCTTTATAGTCAACAGATTACTATAATTTCTCTGTAACGCAAATAAAATAAAATTATAGTTGAACTAATGCACATTTTTCTTCTTGTGATCTATAAATGAAATAACAAAAAGAAAAAATGCCCTAGACAACATATTTATACGTGCTGTATACACTTTGTTTTTCATCTTTTGCAAGGTGCTAGCCTCTAATGATAAAGAACAGAATGGTTCAGCTGAGTATTTGTCTATTTCGAATTCAATGTTTGATGTTCTTTTTACATAACTTTTTTCGTGTCATGTTCTTTTCTTAACTTGAAAGGCATGACACTTTCTTAGAAACCTAATATTTACAAAGTTTGCACATGTAACACTTAGGTCCAATATATGTGTACATCACTAATTTTTACCTGCATTTATTGTTTTATGCATACTGTACTGAGCAAAAACGAAATGTTGTGATAGGAAATATCATTCTGTTCTCATGTGCATGGTGATCAAGGCGTCAAGCTTGACAATTACAATAAGTATCATACATTCCTACATCAGCAGCTATATAAAGCAAATTGTTTTCCTTGGTAATGACATGCACAACGTAGTAAATTGTCTGGTCTTCGTTTTATATGTTCATTGTAAGAATAGAAAATTAAACACTATTTTGTTCTGTCTTTAAATTTTCGTTCAAGGATGTTATGATTTTACTCAGCCGGATCCCAGTAATTCACGTAATATGTCATAGATTCAAACCACATGATTAATTCCAAATCCTAAATACACTGTAAGTGTTATTGTTAGCATCTACTATGACATTGAATGTATTAGCGGAACAAGTGGGTCACTCTAATGATTGCTAGAATGTTAGAGATCGTCCCAAATGTCTTTATTTTGTCTACTTATACATAGTATAAACTAATGTTGTGTTTCGGCTATCAACACAATTCGCGTGTTTATCAATTAAGTATCATGAAACGCAAAATTATATCGATATGATACGCGATTATACAGTTGCTTACTATTATATCAGTTAATATCTCTATAATTATTTCGCTAGTTAAAGAATTCATTATTCTAATTGTCAGGTATGATGTTCTTTTTTAAAATATCATTCGTTGTTTCCTTATCTTGTTTCGTCCGTATCATGACTCTTCAACCGAGTTAGGTCATAAGCATCTTAGTGTGTCTATATTGCCTTTGAGGTCTACCAAAAAATTGTTAACCACAATCGAAGATTAATTCCCCCACGTCTTCTAAGGCTGTATTTTATTGATTGCATTTTCTATTCGAATAACTCTCTCCTCATGAATAGTTCAGTTAAATTCACGTTAAATGAGATACTGAAGAAAAGATTAGATATACGCTGTTTGATCTTAATTCCCATGCAATGACCGTTAAAAATCGGTTACATTCCTAAAACCCTACTCTGAAAATTGCCTAGCAGCGACTTAGCTCATAAACATCTACGAGTTTCTATTTCGCTTAATGTAAACCACAAAATTGTTAATCACAATCGCCGTTTAAGTAAATTTTCCCCAGATCTTCTAAGAATCTTTTCTGTAGATGGCAAGTGCAATTGCAATTTCTATTCGAATAATTCTCTCCACGTGGATAAGAATATTTCCTGGCACTCATCAATCGAAATTCATGTTAAATGAGCTATTAAATTGAAATACAATGGAAAAAGCACATATACGCAATTTGATCTGTATTCTCATACAGTGACCGCTAAAAAGGCGTTTACCTACACAATTGCATCCGGTAGCGATGTGAGAAACGATCGCGCTTTTTTCCATGGGAATCACCACTTATCAAGGCTCGAGAGTCACTCGGGGATAAAGGATATTTTGTGTACAATAATCAATGGCATAATATCGTAGTAATAATTGGTATTGGAGATTTGATAAAGTGTTTTACTAAAGGTGGTGATTAATTAGGAATTTATTTATGTTGGACTTGATAAGGTCCAAATTATAGTCAGGTGGGACCCAAGCAAACGGAAGAGAATTCCACATGCGTGCATTTCTCAGAAGAAAGCTATGTTCATGGAATCTACGTTTTGATTACGACAAAGAGTGCGGGAAATTACTGACAGCGGTTTTAGCTAGACGTGTGTTTATCATGAAGGATTGGCGAGGGAAGGACCAGAGATTGAAGCTCGGAAGAGCATTTTCCATGGAAAAAAGGATAAAATAAATACAGGCTCGCAACGTCTCTTCTATGGGAGAGAGATTGAAAGGAAGAAAAGAGAGAGCATCCCGCACTAAGCCACGAAGTCTATTTTGTACTTTGTCAAGCAACATAGGCTGTTTTTTGAAGCTCCAACCCAGATGTGGCAGCAGTACTCTATCTTAAGAGTACTTGGCTTTTATAGAGATAGATAATTGCATCAGTAGTTAGATATCTTCTGGGGCGGTAGAAGGATCCCACCAGCGGCACGGGCAACATACTTGATATACGTGTTCCATTTAAGATCAGGAATAAAGGTTAAATTTAGGGGCTTGTCAAAACATAAAGCCTCCCAAAGACCGGAACCATCTATTTCAATTGATGCTTGATAGTATTAGCTTTCAGTCCCAAACCTCTGATATTTCAAAGACCATAATATATTCAAGATTATAAAAAAAAAAACATTTAAATCGGTTTCCAGGTGTTTAGTATTGTTTTAAGTTAAGACATGACAAAACTTGCAACTTTGGGATTTTACTGTAAGAAATTATATGATATTTTCGATAATTTTCTATAAAACAGTTATTGTGTTTTTCGGGTATTAATAATTTCTCTGGTCTGCAATAGTAGTCAAAGGTAAATACGTGATATTTCTGTGATAAAACTTATAAAGAGCAGCACTAAACTGTTTTCTGCAGTATGTAGGGCCCAAAACCGTCAAAAGGGATGAAGAAAAAGGGGCACACACTCGCCTTTCCCTTTTATATGGTTGCGATATTGTCAGGTGACATGCAAGTGACATACTTCCGGTTGTAAATAAGATTCTGGCATTTCAGTGAGTCCGGGGATTTTGTATGTATATATATTGAGTTTGTTTTCTTTACCCAAATTTGCCTGGTTTTGTTTCCTCAAAATGTTAGGAAAAACCAGCTACCACGTTTACTAAGGGAGTATACAAATAAAAGCAATTGTCTGATATAAGGGTGAAAACCGATATTGACCAAACGCCCACAATTTCGCTTTTATAGGAAAAAGACGAATCAACACGGGAGAGACCAAAATAGCAAGATTCGTGTAAAATTGTATGTAAATGAATCTAGCCGGGTCGCACGTTCACGAATCCTAGATATTATTATCTAGGGGTATATAAAAACTTCTAAGCGATAGTGCATCCCCTGTGAAGCCCGGCGAAAAAAGCCTTTATTGGACATAAACAAAACTCGCGCGCCCGTTTTGTCTTATATATATATATATATATATATATATATATATATATATATATATATATATATATAGATTAGTGATTCCTAAATCGTATTAAATTCTGTATTATATCGAGTTTATTATAATATTATTATTAAATAAACTAGTCATAAATAATAGTAGTGGGATGAATCTAATAATTCGAATAATCAAACCTCGTCTACAAAATAAAGAAACATCAAATTCGTAAGCATACTGACAAGTATGCAAGTATGAATGGTTAAATCGACCAACGTTGCGATTGTTAAATGGGACAATACATTTTTATACGGGTATAACCGAAAAATTAAACAACCCCTATTATTTGTAGTTTTATTTTTGCCGAACTTTTAGAAATAAGTGAAAGGCTTTTCTTCTGGGGCTAATATTTTATCTCTGTATGAGAAAAAATAGTTCTCCTTTATCTCCTAGACACTAGAGTGTGCTACACTATTCTATCTCCTGAATTCACTATTGTTATACTATGCATTTCTTCTGTTGATTTCCTAATATGCACTAACTGTGAGTAAAAGTTTTTTTTGTTTTTTTTAGTGCATTTACAATAATAAAAAGTTATGTGGGTTTATATTATAGTTATTTTAAGCTATAAACAATATTTCCAAATTATTATAAATCTAAACTAAAAAAGAAAAAAAAACCTACACGGTGCTTGTTACTATTAATAATCGTCACAATGAATACATATTTTATAAATCAATATTAAGATTAAATTAAATTGTACATTATTTTCCTTTAATTCCTCTCAGAATATGACAACATGCGATTGAAAATTGAATCTCAAAATTAGCGTATACTTTTGTAAATTATGCTAAACATATATATTTAATTACGATGGCAGAGAGGTTAAAAATATTTGATAACGGAAACCGTATATATATATATATATATATATATATATATATATATATATATATATATATATATATATATATATATATACACTTGTGCCCGATATTATTCATACCCCTCGGATCTTTGAGATTTCTATAAGAATATTGCTCAAACCAGAAGGTAGACAATCTTAAAGGGATTTCAAACAATAAATCAAGCATAAGCATTTAATTTAAACTCAACAAATAAATAAATTATGCAAGTTTGAAACATTATACAAAGAAAAACAATAATGGCACTAGTTCAAAATTATTCATACCTCTCTTACTAATAGTCAATAGCATGCCCTTTATTCTTAATAACTGCCTGTAACCGTTTTGGATATTTATCAACAAGGTTTTTACAAGCATCAACACTGATTTCTGACCATTCTTCAATGCAGTAGTACTCCAAATCCCTCAAATTTCTAGGTTTCCGCTTTTTAACCTCAGTTTTCAATATGTGCCAGAGGTTTTCGATAGGGTTCAGGTCGGGACTCTGGCTAGGCCATTCCAAAACATTAATTTGATTTTCCTCAAACCATTTCTTGACTATTTTGGCAGCATGTTTTGGATCATAATCCTGTTGAAGGACCCAGTTTGGTCCTAAATGGAGCTTCGCCGCATCCTGTCTAATGTTTTTCTGGAGTATCTCCAAATATTGCTCCTTCTACATGGTTCCATCTATCTTGATCAAACTACCTGGACCACTAGCCGAAAAGGAGCCCCAAAACATTAGGCTACCACCACCATGTTTCACCGTGGGTATGGTGTTCTTTGGGTTGTAAGCTTCTCCTTTCTTCCTCCAAACGTAAGAAGCATCCATATGGCCAAGCAATTCAATTTTTGTTTCGTCAGTCCACAAAATACTTGAGAAAACGGACTCTGGAGAATTCACATGGGCCCTAGCAAACTTTAGACGTGCTGCAAGGTGTTTCCGGTGTGCAGTGGAGTCCTTCGTGGTCTTCTTCCTTTCAGACCATTTTCATGCAGAGTCCTTTGCAATGTTTGCCTTGATATTTTTATGCCAGAAGACTCCAGATTTTCTAAAATGTCCTTAGTAGTGGTGGTTGGATTTGCATTAACACTTCTTACAATGTTCCTGGTGGCTCTAGCAGACAGTTTCCTTTTCCTTCCTCTACAAATCAAGTTGTTTGTTGTGTGGTGGCTCTGGAATTTTTTGATGATGCTCTGTACTGTTGCTGTAGGGACCTAAAATTTCTTGGAAATTGACTTGTAACCTAAACCATCCTTATGTGAATTCACAATTTTAGTCCTAAGATCATTACTAAGCTCTTTTTTCTTCCCAATTCTAATAATTTTTATTCTTTTATTGGTTTCCAGTTGATATCATTTGAATTTCTGAAAAATGCAAAAAACGAAATTAAATTAATCAAAGGTTGTATAAAAGCATTCAAAATAAGAATCAAACAAGAAACAAACAGTCAGAAACTCGATTAATACTGAAAAAATAAGGGGGTATGATTATTTTTGAACATTGCAGATTTTATAAATAGCTGTATATTTCTTTTATTACAAGTATCCCGAGATTCTAAAATGACGAAAATGATCAGAAGAGGTTTATTAAGAATATGTATCAATATGGACGTAAACAATAAATTCTTACAAAGTTACACCTAATAAACTCAATTTTCAAGGGGGGGTATGAATAATATCGGGCACACGTGTATATATTATTCCTTATTGGAATTTTTTATTTTTTAGATGAGCATTGTATGTTAATTTTATTTTATTTCGGACTACTAGTCTCATCTTATCTTTTTTATTTGGTGCACAACGTTTCGGCCAACTTCCTCTGGCCTTCGTCAGGTGGTAACCGCGACGGATAGGAACTTCGAATCTCCTAACTACATTCTCAGCCATCACTGCCATCCGTAGTTGTTGTCGTCTCACCACATTTTTTGACCAATTACCTCTGGTACGCTTTGGGTGGGATTGAAACCGCTATCTTCAGACAATGTTTTATCTGGAACCGTAGAGATTCAACGTCTCTATCAACTGCACCACGTTCAGTTGATAGAGACGTTCAATTCTTTCTGAACATAAAAATATTATTTCTGGCGTAAATAATATTTAGTTATTTCTAAATTGATCCGTTATCTTTTAACAGTTGCTTACAGGCTTCGGCTCTAGCCTTTTCTCTAATATAATTTGGAATTATCAAGTCTGCCTTTTTACTTACATGAGAAAGGGGACAGCCCTTATCATGTAACACAGGAATGGCGCAAGCAATTTTCCATGGCAAAGATCAACGGTCAAGATCATGACCTATGTATATATAGTCTCTTACAATGGCGACCTTTACAAACATAAGATGTTTATTGTCTTCGACGTCGAGAGGAACCACAAAATTTTTCAAGGACAAATTCAAATGTTAAGGTCGGAACTTCGCTGTGCGCTCGGTTCCTCATAAGCTGGTACCCGAGTATACAGCAGAATCACGTGCGAAGCTCGGGTATCTTTGTTGTATATATATATATATATATATATATACATATATATATGTGTGTGTGTGTGCGTGTGTGTATATATATGTGTGTGACAGATTGTGTGTGTGCAAGTGTGCAAGTGTGTGTGTGCATGTATAAACATATATACTTATATATATGCATTTTACACGCATATATATATACATAAATATTTATATATATATACATAAATATATAATTATATACGTATACATAGACATATATACATCTATATGTACATATATATATATACGTACATATATATGTACATATATATGTACATATATACTAATATTATTATTATTTATCTTATTATTATTATTATTATTATTATTATCATCAGTATTATTATTATTATTATTATCAGTATTATTATTATTATTATTATTATTATTATTATTATTATTATTATATGGTTTATTTAGTAGATGATAATTAAAACTAAGTATACGAAATGTATCTCAATGCATAAAAAAGTTTAAAGAAATAGTCGAATTAGGAACAATTTGACTAATTAAGAAAATACTTTAGAATTTTGTAATATTCATGCAAAAATTACTTACCCAACTGGAGTATATGCAAATGCATTTAAACTTACATTTTTTAATTACGCTAAAAATAATATTAGAAGAACATTACCACAAATATGCCTTAAACTAATTATCGAGATGTAATGAATGCTGGATGAAGAATTAAGTAGCGCAGAGTCCTCGGTTGAAACCCCTCTTTAATCAAGGTTTTCGGCCCTTAACCCCGAACACTCAATGAGAGTGTGCCATATTCAGATTATAACTCCTGGATTGCCTCAGTGCCATGTTTTTTTAAATTTTTTTAATTATTTTATGTGTGCATGCAACTCAGCACCAACCATATTCACGGTTTAACAGGTTTCATGGGAGTATGAAATTCATAAGCGGTCCCTAGTCGCATGTATATCCCCGTTAGGGGAGATGACGACGTTAGGTTTTTACAACTTTTTGAAGGGAGGTGTCGACGTCCTCCTACATACAACACCTAGACTTCCCAAATTAGTCAACCATTTTAGTAATGACCAGGGGCAACGTCGCTTAACTTCGCTGATCTGACGGGAACCGGTGTGTCAACGTGAGTATGCCGTATACTATATATATATATATATATATATATATATATATATATATATATATATATATATATATATAATGTGCATATAATAGTGTAGAATAAAAAGTATATACTGAAGTATTTCAATGTTTCGTAACATATTTTTTCACTCTGTAATGTTATATATAAAAACTGATTGATTTTTTCAAACGAATATCCTATATTTTTTTCGTGTTATATTATACGCTTTACAATTCAGAAATAAACTAAAAAGTTATATTGAAAGTATAATTTATCTAGTAGAATCAGCTATTTTCTCAACAACTAATCCTTTTTCAGTAAACACTTCATGAAATCTCCACACTAACGTAATGTACTTGCAATAACCCTTATACCTGAGTGGCTTCCGGGCCTTGATAAGTGGTGATCACTGTGTAAATAAATAAAAAATAAAAAATAAAAAAATAAAAAGATAAAATATTTACAGTGAAAGGGTCGTAAAGCACATTGGATTTCACTGTATTTAACTAAGAATGAATGAAGTTGAACGTTTCTCCCAAGCCACAATATAGACTTAATCACGAGTATACTTATCGTATAAAAACCCCATGTTTGATTTAAAAATACATTACATTGAGAAATGAACATACTAAACTATTTTAAAATACTGACAGCAAAAGTTTTTTTTTTTTATTAAGAGAACACTAACTCTTATATACATTTTTTCATATTTGAATTAAAAAAAAAGAAATTAGTATGAAATATTTATTTCTAGTTTGTCATTGTGTAATATTATTGAATTGCGTCTAAATTCTATTAAATACATGCTTAAAAACAGTTTTCTATTGAAAAAATAGCTACAATATAAGAAAGAAAGTGATTACTTGAGATAAATCTGTCATGGAAATTGCTAGAATGGTAAAACGTTGCTCTTTGCTAAGATGCTTTTACATCATGAGTCATGGTACTTTCAAGTTAATCATTTTTTTTTTGGCTTATTTTTGAGTAGATCTTTCTATATTTTAAGGCTGAGATTTACCCTCACGCTAACCACTCGCTGAATACTGCGCATGCTTTTGAAACTGATATCTGTACAATTACGTACAGTGTTTAACCACTTTTTTTAAAAACAATTATAAAATAATAGCGTTTCAAATTTTTGTATGGAAATAATATCACACGGTTGTAAGGCAGCAAATTGTTCTTCACTTATACATGACAAGCGCGGCCACTCAGCGTTGCTCGGGATCATATAAACGATGAGAAAATTGAATTTGGTTTTGTAATATATTTGTTATTCTTATCAGAGAGGAATTTTGTATGAAAATTCCTTCATGTTGAAAATGCAAATTATTATATCATTTGAACATACATTTCCCAAGAAGGTTTTATTTGTTCAACATTATTTTGCAAAAAAGTGAATTAAAAAAAATATTTAAATAATTTTTTTATTATACTTGTTTATATATTTAATTGTTTGTGGCCTAAGGAAAAATTGCGTCTAGCGACTTCGGGTTTTACGGAAGTAATATTTGAATTTTGTCTATTAATTTAATGAGATCAGTTACCTACCTTGCAAATAATTTAAGCTTCTAACATTTAAGATAATGTTCTCTATAAAACACATACATACGGTTATATAAAATTACTAGCGATTAAATGGAAAAAAAATGGTTGTTGGAGTAACACTCAGCTGAAGATTTTACATAACGTGTCTTAATCATCGATCATTTTTCAGCAGTACCAAAGGCGTTCGTCCCGACAATTATAATTTGAAGAACAGAATAGGACATCAAAAGTTCATAGACGTAATGAGAAGAAACCAGTATGTAATATTTCGATAGTCCAATCAATATTGATTGAATGCACCTGAAAGTTGTAGAATCATTGACCTTTCTGAGAAGAACAGTAATGCATCTTAAACTTTGGTTTGTAGAATTGCTAACAGGTTTTGTGGAACGAAAGTGCGATTAGACGTCAAATTAAATTCAATGTGAACAACTCTGCTCTGTTAACTACTGTATTATACGGATCAGAGACATAAACACCGTACAAATGGCACTTTTACCAATTGAATGTTTTCCACACGAATTGTCTGGGCAAAATATGTGCTGATCTTCTCACTAAAGGCTCTGATATATTTCCAAAATGTCAAATGATATTCAGAGATTTTTCAGAAGGAGCTTTGTTTAACAGCTGATGTATTAAGCATGAACGATAGCATACTTCCTAAAATGCTAATGCATGACAAAATTGTTAGTAGAATTAGTAATTTTGGACGTATTTATTGAAATACAAAGATCAATTTAAAAATAAATTTGTTTCTCTACACATACAGCCTATAAACTTTGGATATGAAACGCACTGATATCAATTAAAATACCAAACAAAAGGAATATTAGACCGAAATTTATGGACATAAGTTAAATGGCGCTATCATATATCAGAAATATATCGTTCAATAATAAATTAAGAAAAAATATGCCAAAATATTTTAGGAGAACAACTAACACTTAGCTATCAACCGCTTCCTATAACTTAACTTCAAGTTTTAGTGAGTTTACCGCAATTCTATACCATGGTATATATATATATATATATATATATATATATATATATATATATATATATATATATATATATATATATTAGGGAAGGTAGATTTTTGAACTGTACAGAATGGCATTTAAAGAAGGTTACAAAATAATGTCACAAGTTACCACAAGTAATATTTTTCTTTAAAATATCGTATTTGGTTGAGCATTCCAACTTAAATACACAAAATAAATTCGGATTTCTGTTACGGTATCGGTGTCACACGTATTAACAACAATTAAAATACAATATATTATAATAATAAATATTTTAATGTGTATTATTCCGTGTGTTCGTAGATTAAACGAAAATATCAAACATAAAAAGGAATTAAAACGTTATAATATTTGATTTAATATAGAAATATCTATATACATGGAAGTTTTATTTGTTGGGTAATTATACAGAAACACATGTTGAAATTTCGACTCCCGTGGGTTTTTATGTTTACTGTTTTCATGTTTAATAAACTGTTGATTTATATCTGCACTTAATTTTCTCTTTAAATATTGCTGAAATTTTTAATTAAAATAGACGTAAATAATAAAAAAGCAATAGCAATATATACTTATAATATATAATTCTTCTGATTTGTTTCATATTTTAAGACATATTGTTAATTCATCAAAAAAGTTTACTAGTCGAACTCAGATTTCTCTGTAAGGTAAGTAAACAGTACTTTAACTTTTTGTGTTTATTTCAAATTTTATCAAATTTATTAAACATTATTTTTGGTACTTATACACTTATGTTACCGTGCTGAAATATTAGCATTATTTTACAAAAAAAACTATTTTTACATCGAATTCAACTTCTACTTAAGTTTTTTAAAGATAGCACATTAACATAAGTGCATAGCACCACAATTTGTAATCATATTTATTTTACAAAAATGTGTGTAATTTAATATCTGAGTGTATTTTTAAAGATATTTTATTCCAAATAACCCACAATTTAAACTCCCAGTAAAATGTAACGACATTTACTGGTCTACCTACACAATTAAATAGAACGCAGGCTTTAATTTACCGACAAATTATTCAATATATTTACTATTTAATAAATATTTATCCTCACATTCCAAATTTTGCTATTTCCAAATTAATAACAAAGGAAGGCATGGATATTTGGAAAGCGGTTAATCCATGTTTATCTCTTATAAGTGAAATTACTATTTTACAATAGGTGGCTATACTACGTTTCAAGAAGACCAAACAAGTACATTTAAAAAAAAAATCCCGGTTCCAAAGGAAATTCTGGATAGAAAAACTGGATTCACTATTTGATATTTTGTCCTGTTCTTGCAATCTGCCTGATTACAGTTGTGATGACCCTCATTTAAAATGCAATAAAGAAAATTGCCAGATTGAGCACATTACTTGCACCTGTCTTCTTCAACAAAAGTAAGCTATTTTCTATTTTCCCAAAGTCTTTGTGAGATAATCTAATATTCAAACCAATTTCCATATTTTAATGAAATATTTTTATATTAATCTGTTTAGATGTATTTTAATATAAAAACATTTGATTTTTCAGGCTCCCGTTGAGGACCCTGAATACCTAAACGATCAGAGGAGCAAAATAGGACCAAAATGTTCTTTTCAACTATGTTCCGTTGATAGAAATGCTATGGAAAAAGTGAAAAGGAACGAGAGGGCTTAAAAAATGAGCATTCATCACTAACACCTTCAACTTCAAATCTTCAAATTTGCTACCCCTTTTTATTCATCGTCTTATCTTAAAGATCCAGAAGAAGAATATTTGCAACCAGAGAGTGATGCAAGATCTTACTCCCTTATCAAATTCCCTAGATATGCTATTGAGTTAGTCAGATGGACGCGTTTCTTCTAATCTTGCAGCTAGCCTTGCCAATGCCTTGCCCTTGGATTTCCGGGCTATGGGCCGTCTGATACCCAATATAAATATAAGAAATATTCCTATTAATAAAAGTAAAGTAGACAGAGAAAAAAGTAAAGTGAAAATAATGAAAATATGGAAAATCTGGTATGCATTATATTTGATATGAGAATAGATAAAGGTACATTGTTTTATAAGGAAATGGTGGAGGAAAATCGACAGAAAACTATGATAAAAACTATCGGATCAGAACACCATTTAACTTTTACAATCGACACAACATATGAAAGTAAATACCTTCCTAACAGTGGTACAACAGCCGCTATTCA
This sequence comes from Euprymna scolopes, assembly GCF_053919585.1. NCBI lineage: Eukaryota > Metazoa > Mollusca > Cephalopoda > Sepiida > Sepiolidae > Euprymna > Euprymna scolopes. The sequence continues at coordinate 16,410,179 of NC_136513.1, read as the reverse complement.
TTCAGAACAAATGATGGACATTTTACATTAATTCAACAATGAACGGACTATCAAGCTTATCCTTGTCGACAACACTAATGCAAATACAGGTGGTAAAAGTTGGATAATTGCAATTTTAGAAATAAATTTTAAAAAGATCTTCATAAATCGCTTGCTTTTGCACCATAATACACCACCTTCCAGGGCTCTTTTGAAAAACATGGATGGTTGTGCAAAACACCCTACAATATGCTGCTTGCTCCTGAGGAAATTATGCTCAATTGATTCTCATTATTTAATCCAAATATCATTTTCAACTATTAGCAATCGTTTGGATTCAATTTTGAAAATTGATGAAATAAATGACTTCAGTTGTGACCAAGGATTACTGTAGAAATACACAGTAGGTATATCTAGAGGTAAGGTTGACTCTAGATATGCTTCGTGGAAAATCGGTCCTTAAACCAGGCAAGAGGGCTAATTTTAACCATCAGACTCATGTGTTCATGGAATCGGGGTGCATAACCACAAGGCTCACAACAAAACTCCAGAGGTATATAAATTTTATTGTATATGTGTATGCCATTTGTTGGTTTCAAATAAAAATAGATTCCACAATCTCCAATTGCACATTTTAATAAGATCTAGAGGAGTAAGGAACAGCCTCATGAAATATAGCAGATTGCATTAAAAAACATGCAAAATAAAGCATTTTGCTTACTGCCTGAAAACTGTATATATTCAATGGTCAAATCTGAGGAATAAAAGAAGTTTTAGAAAGAATTTTGGCCATTAGATAAGTAAACATTTATTCATTTGGCTCAATTATTTATTCTAATTTATACAAACATTTTTAAAATTTTATCTAATTTCACCATAATTATTAAAACAGTGCACATTGATTTTTTTTAATATTCAATTAATTTTTATATTCTTTCAGGAGCGGGGATTTAATCAAGGAACGATTCAAAAGAATACGAAATATTAATTTTAATGCGACTTATTGCACACAATGAATAGATTTGGCATTATGTCGTATTTTTGAACCACCAATGACGGAAGATTTTTCTGATTCTGAACTTCGGGAATTATTATTTAATGAGAACAAAATTGACTTGTCAGATGTTCACGATTAACCACCTTATATACTAAAATATGAATAGAATTAAAGTACAGACTAATTATTTCTGAATTGTTCCGCGCCAGGCATAAAACGCTCCACATTATAGGAGACAGCTACTATAATATTATAACTGCTTTTCGTGTTGTAGCTAACATAAGGGAAGTGAAAGGCATCCAAAGTTAAGCTCGAAGTGGGCGTAATGATGAAATCCGCAGTAGAATAGTTCAGGTTGCAGTGAATCAACTACACTTAATGTCTGAAAGTGAGAAAAAGCGAAATGAAACCAAAACAGAACGATCTTATGATAAATATCGCGTACATTTTTACAGCGAAATCCAAGACCTTTCGTAAGTTTCTTGCTACTCGGTCACCTGAAACCCCATATTTGTATCATGCGCATGAACGAGAAAATTTTCGGGGTAGACGAAGTCTTCAACCACAAAAACTCGAAAATTATGGCAAATTAAATTTTGATGTTCTTAAAGTCATGCAGATTAAATAACTCATTTTGTTATGGTGTTTGGAACTTTTGCTGGCGATGGGAATATCATGTCCCCGCACTTCATTAAAGTGAACCTAAGAATATTCCGTGGAAAGTTTTCTTACTCTGGATTAAAAAAGAAGTATTATCCCAAAAAGTCATGTTAATAGAAGACTCTGCGCCTACTTATACGTCAAAAACAGTTCATACCTTATTGAATAGAGAGTTGTGACTTTTTGTGCCCTCAAATATATCGCAGTCTGGCTCGTAATAGAAAAACCCACACGACTATTTGTTACGGAACATCTCAATGCTCGTACCCCTTCCGCGCTATAAAAACGTCAGCTGTAAAGCCTCCTCGTGCTCAAAGGACTAGCATTCAGCATATTTTGGACGCAGTAGATTGAGTCATAGAATTTAATATTTGAATTTATTTGTATTTAATCAGACAATTAAATAAATATATGCAAATCTTATACTGCCCTGTCTTTATTAAAGTAGGAGATTGAGACTTTAAACTGCAAATGTCTCGTTCCCTGGTGTGTAAGATGAGACAGTACCCCAAAAGTTAATTTTAGAGCGGTATTTTATATTATTCCTGAAAACAGAAATAAACAAAAAAATACTAAAAAACAAAAAAAAATATAGCAAATAATTATATCGGTAAGCATTTTGATGAATGGGAAATTTATATTTCCGCCGCGTAAATTTTTGATAGACAAAAGGAGCAAAAAACGAACACGGGTGTGAATGTACAAATACAAAACTGAAAATAGTGAAAATGGAAATTTATCTGTGCGTAATTCAGGCTTGGAATGTAAAATCGTGTTTTGTATGAAAAGAAATCGTTTTTATGATTTCGAAATTAAAACATATTTTTGTTTTTGCCTTATAACTCAAATGTAGGCTTCGTGTCACTTCGATGTAATGGGCTACTATAACTCTCTTTCTTTAAGAGAATCGCCAGAGGTGTTTCTAATTCCCCCCTCTAAATTCCACTAGTTATTATTTTTTTGTTTTTCAAGTTAAAATCAAGGAATACAAATAAACTTTCATATACAAAAAATAAATTTGAAAAGAAAAATTATGGCATCATCGGTGATTTTTTGTCAATTATAAGGTTGAGAAAATAGTGTTACAATATTTTTTCTCGGTGATGGTCACAAAGTACATGCTCAATTTAGTAGAACGTTATAATTGAAAACTGACCCCAGACAACAAAAGCCATAAGAAATTGTTTTAGTCTACAACATATGTATTTAATCGCTTAGATAAACGTGAAAAAGTGTCAATTGTTGAATTTAAAGGGTGGAGAGTTAATTTCACAGACGAAAAGCAGGGAATCGTTTATATTATGATTTCATAAGTGTTGACACTATCAAACGATATTTGTTATGAAATAAATTCATTAAAGGAAAAAAAGCTAGAACGCTTGTGCGCCGTATACAAGATTATAATTCGTTTTCTTCTATTTTTAATTTTATTATAGTTATTGGTGTTTTGTTGCTTATATTTGATATCAATATTTTTGTATCCACTATTTTTTAGGGCTGTTTCATAGATATTGGTTTACCTGTTAAATACATTTTCATCGCTTGGGTTATTACTGAATCTACTTACGATCGAGGAAGGAATGTGTTTTATAATTGATGGTGGGTGATTGGCCTTAGGGTTTACGTATATTGGATTAGCATTATCTTTTAAGTAGGGTTCATATGTGTTTTTATCTCAATTTAACGTGACGTCCAGGAAGTTTGTTATATTTATGTTAGCTTATACGTCGACTGTTAGGCCTAATATTTTTAATTTCCTTGCGTATGATTTTCTTAAAGTTATCTCCCTTGACTTTATTGGAGTCTTTTATTATAGCTAGTGCATCATCTCTATATAGGCCGATATCTGTAGTATCAAATATTATAGTGAGGGTATATAGAATGAATAATCCCACAAGAGATGATGCCTCTACAGAATCCCGGGCACCCATCGCCAAATCAAACGAATTTGTCATTTTAGTTTTTATGGATTAGTTATTGTTATTTATTCGAACTGATTTTCTACATTTTTTCATGATGTTGATTTCTTCCGAGTATATATCAGTGTATGCCTAAGCAAACTCCAGGGCAATGTTGAAAAGTTCTTCGGATATCGAGGGATAGAAGTTTATAGAGTCGACCTCTATAAACTTACATTTATTTTTGTGTTCTATATTTTAAAACCAAATGATTTCCTCGGCAGTATTTGCTCACTGGTTTAAATCTAGGTCTTGTTTGATTTGTTTGTTTACTCTTGAGAGTATGGCTCTGCTAATTCTACCTATTTCTTATTTAGTTTGGTTTATCAAGCGGGTGCTGGGATTATTATTGAAGTCACATTCGTAGTCTTTGAGCAGAATGTATGCCGCCTCTCTATGTTTCAATTTGCCAACTTTATCGCTAATTTTTAATTTATCGGTAATTTGTTTACTTTCAGTATTATTATATCTATGTAGTCGCATTCGTTTGTATCCAGTTTTTGTAGTTTTTTTGTAATGTTTTCTGTGATTAGTTTCTTATATTCTTGTTTGTTTATTTTATAAATATGTCTAGTTTTATCTGCATTTACAAAGATTTTATTAGAGTTGTTCATGTTTCTAACCATTTTGTGTAGTTTCTGTTGAAAATTGTTTGGTTGATTGCGGAATTCTAAGTTTTTAATTAACTTTTAAAGGTCATTTTCAAAGTTTATCAAAATGTCTGCTGCTTTCGCATTTTTATGGTTTTAAAACCGTAGGGTTCTTTTTTGTTTACGTTTTCATTTTTAAGGAAGAAATTTGCTCGTCATCGCATTCGGCGTATTAGTTCTTCTGCTTTTTGAATTAATTTAATAATATAGCTATGCTTGCTAGGTGTGGGGATGTTTTAAGCGATATTTCGAAATTAACCCTTTCCATAGCTATTTTTTGTGTGTTGAAATACATTCTTTTTAGAGTGCTCAACTGTTTCACGAGCTAAGTGTAACTACTTCATATACTCACATAAAATTAATATACGAAAGTATAAATTTATGCGTTAACTGTAAGTATTTACTTCAACAGTCTCAATAGGTAAGTAGAGCTAGTTAGTAAGTTATAAATTATATATGGCGATTAAGCTAAACTGAATACTCCGCGTTTCATCGACTCTAGGATTCTTCAGCCTTATGCAAGAATTTTGTGGTTGTCTCGCGTTTTTATATATATGTATATTAAAAATTTGGTCTCGTGCCCAGTTAGCCGACATCTAAAATTTCAACTATTTAGAACTAACATCGGAGTTGTTTGGTAGATTCTACAAAGGTCAACTATTTAAACTTTGACATCTTCGCAGACAAATTATCGTTCAAAAACTGATTAAAATGATCGCTGCATTGTTAATACCTTTTTTTGGAAACGTGTATTGAGCAGCGTTTGTGTTTGTATATTTAGAAAGGTATTTGGAACAGTCTATTGGGAGGCTCTGTGGAAAATGCTTCGAAAATTTGTCTGCACGCCTGCTTTTACGGAATAGTTAAAGCAATTCAGTATAATATTAGGGGCGCGTGAACTTCTGTTCCCTATTGATAATGGAGAAGAACAAAGTGATGTATTTGCATCAACATTGTTTTTACTCTATTTGCCTTCTGTGCTACGGTATTTGTCTACGATTGTGATATGGGTGTTTATATTAGATTCCTAACGACTAGGAAGGTGTTCAACTGCGGAAGATTCCAAGTAAAAAAAAAAAAACTTGTAAAAAATAGACTTGTTAGGAAACTGTGGTATGCTGATGGTCTGACACACTCCCCAGGAGATATGCAATTGGTGATGGATCACTTCGCTTCGGACTGTCAGTTACAATCAAAACACTAAGGTCACGTAAACTCCCACTTTTTCTGATCTATATGTCGAATATGATATTTTTGTCTATGGAAAGCGACTTGAAGTCGTAAAAAATTGTTTACCTTATCAAATGATGGCAGGCCTGATGGGGAAATAAAACAGAGAAGGAGAAAAGCATCAAGCACATTTAGTAGGCTACAAGATATAGTCTTGCCTGATGGTGATCTCACTCTTACAAGTAAAATCTCAGTATATCGAACGTGTATACTGCCATCCCTACTCTATGCCTCTGAAACATGGTACTTGTACTGGTCACATGTAGAAAATGCCAGGACGTTTCATCAGCACTGTCTTCGACACAATTTTGTTTTAAAGGGAGTAGTTTTATGCCTGATACATATGTCTAAAATAAAGTCAAAATTAACAGTACCGCTGCAATTGTTATTAAGAACCTGATGCGTTGGGCGGGATCTTATCCGACTTGATTACTATCTACTTCTAAAACGGTTGTGTCATGGTGAGCATCGTTTTTTAGCAAAATACACCAAAACTTATTCGGGATAGTATCAACGAGTGTTTGGTGAGCTTCTTGTTCATTCTGACGGTAGGATTCCCTAGCCTGTGGTCGCAAGCAGTCGAAGGGCATTATATATATAGGGGTGCAGAACACTATGAAGCAGCCAAAATTGATTGAGAGAAGCTCATGAACTATTGAAAACGCCAAACCATTGGAGTCCAATCATGATCTTCAGCACTTTGAGGTGCGTTACCGGGCTGTGCTGCCCAAGGCAGGTCTTGTTAATCACATGAACTGGAACGATGATACGGGTTCTGTTTCTGTTACATCCAAATTAATGCCATCTTCAGTGTCATATATGCATGAGGGTGTGCAAGTCGCTGGCAGAACTGACAATATTCTTAGGGCATATAGATCTTGTGTTACTGAGGGAGTGGCATTCGTCTGACAAGACGTTGCAGTCAATATAAATGAGAAGTTATATATATATATATATATATATATATATATATATATATATATATATATATATATATATATATATATACTAATATTATAGGGTCTACGGAACGAAATGCATGAGTCCCGAACCTCTGTGCTAATTCTCAATTTCGACATAATGATTTCCGAGGTAAAAAGGCGAGTTTTTACCATGAACAAGAGGCAGATGAATGATGACGAGGAGTTTCACCTGCTGCAATGTTTGGGAATAACTCTGGTCCTGCTTTGAAAAATTTAAATAATACAAACAGTCGGCCATCATCTCAAAATGTCGGAACTGAATATCTATGATGAATTTGTTTATATTACTTTGGTAGGGTTGCTGAAAATAATGATAACAGGGATGTATCTGAAGACGTTTCATAATACACCATTCTTTTTATAAATCTTTGTAATAGTAATGCTTCCTTTTAAATCTATTTTCCATATTAGAAGAAGATACAATTGCGGTAATAGTGAAATAGCATAGTCATATTTTGGTAGTTGTATGTTTATACTGTATGCGCCTCTCGGTTATTCTTCTAGATTTTATTTATTAGTTAAAACTAATTGTATGTACATCATATTTGATTGACTTATGTTGTTCATAATAACTCAAAAGCCGCGCGGAATATTCCCATCGTCATCTTTTATCAATATTGACTGAGCTAATCTAATTTAGCAAATATCCACTACTAAAAATTTCTACGTTACTGTCCCATTGACCACTGTGCACTTATAAACCTGTATTCTCGAGTGGCCTCTGGGCTTTGAAAAGTGTAACGCCTTTGTAATTTTTTTGAAAATTATTTGATTTGAACCTGAAGGTTTCATATATATTCACCTTGATTGTTTGCGCACGGTGAAGCCATACTCATTTCATGCAATTATAACCTCTGTTTCTTTTAGTTATGCACATCTGAACATCTGGCTGTAATGATTGAACCGACTCCCGAATAAATGTTTATATTCAGAAATCAGGGATACGTGTTTTTTTGGTTGATTTTTAAATTTTGTTGTTCTTATTTTTTTTTTTTTTTTACAAAGTAGGAATAACTTGTCAACGCCGGAAGGCCACTCATGGACAAGATATAATGCTTGAAGCGTGGCCAAGGAGAAAAATGTCGTAGTGCATGTTAGTAATGGAAATTTGGAAAATTTGGTTACTTAGAGGAAAATTCTATCAAGATTTTTTTTTTTATCTTGAACTGGAAAGACGACCAAATCGTAGTCAGCTGGAAAACAGGCAAAAGGGAACATTGTCCCACAAGAGTGCAGTTTTAAGGAAGACGCATTGTTAATTGAATAAAGGTTTCGTAAAGGTAAGGCTAACGAGTCGGGGAAATTATTGGCAGTGATTTAAACTAAACGACTGTTTCTAGTTAAAGTTTTGCAATGGGTTGGAGCCCAGACAAGCACTTTCCATAAAATAAAGAAAAAATCATAGACAGGCTCGCAACGTCTGAGCTGTGGTAAAGAGGTTGCAGGGAAGAGAAAAGGGCATCCCCATGAGGCTTGGAATTTATTTTTTAACTCTATAAGGCAGAATAATAAATCTAGCAGCTCCTGCCCAGATGTGGCAACAGTATCAATCTCTCTCTCTCTCTCTCTCTCTCTCTCTCTCTATATATATATATATATATATATATATATATATATATATATATATATATATATAGCTGATATATAGATAGATAGATAGATTGATGGATAGATATATAGATACTCATATTATTAAACGATGGTAGTTTGGGAATATATGGTTACGTTGCAGTTTTAGACATTTATAACTGCTTTTAAGCTTTATCGCTCACTAAGTTTTCCATACAATTTAAAGCAATTATCACACTTTATAGATCACCTTCTCTGCTATATTGTTAAAAAAATCAATTTTCGTTCAGTGAAAATAAAAACTTACGACTTTTCTGGTGGTCAAAATCGTAAAAAAAAGTAAGGAGGTAAGTGATGTTTTTATGACTAATTTCCATAGCAACCAGATCGATTCAGAAAAGAGAATTATGAGTGAAATAGAAAGAATGAAAAAAAAAATGAAAGGGAGATAATATGGGTGATTTTTTAAAGCAGACGAGTGCCGCGCATTTCTATTAAATATGTGTATGTTATATTTACAGGGGAAAAAATAAGACTATAATTAAACAAAGAACAAGTAAATTTACTGGAAGCCTGGGAAATTATATATATTTAAAATACAAGACTTTATATACTACACTATCCGCAATCAGTTGGGTCAGTGTATGTTATAGCTAGCTATGGAATAATCAGTATACAAAATTAATGTATAAAAGTGCAAGTAATTATATAGGACTGATGTATAAACACGCAAAAATTAAATGAATGCCCGCGCGAAAACAAACATGGTAACCAGTAAAAACCATACGATATATATTGGATATTAAATTTCTCTACCATTAAATGAAAAATTGTCTGTAAGATAGGGTGTATGGCGTTGAAAATTTGAAAAAAAATCGAGTTCGCCCTATTTTTTCTGTATAAACATCCTCAATATTTTAAAATGATGATAATGTATTAATATATAATGGAGAGAGTGTTTCCAAACAACTTAGAAATACCCCCACCCGAAAATAATCTTACGTTTGAAATAATGTTTGGAATTTATTATATCAGCCCCATCCCTTTCCTGTTATTTGCACCGAACGTGAAAAAAATGTTTAAGATTAAATGTCTTGTTTATCCTTACATTGTCAATTGGGGGCTTATTGTTTATTCACGAAAAAAAACATTACACTAGTTATAATAATTGCTAAACTATGATACTACGTCTCCATGATTTCTCACCACGAAAATTTACCCAGAAAAGGTTTAATTAAAATGTATCATTATTTTTGTGCAGACCAAGATTACTATATTTACTTTGTTCTGATGTTATTTGTCAGTATGACTGCGGAGCAACTGTTATATATTACACCAAAAGGCATAATATTATCACCTAATTTGAATGATACATTTTAATCATTTTTTTTAAATATTCTTTATTTGATACCATTTTAAGGCCGCGAAAATATATTAGCCAAGAAATAGATTTTTATTTTTTCAAGGAGATACACTTCGCTGAGTTATGTTGTTAAAATATAAAAATACTTGTTAAAAACATGTTATTGATCAGTAGTTTTTGTCATGTTTGTTGTGTTTTTTTTACGCAGAAAAATCCGTTTTGTATTTCTTGGAAAACTATTCAATATGCAATGAAAATAAAGTTGAACTAAGCGCCTTAACTTTTTTTAAAACACATTCGTAAACAGTACACTTTAACAAAAACCGACTATAATGTCTACGCTGTCTTCCTTAAACATGCTATTCTGCCGCAAATTGTCTTGGATATTTTTTCTGTGTTTTTACGACACATTAACACTAAATCAACATACACACATGATATCATTTGAAAGTTTTTCTTATTAATACACCATAAATTATAAAAACTATTCACGTCGTAACTAAAATAAAACAGTTTAACTTTTCTAACTGCGTACAACGTTTTCTTTAGTATATTTACTTAACACTTTCTCTGGGCAAGATTTTTTATCTGCATTCAGATTTGTATTTACTTAGTATAAACTAAGAATGGCGAAATAATGGTAGTATAACGAAAATGTTTGTTTTTAACGAATTAAGATTTATTAAGATCCATTATACTTGAACAACTTCATTTTGCAGAAATATACAATCTGAGTTTTTATAAGCACAATCCAATAATATAAAGCATATGTTTTATTATTATGTTAAATACAGTTTTAAATTAAAATTTTTCAAAACTAATAGGGTTTACTGCTATTTTTGTATCGATGGATAACACATCTATGTTATTATCAAAAGGATGTTTGAATTAAATAATTTTTTTATTTTAAGAAAATTAAGGATTGTTTGCTATAAGAATATGCAGTTTTATTATTACCTAAGTACCTGAATTTAATATAATTACATTTGGTTTTAATCTATATATTTGTAACACTTATCCCCGAGTGGCCTCCGCGCCTTGATAAGTGCTGACTACCATGTAAAAAAAATCGCGTGACTAAATAAAAAAAAATCCAAAATTTATTATTGTATCAAAATTAGTTTCAGAGCTAAAATATATTTTATTTTAAAAAAGGAAGCACAAAATAAGTGGCTAGTCTTTAATCCGCGGAGTTTCGAAGAAATGCTTTCCTTTTCATCAGAGGGTAGGATTTAGAAAAATGCGCGATCGGATTTTGCTTGCAAAAGTATTTAAGGAAACTACACGTAAGTCATAGTTATTCCTTGGTAACAAATAGTGAAGCAGAATGAATAGGGTGACAAAAAAGGTGATTTTACATTTTCTTCTTCTATCTTTTTCAATTATTTTTCTGAAATCAGCCTTGACAGTCTTGTTTTAAGTTTTTCCATTTCTTTTTTTATGCAATTAAATATCTTTTTACCTCTTTTCAAAATGCTTTTAACATTATTTATTAACTACTTGTTCTTATTATAAGCTCTATTTCCTATTTGGTTTCATCGAGCTTTTACATCTGGTTAGATTACTTTATGAATATTAATTCTTCAATATTTATAATATACTTTAGTTTTGATATCTTTGAATATTTTGGTAAACTTCACTGTAATACTTATTTCATATATATATATATATATATATATATATATATATATATATATATTGCTAATCTGACAAAATATTTTCTACAAGCATACCCGTTAACCGATGTTGCACGGTTGTAACACTCCCCCTGCTCCACGTCAAAAATTAAAGATCGGTTCGTGTTGTTGTTGTTGTTGTTCTAGTCGACCCAGCAACCTCCTTGTTAATAACGGAAACCGGAATGGACGCCCTCAAACCTTTCTATGTTTAGAACAGATTTTGCAATAGACACCATATTTAGTGAGGGTAGGTATGCGCGTGGATGTTGTTGGCAAGGAATTACTCCGAAAAATAAGGTATGTAATATTAATAAAGCAATATATTTTGCTTTATGACCTATTTCACTCAAAATTATAACCCATCATTCAATAATATTTTTGATATATTAAAGTACGCTCAATACTTTAAAACTTAATGGTGTTTTGCATTATAACTTAGTTATGTGTAAAAAATAAAAAAGGAAGCATGTAATAAAAGTTAATCTCCTGGCAAGTTCTCCGGAAAGAAAACATCTATAAAATGTAAATAGCAGAGCTGACCGGTTTGAGCCCTCACCGCCTTAAAAAAAAAAAGGAAAAAGGAGGGAGGGAAAAATAGCTGCATTAGAGAGGCACAAATGTGGCAGGGGGAAAAAGACATCTAGAAAAAAGAAATAATGGAATGGGACATGGTAAACCCACGACGTATAGAAGTACGAAAGCTTTCTCTTTCTCTCGCTTTGTCTCTCACTCTCTCTTTTTCTCGCTCACTTTCTTTCTCGCTCCCTCCTTTACTCTCAATGAGGTCAGCTCTCCCTCTGTCATTCTCTCTAGGTATACTATATATAGATGTATCTATATATCTTTCTATCTTTCTCTCTCTCCCACTTTCCCTCTCTCTCTATATATATATATTTATAAATAAATATATATATATATATATATATATATATATATATATATATATATACACACACACACACACACACACACACATATATATATATATATATATATATATATATATATATATATATATATATATATATATATATATTATAAAATAATTGAAACTGTTTAATTGATTATTCGGTTTACGCTCAGTGTCATAACGGTGTCAGCTATCTTATTGGCTTTTGCTAAATATACCGTAAGCGAGTATCAATACGAATACACGAAATTTTACTGATATATATATATATATATATATATATATATATATATATATATATATATATATGTATATATATATATATATATCAGTAAAATTTCGTGTATTCGTATTAATACTCGCTTACGGTATATTGAGCAAAAGCCGCGAAATTTTACTGATATATATATATATATATGTATATATATATATATATATATATATATATATATATATATATATATATATATATATATATATATGTCAGTAAAATTTCGTGTATTCGCATTAATACTCGCTAACGGTATATATAGTTAGGAACCATTTATTTAATCGTGGAAGAAGCAAATAGCCGAATTTGAGAATGTGTATATTTTCGTCAATCAGCGCGGCCAGATTTCGGTAAGGGAGTATATATTATATTTTGTGTATGGTGTAAATTGGTAAGAATATGCGATGAATATGAATTCAGTAGCCGGTTAATGACGGCGTATGCACAAGAAAGCCGAAAAATCTTAAATCTCGCTGTGAAGAATTGGGTCGTAAGAGGACTTATAAAATGGGAGTAAAATTAGAAGTGCTTCCTCAATATGTAATTACGATGATTATGATGATGATGTCGCTTCAATAAATAAATGAATTGTTTTAATATAACGAATTAATTTTAAATAAGGTAATGGTTAATTTTGCCATCTGTTGTTGTTCACCTACTGTGTTCTAGTCGAGAGTGGAAAACTGAGCCTCTATTATTATGTATAGAAAAAACATATTGAACGAATTTCACACTTCAAAATATAATAGATTAAAAATGAAAAGCATTCAAAATTCGGATTTCAACCATAAATACTGATATGTGGCAGTTGTTTTTTATGTTGTCACTGCATATATAACCCTCACTCTTCTGACGAATACAATTTATTTTGTTCAGTTATAAACAACTTCATCCTACCCATGTAAATACTGTTTTTCACAGTAATTATATTATTGTTATTTCGTTAGAGAAAAGTACGAGAATGAGCCGGAACTTTTGGATCGCAAATGGTTCCACATCCCCAACGTAGACTGTCCCACTGCGGGCCTTGATTCCTTTAATGGCGCTTGTGCACGAGCAAACGAAGATTAAATTAAATGTTTTCGTGTTTACTTCCAACGGGACTAAGTGGACAGAAAGCGAATACAATGGCGGCGGCAAGTAGTTGACGTATCAATTCTAGTTTTACGGAAGGCACATATTCGCGTTGACGAGGCACTTTTACTATTTCAAATTGCCATTTTCAAAGGCCAACGATTTTTTGTTAGGAAGCAAGGTGTTAAACCCAATGTGACGCTTATCATTATAAAAATTGTTTTAAACGCCGCTATGTCGCAAAACAACACAATCGAGCGTACTCTGCCAGCATATGACAATAATATTTTCACAAACGAAATTTTGATTTGTGCACTGCGTGTTCGCCAGAAATTTTGGGTTTTGGTTTGGTCTACATTAATCCGGTGCGAAAAAAAATTGAAGCGGAGTGCATGGCTTCAATGTCAGAGAATAAAGCGGCACTCTCCGGCGAAACGAGGAAATCAGATTCCTGAAAACCTCGATGTGTCGACACATCAGCGCATGTTTTCACTGTGTGGGTACCATATCAGTCATGTTACCGTATGTGGATCGCTCAGAGTAGCAATCACGAACGCATCGACCAAGAGATGGGGCAATGCGATCGAAAACACCTCTAACTTGGCTAATATATATTCGCTTTTTTTGTTACGTTGTATTTGAAATCCCCATTAATAGAAAGCGATGTCAATATACACATTTATATCGTATAAGACAATGTGCTTCCACTCATCTGTAATAGAAAAATAGTAATGTTTACGAAAAATATTTTAAGCACTCGTGCTACATTAAACAGAAATGTTAACATGCGCGTAAGCGTAATTTTTAATAGGTTTGCATATATCGATGCTCGACGCCAATATCAGAATCTTTATGATTCAAAATGTTCACAAAGACATATTAAAGTCAAGCATGGGCATTTAATCTGTTTCTTTTTTCGTTCTTTTAGTGTAATTAAACAGAAATAAACTGTTATAAAATCTTAATCAGCCGTGTTGAAAACCGTGTAACGAAGTAAAAAATCTCTAACAATAACATTAAAAATAAATAAATGATCACACTGTACGAATATTACACATAATGACAAATAAATGTGCATGATCCACATCCCAATACAGGCCAGTAATATTACAGATATTGACATTACATTCAAAATCGTAATCTATGAATACTGGTTTCATTTAATGTAAGAGAATGTGTTCTAGAGTAAGATATATTTATTATGTTATACATTGGTCGCTATATCAATAAATTATGCCAATGAGCAATGAAGAAAAACTGCGAAAAACACACGTTAATCAATCCTAAAAACAGTGGTGTGTTTCAATGATTTAGGAGACCTTTCTAGAGATAAACGCTACTCTTTGTTGAGAAGTTTACAAATTAAGTCCCACTAATAAAATGTAACGTCAATAACACGTGTGAAAACTGCAAGACAAATAACGCTTATTAGACTGAGTGTAGCCGTAATATTAACAAGCGTATAAATAAAACAATGAAAGATAAACAATACTAAACTTAGTGTTCTATTGATACTACACCTACTACATTTTACTAGCAATTAAAAAAAAACTAAAAAGTAGTATTATCTCCGAACGTTAGAATTAGAAAAATGAAATAACTGAAATGTATAGAGTAACAATTTTATTCAGATAGAAATTTCTTTTGACGAAAAAGTTTGAAGGCTTCATTTAAATTTCTCTTCGGCATGTCAAGTGGAAAATTGCTGCGATAGCCATTCCGACCAAAAAATAGAATTGTCATGCGCCAAAATATCGCCGAAACGCCTGTTTCTGTTTAAATGAATATAAAATCTTAAATTGCTCCTCTTCACGTTATCTGTAAATGAAGAATCGTAAAGTGAGCATTTTACGGTGTGTTGTGTAGCGTGGTTAATATTGATACAACATATAATGGGGACTTGCAGGAATGATTATAATGACATTTATACAGATTACCAACACAGTTCATATTTATAACACATGCGACAGTAGAATTAATTACTAACATAGGGGATGTGTAATACAGGCCGAGAGAGATATTTATACCGTTTTTTTTTTACTCATTAGAGGAGGGTAAACACATTATTGATGATGGTAGAGGCACATTACTTGAAAGGGGATTATACAAATTTTGTTTAAGATGAGAGACAAAATATATTTCCTTTTGGGTGTAATGACAACACGAAAACAAACAGTTTACAAAATATAGATGGTGTTTCTTTATTCATCAAGTGGTCAGGGATTTAAAACTTTATGACTACATGGTCTTCTTGTACTCACTTCGCTTTTAAGGGACATCCGTTCCCAGTCAGACCGACTCTCTCTGCGCCTCTCTGATTGGGTCTCTGTGACTGAATATTTTTACTTCGAACCCTGTCTCCGTATATTGGAACTCTCCTTTTTGATGACGTCAGACGCGTGGTGAACAATGAGGCTTCCTTATATTTCTAATTACACGTGCCCTTGTACATTCATCAACACGCCTCCTGGAAACAAAATAAATTCCTTAATTAAATATATAACTCTGACATGAATGATATTTAGTTATTTGCGAGAACAATGACAATCGTTATTTTCCATTCATTTTAACTGACGTATTTAATATCCAGTTATTTTTAAAAGAATGAAAAATCGAATGCAGTCCTAGGATATAATATCTATTATTTTCTAATGCTTGCCTACTGGGTTCGATTCTAACCTCTCCCAAATATTTTTAAAAACTTATCTAGTTTGCCTTCTTATTTACTGGGGATGTCCTTTTTAATAGCATGTATGTTCATATACACTAATAGCCGTAATAACGGTCATTTATAGTAACCCGTTTTTAATAGAGTGAATTGTTACCTTGTAGAAACGAGAAAAATGTACATGTGATCAAATAGTCCATAAGCAGTAGTTACCGGTAAAATATGAGTTAACTGGTAAATGCTAAATGTGTTAACTTATTACAATCGTAAGTAAAGCCAGTTACAAAAAGCTGTATAGCAATGTTCGTCTGAGCATTCTTAGATAGGGAATAGCCGAAGCGATTTATTGATCAGTGTTCATGTCCCATTCGCTATGTACGCGTGGAAACAAAAATTATATTTTACATTAACAGTATAAAACAATAAGTAATTATGTTTTTTATCTCCGTCCGCATCGGGTTAGATAGTTTCAGATTACGCTATAAAAGCGTCGAATTCTTAATTCAAGTCACAGAATAACACAACCGAATATCTTTTGTGTCCTGGCATCCGACATATTGCTTGTTATTTAATATTTAGAAAAATACCGTAAATCGATATTCCTATAATATGAGAAACGCATGAACGTAAATGAAATGGGTCAAACTTTGTAGAGAGTGTGATCATTATTAAAAAAGGCCGATAGCCATTAGCCGCGTGCTCTCGTGTAATGAATGAATGCGTAAATGTAGGATTGACATGAAATTATTAAAGATAAACTAAAATGACCGAGAAATGGGGTGAAATTACTTCAATAATTAAAAAGTAAATTATTAGAATGACTTTAATGAATTTAAGGATGAATTGAATGACCTTAAGACTGACTTGAGTGCTTAAAAAAACCCGGAATTCTTCAAAAACAAAATGAATGATCTGGAGAATGACTTGAATCGCTTTGAGACAGACTGGTTGTAAAGTGAGTGATCATTTTACATTAAATTAATACAAAACAGTGATCCCCACTTTATATCACAACGAATACAGCGTTTAGTAAGAACAGATACTACACTTTGAAGCTTAAAAAGCCAGGAACATTATCTATTACCAACATACATTTAATCTTAACCAAAAAAGCCAATCACAAAAGTGTTACGGACAAACTGACCGACCGACCGACCGACCGACGGATTGATTTATAGAGTCGCTTGTACGCGACTAAAAATGAAAACGGAAAAAAGCTAGTGTAAACATTGTTTGCAGAAAGAAGCAAAGAAAGGCGACATTATTGAGAAAAGGCGTGGAAATGTATTAATATTACCGATAGGCTTAAAAACAGTAAGAAATAATGAGAGCAATTATCGTGTAGAAAACAATGAGAGCTATACCTGTGAAAAACATGTAACTGAAAGTTGCTTTACTTAAAATTAATATGATGATGTTTGATGCCAGTAAGAGTGTCTGGTGATCATCGCAAAACGTACATCAGATTATAGCTAGTAGATGATTTCTGTTACAATTTAATGGGGTGCCTGCATTGGCAATAATCTCATTTCCATTTTTATTGAAGGGAAACCATTACCATTTTATTAATATATATAATATGATCATCAACTTATATAATCGAAAAAATATGCGGATTACATCGCCATATTTATAACGCATATTTATTTAACACACCATGAGGAACATATAAAATATTAAACATGAATTTAGAAAGCACACACTCACTCACACACACACACATATGTATATATATATATATATGTAATTTTTTATTTATTTTTTTTTACACAGTGATCACCACATATCAAGGCCCGGAAGCCCCTCAGGGATAAGGGTCATTGCAAGTACATTACGTTAGTGTGGCGATTTGATGAAGTGTTTACTTAAGGGGGCCGTTCATTAGGAATTTGTTAACATTGTACTTGAAGACATCTAAGTTGTTGTCCGGTGGGAAGCAGGCAGACGGAACAGAGTTCCACAGGCGTGCAGTTTTAAGAAAGAAGCTTTGTTCATGGAATCCGCGTTTTGATTTAGGCACAGATATAGAGTGGGGGGACATTTTTCACAGTGGATTCAGCTAGACGGGTGTTTTTCGTGAAAGATTGGCGAGAGGGGACCAGAGATTGGAGTTCAGACGAGCACCTGCCATGGAAATAAATGCATGAAATGTGTACATATCATTAATGATCTTTATAAATATTATGTATATTAGAACATTTTCAATTAATGCCACATCATCGTATGTTATATATCTCTTAGAAGACGTGATATCATGGTGTATATTATATGTATATATAAATATATGTATATGTATATATAAATATATGTATATGTATATATATATATAATGATTGCATATCAATAGCATAATACAAATTAATAATGTGCTAGTCTTATTATAAACGCATACATATAATGAATAAGAATGCATCTCATGAAAATAATTGTATGTGACACATTCATATGATAAAAACATTTGTTATGAACAAATATATGAACAAATATAATATAAACAAACACATCTGAAATAGCGAACGGCATAATTATCCCTTTTAATTGTTTAAATAACTGAAATCACCACAGGAATGCATTTCAACCAATGCCGTTCAATATGTTTAAGACAAAATGCTAAACTATTGTGGAAGTGCTTCTAGTTTGTTTGCAATTAAAGTTATCAATAAGAGCCATAATGTTATCTATAAGAACCTTGTATAATTTAATATCATCAGATGCCTGTTAAGGATTAACTTATCAGAACAGCTATTAATGTTTATCCACCACAACGTTATATTAAAGTAATTAAGCGAACTCTCCGAAGAATAGAATCTAATTTTACACACAATTTATTTCTAGTATACTAAACGATAACTGCTTAGCGCATGAAGATTGCTGAGAATTCCCTAGGGAAGTTACAAGATTAGAAGGCGCAATTAAAAATATGGGTGTGCCAAGAGTTAATCATCTTGCATTTAATCGTTTCTACTAATAGTCTATCCTGCTAATGTTACTAGAACTTCTACTGTCATCGTGTGAATTATATATAATTATATGAAATAATTATATAATAACGTGTATGTTAACGTTTAATCTTAGAATATAATCATTGCTTTTTCTTTAAAAATATGCCAAAATATTATATTTGTTACTTCTAATACTTAATCATAATATTAGTATTTAAAAATATATCAGTAAACGTACATATATATATATATATATATATATATATTCATATATATACATACATACATATATATATATATATATATAATCACATTATTTACGGTTACTTCTTGATTCAAGTAACATTTACTAACCTCATATGATCAAGGGATATAGTGATTAAAGGATATTTATTAAAGTCGGGATACATTATCCAGAATCAAAAAATCAGAACTTTCGAAGGTATCGTAATCGAAAAATGTAAACCTATTTTTCGATTCCAAGAACGATCTCAATTGTTTACGATTTTATTTAATTTCGTTTAAGACAACATGCCACTTTGTTGGTTGTAAAGATTACATAATATACATATATATATATATATATATATATATATATATATATGTGTGTGCGTATACATGCATACATATATATAAATACACAGACGCACACACACACACATATATATATATATACATATATATATAATTTATTTTAAACTCCAATCTATATATCGTTTCAGTAAATACATGCAGATTTAAAATGCTATGTAACGGTAATTATTATAAACGATTAATAAATTTATAGTTTAATATTTGAGCTTTATAACGAATTCCAATCGAAATCGACAATTGTATCAGAATCGTGAGAATATGTGAACCATCTCCTCACTAATATTTGTGACAATAGTTAAATTCACTTGTAAGTAAACTTGGTCTCTTTAACCACAAATTACGATTTCGCAAGTATTTATCATAAGATATTCTCTCAGTATACGTATTAGCTAGCTTCAAATTTATTTTCACATATTCTACTGTCATTGGTATTTTAAACTTATTATAGTGAAAATCGATTGCCTAATTTTCATCTTAATATTTTAGTCTTTAAAATTTGGAATTTACTGTACTTTTTCTGTTGATTAGCAAATAAAAAATAGTACTTTTACATTTACTAAATAAATAATATTTTTTAGGTTTCAAGTAATGTTATAAAATATGTTAATGATAATATTAGTTCTAAAATAAGATAATTATGATCATTATGTTTTTTTTTAAAGAAAACCACTTCAGATTTAGTAAATAAAAATGAACTTATTTTTAAATTAAGCATACATGCATAATAAACCCAACATGTTCTCTCAGTTGTTATGAAAACTGTAGGAATATGCAAACCATAGGATTCATATTCATTAATAAAAATTTGGGGAGGAGATAATCCAATTCACATTTCAAAATCTTTATTTAATATTTCTATTTCCTAACATTTTAAAAATAAATTTATGCCTCTCCATTAATTTAATTTCTAATACCCTTTCTCTCATTTTACCATCAGCCTTTATTACATTTCTGTTGGAGTTCTATGAACTGAATATGAATGATTTTACAATAATTTTAATTATACAAAAGTATCGATTAACTGACATCATTATAACTGACTATTGAATTGCCAATATAGAAGTTATTACAAAGCATTCACTTCATTTTTCTTTGGCTAAATTTCACATAATGCTTAATCAAATAACCAAGTATGAATTGTTATACTGCATCCGGGACACGATACTTTCATTCCTGCCTCAATTTTAAAAAGATCTATTTTGCTCAAATTAACTAAGTTTACCATAAAAAACGTTTATCCCGTCGATGAGTATTATATATGTATTAGTTCTTAGATAAACAACAACCTTAATATATGACCCATCAAATGTATGTCTATATTTTCTATTTAATTAATTCAAATCAATTATTTATTAGTTTTCAATGAACAGTTTCTAACAGCTCTATTGTTCTGGTTACCTGTTTCTCTGTTCCTTTTACAGTGTTATGTGTTTTCCAAGTGCATTTATTATAATTACAAGATAAACTTTTATTTCCGAAAATATTTCATATTCGATTGTGTTTCCAAACATTTCGGCATATTTTTCAATTGAGTCATTCCTATTCAAAAATTCAACAGTTTGGTCCCGAATTAAAACTGCTATAACATTATTAAATGGCACACTATGAGAGTACAAAGGAAAGTTTACATCATAAATTGCAGCAATTAATTGAATTCTTTCAATATATTTACTTTGATTATCAGAAATAGTAAGCTATTGGGAATATCTTTTTATTATTATTACCTCTAATCGAAAAATATAATCTAGTCCATTATCTATCTTCTTAGTAGAAAAAAAGGTTCGTTTAATCTGCTTTTATTGTTCAATTTTCACTCCAAACAAGGCAAATGTCACTTGGAAGTAGGGGGCTACTATCGGAGGCATAATTTGCGGGGTAATTATGAAGGGAGATGAGTAGACAGACTTTGTTCACATTACACTTGAACATCTGTATATCAGTAAGTTGAGAAGGCAGTAGCCCAGAAGTGGGTTTTAAAGACTTCCAGTTCTGGGGAAGAAACTCTTGGAGTAAATGGCTTTCTTACACCTAGGGATATCTACCGTAAAGGGGTGGGGCATCTCTTACTACAACATCTAAGTTCTCTTAGCCTTTTTTATTATTTTTGATTGCAAAGCCAGCATTTGCAACTAATTATATATGCATATACTTTTAAAGCTAAGATAAATGGGTCCGAACATAAACTGATTTTAATGTTATTTATTTTACATATACCAAGAACAAATTTTGAATGAGTGCTCGTATGCCTTTTTACACGAATTGTGAATAGCTAGGCTATATATGTAAACCGTATAAATATATACATGGTGGTCGCTAGAAAAGCCGGAAATCTGATGGTCAGCTTAGATCATGAATAAAATGCGTGATTGCTATTTTTTAATTGGTTCTTTTGTTGTCGAATGGATGTACAATCTGCATATTAATTTGGTTACATCTTGCGTATTTATTTATTCGATTTAGAGTTTGATACAAACTTAAAGGACGGGAGCAGCAGGGAGGCAGCTTCCAGGTTTTCAAATGCAGGTGATAATCTTTTTCAAAAGTAAAAATTTGACTTCGCAATCTATTCCTGATTTCAATGAATCAAAAGATTAGCCCTCAAAGAGTCCAGACGTAAATACCATGGTTTACTGTACGTGGTGCTTGTTATTAACAGACATGCAGAACAGCCGATGCGACGTACACTCTAATGATAACATGAAAATGTGCTTGGTAAGACCTTTGAATACATCCCACACGTTACTCTTCAAAACACCGTCAGAGCTTGGATTTCTAGCTTAAAAAGCTGCAGTGAAGTGCAGGGACGACATTTTGAGTATCTATGAGTATAATATAACATTTGTCTTTAAAAAAACTTAGTGAAAATTATTCTTTCTAAAAATAAACTATTGTTTGACAAATTTCCCGCTTTTCTAGCGACCACCCTATATATATATATATATATATATATATGTATATATATATGTGATTGTTGAGCTGGATTAAATCCGACGATATGAAATAAAATGGAGGTGGAGTGACCTGAATACTCAACGTTTCACCCGATTTATGCGGGCTTCTTCAATGACCATCCCTCTTGAAGAAGCCCGTATAAATCGGGCGAAACGTTGAGTATTCAGGTCCCTGCACCTCCATTTCATTTCATATATATATATATATATATATATATATATATATATATATATATATATATATATACACGGACTTTAAATCTTTGAAATGTATGTGTTTGTGTGCTTGTGCTTGTGCCTGTTAGTGGGCGATGTGTAAAATTACATTTACTGCAAACTTGAATCAGTAATTCTAGGTTTCACAGGGCTTACCTTAATGCTGGCTCACGACAAAATATATGTACAAAAATGCTGCTATCTTTTATTTGTTCTGTGCTCAACTTCTAGAAGACATCATTTTCTTATCCCGAGTACCTTAATAATCCAAAATTTCTAAACAATGCCTCAAAATATGTTTTACGGCGATGAAAAAAAAAAATTAAAAAGCGATAAATTTCTGACAAGAATTGTTTTGGAATGTACGTGCAAGCAAGTTCGCGAAATTTATATTAATTTTAATATTCAAACGGAGCAAAGATTCTATTTGCGATAATCCCAGAAAAATAGCCAGAATACTGTAATCCAAACACAAGGTTAGACAGAATAAGTCATTCTCACAAATATATTAACTGGAATACGATATTTAACTTTTGACTGTAGAAAAACCGACATAAATAAAAGGGATTAAACAGATAATTTTAAATACGTATCATTTAAGAAAGAATGATTAATTTATTGAGTGCGACGGAATAGGGCGATTTACTTTGAACGAAACATAGCATTCTGATGTATTAAACCATGTTTGCTTTTTGCACATCTTAATACCTGCGTCATAAACACTTAAATGCGAGTACATCACTTAAATAAATAACTGAAAACATATAATTCTAATATTTAAATATCAAATGAAAGACGTTTTACACACACACACACACAATCACAAACTCGCATACAAACACATACACGCACACACGCACCCATTTATATATATATATATATATATATATATATATATATATATGGTCAAAATCACTTAATTAGTCATGTTTTTTTTATTTATTAAACAAAAACTTATTTTAATAATTTTGAATTTTCCGGTGATAAAAATATGATTCACTTATAATTTCAACGTATCCTAGCGTTAAAAGAAATAAGGCATGACATATTTGAACAAAATAAATCTTTTTTACTAAAATAATATCCGCAACTATCAGACCGACTTTTGAATATATTAATGAGGGGAATAACTGCGCGGTTTCTATTTATGAATTCTATATTCGGCCATAAGTAATTTACTATGCATATAATTCACAAAACGCATCATATAATATCTTCTGCTCTATCTTCTGTGATTCTCATCCTCAGCTTCAATTCGGCTTATCTCCAACTGCCTCACCAATACCCCTACCTCTAGCCTTCTTTCTAGTATCCTCACACAGAAAAGTATCTCCCGGACCCCCTCACTAGTACCATTATCTGCAGAAATTTCTGGTTCCTTGCTGAATCTATAATTGGAAGGCTATATCCTCATACAAGACGAAATATGTAGCAATAATGGATCAGCCAGAATACAACGTTTTATATAACAGGAATACTTACTGACAATGAAAGTATGAAAATACCTAAAATTATTTCTACTTCAATATAAGATTTACGTGCCAATAGGAGAAATGGCTGCTTTGGAATATAATTGACAAATATCTTATAGATTTACAATTTTTTTTAAAATCATGTAATATCATTTCTTAACATTGGCACAGTGTGACAATGTAGTTATAACATGCCAGATAAATACATAATGCATTAGGTGTGAAGGAGAATTTAATATTTATAATGTGAGGGATAACCTAGAGAATATTACTAGAAATGGAAAGGTTGTTAATAAATAAAAAGTTCTACATAGTATCAAAAGAGCAATAGCATGAATAACACACTTATTTTTTATTGAGCACTATCATATACACAAAGTGAATATTCTTTGAATTTTATCTCCCCAAAATATTGTTTGCTACACTATTGCCTGAACTCTGTTTCTCTCTTATTCATTCATTCTGTCTTTCTCTCTCTCTATCTATCTGTATATATATATATATATATATATATATATATATATATATATATATATATATATACGTTCTTTCAGTTTTCACTTTTATATTCCGATAAATATATCTTGGTAAAAAAACAAAATCATTCACTAAAATTAGCACCGTCAGACTCAACACACTTTAGCTAAATAAGTGTATTCATGCCAGTGACGAAAGAATCTTTATTTCCTGTTGCGACGATGGTGGACCCTAAACAAAACACCAATACAAAACCAGAATATATCTTGGTAACGCGATTTGCCCGGCGCTCTAACATAAGAATAATATAAGCAATCATTTATAGATAAATATATTGAAACATGAACCGTATTATTCGGATTATTCAGACTAATTTCCTTGATATTTATGTTAATCCCCTAACAAGTTTTCCTTCGCTGTTATCTTAGACACCTCAAGCTTTATCTTGTTGACCCTATAATGATTTTAACACCTTAACCTACGCTATAAGAAAGCGCATCGTGATAAAAAAAGGTTATCAGTCTGTAGTAACATGATTTTGGCAGGTTGTGTAACCAATCTCATATTGCGGCGATACTGTGAATACAATTACGTATTACATTGGAGTTCAATACGACGGGTGACGCAACATGATCTAGTTGAGTTTCTGGGTTTAAAAAAAAATGTCTAGTGTTAAATTCTGTGCTGATTGTAGGGGTAAAAACAAACTCCGGGTGTGTTCTGAGAGTAACATAGTATAAAAGAACAAATCTGCGAATAATAAAAACAATACAAGTTATTAATACATATTGAAACTGTTACTAGCAGAAAAAAACTTTGTTAATGCGATATACATAGTGGGAAAATTTAGGTTTTATTTATTAATGATATTTTCTCTTTAATTTTAAGTACCCCTCCTTAATTTTGTCTCATATTTTTCCTTCCGTTTGATAATTTCCTTATTCTTTTTTTATCCCAAACAAGCCATTTTAGCAGCTGGATTAAATGTTGGGTCCATGTTTACCAGGGAATCTGTAAACAGATAAGCGAAATATAGTTTTGTGAAAACATTTCAGCTTCTGCTTTTCAGTCAGTCGTTTGATAGAGAGGTATCAAACTGGCATAAGTTATTTTGAAACGACAACACACGCTTACACAAAATATAGATGAGATGCAATGGGAGAAAAGCCTAAGTGTACGCACAATTACAAGTGTAGTCCAAGGTGGTTCAGCTCGAATATCCACATGAAGCCACCAAAACAATCTCAGTTGCTTTCACAAAGACATTGTGTATTTTATGCTGGAAGCAGACGTTTGAGGATCATATTCCTTTTTTCTCACGCTGAAAAAATAACTATTTTACTAGTTAGTTCCCTTTAAGTATACTCATAACAACAATAATTATAATAAATTGACGCTAATTATGGTTGTATTATTTGTATGAATTGAATTATTCCCAAGAAAATAATTATGTACAGTTTTTAACACAAATAAATAAAATAAAAATAGAATAACAATTTTGGAAAATAGCAAATAGGGCCCTGAACAGAAGCGTGTGCTCTATACCATCCAACCTCATTGGATTGGGGTAACTTCGTCAGCATCAGGCAAAGCCAGATTATTTGTCAAGAACTTTACCTCTAATTCTACCCTATGCGAGCAAGGCTGTAAACCGCTCTTATTTCCACCTGTATCAGTAAACACGCTAGGTTACATGCACATATCTGCGCGTGATCTTCCCAAGCTTATTAAAAACCTTCATTCCAGTAAAGCAACTGGCTTTGACGGCATTCCAATTATAGGGCTACAAAAAACTTAAAGCAGAACTAGCGCCCATACTTACAAAATTGTTTTAGCGTTGTCTTAAAGAGAATTGTTTCCTAACACCCTGGAAAACCTCATCAGCATGTCCTGTATTTAAGAATTCAGGTGAACGGTCATCTTCCTCTCAGTACAGACCAATTAGTTTCCTGCATGTCATAAATAAGTTGCAGGAATCGGTGTTAAATTTAGAAGCAGTAAATATCCTCAGAAAAAAATCTTCTTTAGTGACATACAATATGTTTTCCGTTCTGCAAGATGCGGTAAAGGTTATATCCGATAGAATTAGTGAATCTCTTGACGGATGTTTCCTTTCTAGGGCAATTGCTCTTTACATATAAAAGGCCTTTGATAGGGTATTGCATAAATGGTCTACTTCATAGGATATCGAGCTATGCTATAGCTGGAAATGTTTTCTCGATTATTAAATCATTTCTGTCGGACGGGTTCATAAGAGTAACTGTGGATTCGGAGAAATCAGAAATCCACATTATTAATGCTGTAAATGACCAGGTTCTCTCTTACTCTCTCTCTCCCTCTCTCTCTCCTCCAATCTTCAGCACCTTATACAATTGACAAAGCGGTGGCCGATTACTTTTAATGCATCTAAAACCAAGCTCCTTTCTTAGCATTATCCACGCTCTGATACTCATCTGGCATCAATTGAAATGCACGGCTCTCGTCTCGGGGAGGTTCCATGTTTTGAAAAGTTTCTGGGTTTGACCTTTGCTTCGGATCTAAATATGGAAAATATACATAAAATTTGTTGCCAAGGCCGCTGGGAAAAGTGTGGGATCCTTTTACCGTTCCAGTAGATATCTCACTGCTGATACAGGTCTCTGCCCATATGAAAGCCGGGTACGGCCCATGATGGCGTACTGTTGCCACATCTTAGAAGGAGCTTCAAGAAGCAGCTTCTCCTGCAAAATAGATTCGTAGCCTTGTGATGGATGCGCTTTTCTCTTCCCTGCCACCTCTTTCCCACAGAAGAGCCGTTGGGAGCTTCTGTCTGCTTTATACCCATTTTCATGGCGAGTGTCTGTCTGAACTTTAATCTATGGTCCGACCTCGCCATACTTTAACGAAAAACTCGTCAAGCTACAACCACTATTAATAGATTTCCACACTTTTTATCTGTGCCTTAACCTTCACGTAGATTCCATAAACAAACCTTCTTTATTAGAACTGCACGCCTGTGTAACTCTCTTATGTTAGCCTTTTTCCAGCTGACTACAATTTGATTGTCTTCAAGTCCAACGTAAACAATTCCTTGATGAACCGTCCCTCTAAGTAATCCAATTTACAAAATCTCCACTACTTATGATTACTTCGCTATAATCACAATGTATACCAATTAACCTTTATCTGCGAATGACCTCCGGGCCTTGATAATGGTAAATTATTTGTAAAAAAATATCGAAAGTGATTTTCTTTTATCTGACAACTTTAAAACTGATTTTCTTAACTCTGTATCGCCTTAGGAATTCACGAGTTGTGTGGCGTTTGGGCAGATCTTGGATTCCTTTCTTACCAATCCTCGTAAACCCTGCCAAAATTCGATTCGCCCTAATTGGATTATCTATCAGTTCTCCCAAACATCCAGATCAGGAAATTTTCCGCAGAGGAAATGCTCTTATCATAGATTCTCACGGATTGGATGGCGTAGTCAGTGACCTCTGAAGTCAATACTCCAACCAAAACAATGACCACATACTTCCGAATAATAAGTTTTACAAAAAATAATGTTTAATACTTTCAACTTCATGTTTCCCGTTACAGCGTAAATGAATTTTACATCAGTCGTCAATCCTATTTAAAACTGCAGAGTTAAATTGATATAATCGCGTGGTCGTCATCAAATAATAAGGTTTTTATTAATCTTTCATTGGCCCCTACTTAAGAGAATTTCAACTATAGCTTTAATTCAGCTTCTAACATCATAACTGATTGCGACACACTCATACCCACACACACATACCCACACATATATGTATATATAAATACGTATATATATATATATGTATATATATATACATATATATATATGCGTATGTGTGTGTCGTAACCAGTTATGATGTTAGGAGCTTAATTTAAGCTATGGTTGAAATTCTTCCAAGTTGGGACCAGTGAAAGATGAATAAAAACGTTATTATTTGATGACGACCACGCGATTATATTAATTTAACGCTACCAGTTTAAAATATATGTATATATATAAATATATATGTATATATATTTATATATATATATATATGTATATATATATATATGTGTGTATGTGTGTGTATGTGTGTGTGTGGGTGTATTGTGTGTAACAGATGTGTATTGCTTAACTGATTTTCTTTAATTTTCTGGCATGTGATTCGTCTTAACTTTAACATGTTACCGCGTAAACATTCTGATATGTGATTTGTTTAGTGTATTCACTATTGTGTATTGATGTGTGTATACATAAATTATCTGCTTGTGGAACACATGCCAAAACATACTTGAATCCTCCTTACATACGTCCCTTCAATGCGTCTTTATAATAAAGTTTTATCACACAGAAAGTAACAACGCTCAGACAAGAAATATATTTTTATATAATTTATTTCTTGCTGAATTGCTTCATTTTTTATTTTTCAGCTGGCCCGGTTTGCATTAGATTACATTTTAAATTATTTCAACTTAACATGCTTTTCACATTGATAAATAATTCATATCTTACAATTATATCTTTACCATTGATAATAATAGACTATTATCATTTCGTCACGGTTTTTTTTGTAGCACAAGTACTTGCAATTGCAACACAGAACTCACCCTATTATTTTCCATTTGTAAAGATGTTATCGTATTTACTCCCTATTGAGTATGAACTTCTGCTACAAATAATGTCTATTCAAGAAACTCTTGAAAAGATTAAAAACCACGACGTGGTTAAGGTTTGAGTATCATTCCTGTTGTCCTGTTCTGGTTTAGAAAATTGAACGGGTGTTTCAAGTGATGGTTTTAGATAACGCTATATTAATTTACTGTTAACTATAATTTTTCAAAGATTCTATAGCCTAGAAAAGCAGCATGTTAATAAAAAAATGTTGAATGTTTTTTTTTAGATTAATTTAAATGTTTCGCATTAATTCACTCATTATAATCGTTTTGATACAAATTAAGGATTTGGATGGAAAACAACAGTTACTAACATGCTTCCGACTCACAAATAAAAAGAATTCTCACTAGCCAGCATACACTTTTTCTTTATTCTCTCAAGTTAAGGTCTGCGTCTTTCAAATACTTACTCAAGATTACATTTCCGGCATATTAGTAAAATATAACAAGGGGTTTGTTACAAGTTTAAAGTGACGGATTAATGCGCATGTTTTTTTTAATCTAAGGGTGTCAAAGTAACTCGCATGGTTCTAAAAAATGACGGCATTTCAATCGACTGGACCCGTGTTATGCAAAAAAATAATCTCCATTCACAGTGTAAACTTTTTTAATCATGACGGGAAAACAGAGAAAATTCATAAATAAATAAAAAAACAATGTTAACAATAAACATATATATTTTACGTTTAAGTTTCAATGTTGTTTGCTGAAATTTTTTGGCAAATCTAGATTCTTCAATTTTTTAATGTTTTCAGAACTTTATACATGCATTTCATTTTTAAAGAATGTATAGGGAATTTCGCATTTCTTAGCGAATTCATGCGAGTTTTATATTTTAAAATTTTACTCAAGTATATATATATATATATATATATATATATATATATATATATATATATATATATATATATAAAGTATTTCTTTGAAACTCCGCGGATTAAGGACACCCCACTTATGTTGCGCTTCATTTTTAAAATTAAATATGCTTTTGATTCTTTTTCAAAGTGTTTTACACATGTTTTATTAACTACTTGTTCTTATATATATATATATATATATATATATATATATATATATATATATATATATAATGAGAGGGAGGTGACGGTAGCCGAATCTGTAAATAGAACAACGAAATAGTTAAATCTACTATATAATATATTCATTGCATAACTTCCCCTCTGGCACAAAGTAGCGTAGATTTTCAGCAACCCATTCCACATAGAAATTCTATACATCTACCCTGATAGCAACTATCTTAAGCAGTTTACGACCACCATTTCTTCCACAGTCAGTCATACTAATAACATATTTCATTATATTCGCTTAGAATCACTACCACACTTTCCACATCTACAGAGAAGAAGTTCCTATTTTTTCTCTCATTACTTTCTGCTCTCAACACTACCTGTTAAACCGGAGCTAACTATACACTTTCTACCCTGCTGAGATTTGACAAACATTAACTTGTTCTTCAAGACATATGCATTTTTTTTTTACACTGCCTATTAAATGAATTCTCCCCAGCATGATTTCCCTTGCTTCGATTGGCTGAACTCTTACTAACTCCATATTCTGGATAAACAATACGTCGCATTAATAGAAAAGTTAAATGGCGTCAGTCGCACACATAAATTACCGTGGACACTTCCACATGCTCTGTTGCCTTACTTAATGTAGATTTACTGGTATATTAGTGAACCTTTACAACTGCGAGGAGGAAGTCTTCGCATACATAAACACACTTTTCGGGAGTTCCTTAATGACTAGTAAATGCGTACAATACAAACAAAAAAGTGATTCTCATCTATTAGTTCACATATTTTATTTATTTATTAATTTATATTTATACGCGCTTAATTATAAAATTCATTAGTGTTGCAGTACGTATATTTACGTACTAATTATTTGCCGCTCTTACTGAACTAACATTGGAAAATGTTCTCATTTGCTTTACGACGAAGACAACAACGCCGCCGCCTCTGCCGCCGCCACCGACGACGACGACGACGATGACAGCCAGAACGATGACGTGTTCTCATTACTACACATAAACAAACTTCGCTTCTCAGGATTAGTACAACTTACCTCATTCACCTTTCGGATTCATTATTTAAAGAATGCCTAAAAATCTAACTACAATTATTCAGACAGATTTGCATAGATTAAATTACTCAAATAAATGACACTAAGAACACGTTCATCCAACACAAACATTACCCACTTAATTATTATATTTTCTTCTTCTCTAGTTCTTTTTTATTCTTAGTTCTGGGACGCATGCACTTCATAAAAACTCTTTACTATTTCGTTATTCCAGCTCCAGCTTTAAAAATTGTTAAAAAAATTTTATGGACGTATATTTATTTTTTTTAGTTTTCGTAACATGAGATATAGAAAGAGTAGAGCACCTAAAAATATGTCCTCGATATACTTAAGGAAAATTCTGTTTAATAATAAATTAATCTTGAAAATTTCTGGAAAAATATCAATAATATTTGTTTGTTTCTATAATTTCGACACATGGATATATTTTCCGCTTCAAAAACGCCATGATGTTAACATAATGTTAGTCCTATATTTTATTTCCTTTTTTTTTTTGCTATAAAAATTGACAAAATATATTAGCAGTTTATTTGAAGCATTTTTAAATCGGTAAAAACGTTATTATAATAATATTAAACTAAATTACACTTACAGCTTGTTACATAAAGAGGGTTTAAAACTGTGGCGTACGTTGGAGGTAACTATAAGTAACATAATTATTTTAATATTTTTTCTTTCTTGCTAAACTTAATTTTGTATTGTATTATTTTTTTATGTAGTGAAGGCACGCATTTATCAGAAAATAACCTACTAATATTTCATTGTATTTCTAACTTCACAAACATTGTAATTTTTTCATTTTGTCCATGTGTATATGGTAATTTTGTCATTTACCTACTTTAACATGTATTTTATTAAAAATTGAGTCCACATTCTGTTATATTTCTTGCGAAAAACATACAATTGTTTATTACTTCATTTCTCTCATAGCGCAATTGTATTTAATTCACTGAATATTAAACGATATAATATATTAACTAATAACGCAAAACTTTACATTTAAATGAATGCGACATTTGTTGAGTAAGATAGAGAGTGCGGCACGTATTTTTTAATGTTTGTATTTTATTTATACAACACGTGCATTAATCAGAAACGAGGAATCCCCCCTGATATTTATTAAGAAGAAGTTACTTTTTCAACCATTGTTCACTGGTTGGCAAGACGGCAAACGGTATATATTTTGATGGCTTCGGAATAACACACTCTGTAGGTTAAACAGCCATTGTTCATTAACCGAAACAGTGATTCTTTCTTACTAAAATAAAAACAGGCGTATATTTTCGAGTAACGTCATAGCTTAACTAACATACATACTAAAATTAATGCACAAACTACCAACAGGTGACGGCCATTATAATTGACGGGCAGTGGATCAAACTAACAACCGTACTTGTTTTTTTTTTCAGATGGGGTCTGAGGTATGATGTCATCCTGCACCGCCGGTAAACAGGTCCGGCTAGTTATAAATAATCTAAATATATATATATATATATATATATATATATATATATATATATATATATATATATATATATATAAACAAATTTGTAAACTGTATATTGCTAATTTTATGATTAATATATAATTTATATTAAAACATACATTATCGCTCGTTAGGTGCAAATCCCGATATGAATAAAATTCTATTAATAATATCTTGTATTTCCTTAGTTTTGAATAAGAATTATTTTTATCATTGAGTAGATATATGATTTAAGCTCGATAGCATCGTTAGAAACAAGATGTAAATGCTATTTATATTTTAAAATTGATACGCAATTAAGAAATAAAGCAACGGTATGTTAACCGAGTCAAGAGACACCTCTTGTGTATTGCATATTGCCATTCCTTCTTTATTTGATTATTTTAATTGGATGTATAACCAGAAGGACATCTGCTTTTTCCTTGTTGCAGAGCATCTACTATTTGGCGAGTTGCGTATAAATCCTAAGAGCGATAAAAGCTTTCTATCATGTCTGAAAGTGAGACATGGTCCAATGACCGAGATCTTAGATGCGCCGCTGTACAACTCATGCTTTCTATAAATCGAAATTATGATAACTGGACCATTCCCAGCACCATCGAAAGCAAATGCAGATGGTTCAATGTTTGGCAAACCCTTAGTATGGCAGCCGAACCTGGCGCTTGCCATCAATTCTAAAGAAACCCAGGCTTGGTTTCAGAGGTTCTACGACTTTGTAGCCTTCTCTGAATTCCTGTACTTCCTCCACCGTCCTAACAAGCTGGATTACTTTTTTGGTCATACCTGGAGAACATCGGCACCATGATCTCTCACAACACCAAAGCCAGCTTGATGTCTTAGAATAGCATAGTATTAGCGGAGCTCCCACTGGCGTTTGTGGAAAAAGCTTGCCTCTATTTTCTGACTTGTATCGTGGCGGTGAAAGACGCTCGAATCGGCTACATTGAATGACTGTAAGCTTTAGTATATTATCGTGTTACCTGCAATGTTTTCTCCGAATCGACAGAGTTATCGTTTTACCCTGTACAGATGCAATAGGTTAGTTTAATAGCATCATCTAACACATCTCTGAAGTAAGTTAATTATATAGGTGCTGTATTATTATCATAAAAGGTGACCGTTGTATGATCGACTAAATGTTGTTGTCTGTTTCTGATATATTCATATCTAACTCATATGCATTTGTGTGTGTGCGTGTGGTACATGTATTTTTGATATGTCTTTACTCCATGCATCGTTGATCTTGTCCACCTGAAATTCATCTTGTTCTTCGAGAGGAGATCCGAAACCTATTTTGGACGAATATTCAATGAATTGTTTTTATATAGTTTTTATTCACCTTCCAGTTGTTAATTACAGAGAAATGTTTCACGAGGAAGTGGTGTTGCTCGATCGTGCCTTGGGCGCCTGAGTCTGGGTGTCTCACTAATGATGAGGCATGTTTGGCCTGGCTGCTAATTCGAAATGCTCTCTGGAACGGTAAGAGACTTTACTTAGCTGGCTTGGCAAGTTCGCCTATTTGTAAACGGTTTGGTGACGAGGACGAGACTCTAAACCATGCCCTCTGCTATTGTCACATCATTGTGTAACTGAGTGAATTTCTTGCTGGGATCATTGTTTGCATCCTGAAAGTACGGTCTTTCCACATGGAACCTATTAATGTTTATAGTAACTGGGTTCCGACAACTGATCGGATTAGAAGACAAATATGTTTGACATTGCTAGCAGTAATGAGAGGTGTGCCATGGAGGACACGTATGAAAGTGGTTTATGGAGCTGAGAACTTTGCTCCTCTCCACCTTGTTCGCATTTTTCGTTTTTATTTGAAGGTTCGTATTAGGGCCGAGAGGGTTAGATTCCCTTCGTCAGACTTTGCTGAACGGTGGGTGTCTGTTGCGCGTGTCTGTCGCACAAGTGGTGCAAAACTTGAGTGCTATTTGGACGTGCCTAGGGCTTGAGGATTTTTTGTTTAAAAAACAAACGTCAAACTTGACTCGGTTCTCAAAATCAAGTATATAGTTTAGCTTAGTTTTCATTTTTGGACACTTCAAGTTCATAACTAAGAAAGTGTGTGAGAGGTTTTATAAGCCCCACCCCCCACTTTTTATTTTTTACTCCAACTCCAAGAAGGTAAAAGATCATGCGATTTGCTATAGATGTGATTTCCCTTGCGATATCTTCGTAAGAGCTGTTAGTAATAAAGCGATCGGCCCTACATCACCTCTTTCGACAGGCAAATCCCTCTATCTGTAAAAACTTCCAAAGGGGGGGGGTCTTAATACAAACACCGTTTCCTTTCTTTTCGTTGTAAATATCACTTTTCTTGTCTTCATCGACTTTTACATATTGTATTCCATTGTGTTTCAGTAGGTTAGTTGTAGTATGCGTTTTTTGTTGCTTGGAGAAGGATGTATAGTATAAATGAGGTATTATATTGAGTGTAGAGAGAAAGTAGGATCTAGCGAAGTTAGCTTTGACAGCATTAGTCATAACCGACCTTTCCCCCAATCCCTTATTTGCAGCCTCATGGCAATTTTTTCTTTAAAAATCTTGTATTTTTATTGGAAATAATAACCATATGTTTTCTCCGTCTCAACACGTAAGTATATTTTACTTCATGGATTCCAACTCGAGAACTGTCTACTGCAAACAAGTGATTTCTCAGGACTTGTGTAGAACAACGAACCATCGGAAACTGTTCTGAAACTAAACATGTCTTACATTCTAGAGGTTATGGACCCAACGTGCGTCTTTATTCCGATGGATCCAAATCAAAATTCGAATTGTGGCAAGTGAAGTTTCTGGGATATCTACGAATTCAAAAGCTACACAGAGTACTACAAACACAACCTGAAAACAGAAACGACTTCGAATTTATTGAAGAGAACGCAACTGTCTTTGCGCAATTAATACTTCTTAGATGGCCTACCGAAGTGTATCATTGGTAATGAGAGAAGCCCTGGACGAGAGTTTCAAATCATTGAACATATCGAGAGAAAATTATTTATCGAAAGGAAACCCCAGAATTATTTCTCTATATACTGAACTGACCTCTCTAAAACGAATAGAAGCCGAAACCATTACTGGTTATATTATAAGAGTCGAAACGACTGCAAACTCTTTAAAAATGTCTGGTGAAATTATAAGCGACAGTCTGTTAATTTCCATGGTCCTTAGAGAATTACCGAGTGCTTTCAAGCCATTTACCACCGTGATAGCGCAGAAAGAAAGACTCATGACTTTTAACCAATTCAACGTAGCACTCAGAATTTACGAGGAAATTGGAAAAATGTTCACAGAAAAAAAATAGTCATGGGCAAAACGTTGAATTGCACACATTTTGTTTGTATTAAAAAATTACTCCACTAATGTGTATGTAATACTTTGACTGAAATAAAAGACGTAAAAAACAAGTAATTTCTTAAAACCTTTCCTTTGGAATTTTCGTTTTTGACAAATAATTTTGGAATCATTTTGTGGCAAATATATTATGTGCGAATTTTCTTTTCGACAAATACTTTTTGCATGCGTATTTTAAGACGCGCATAAATTACTATTGAGTTTGATTTTTTTTGTGTACAGTAGTTTTCTTATTTATTAAAAATGTCCTATTTTTTTATTGGCATTGTTTTAATTAAAAACACCAAAAAAATTAAGCGGGTACATATTGCATATATGTTCTTTTATATGTATTTATTGATATCTATATATGTATGCGCTTTTTTAACAAAACTACATGATTAAATTTAAAACATGGTTTCTTTTTCATGTTCCTTCTTAAGGTAAAAATAGGTTCCATTTTTCTTTTGTTCTCTTCTCTTCATAAATATCTGTTTTACATTTAAACACTATTAAAATAGACTCTTTTTACATGCTAAAATTTTAAGGCCAAATGATTTCTAATTTTGTCATGTAAAATTGAATATAAAAATATATATTATTTTTTAGCAGAATGAACACAAGGGACTTGCCCATTATAAAAAAATATGTGGTGTAACAAAATGTTTGGAATATAATGGGGGGTAGATATTTATTCGCTGTGCACCGCAGCAAAATGTGACACAAGGAAAGTACAGAACAGGATAGCTCACCTGAAGAAGGGGAACTCTCGCCTAAAAAAAATGCCTAGACACCAGTCGGCAGTCCATGTAGGGCCGCCTCAGTCGACAAGCAATAAACTTGCCCCACCCGCAAGCCCGGTGGCAAGGCCTGTGAGGGTGGACCGCCTAGGTAGTACCCAAGCGGTGTACCTCAGTCCGCCAGGTGTTGTCCGGTTCCCTCACCTGTCGGGCTGAGTGTCAAGAACGAATCCTTGACGAGTACTCTACCCTGTTTCCCTTTAGTCGAAGGCGCTAAGAAACACACATCCCCAACGTGATATAATGGGTAATATATTTATACTGCTACCAACCACAGCAATATTTGGCACAAGGCCGGAAGGTGAGGGTCAAAGCAGTCTCCCCTAAATGAGGGGAATTTCTGCAATTGCAAACATTGACTGAATACCCCCGTCGGCATTCCCCGGTCGGGGCGCTTCAAACAGTAAGCAATGGACTTCAATGGAAGGCCCGGTGGCAATGCCTGAGGGTGGACCTCCAAGGTATTACCCAGGCGGTGTACCTCAGTCCGACAGGTGCTGGACCGGTTCCCGGTCCCTCACCTGTCGGGCTGAGTATCAAGAACGCATCCTTGACGAGTACTCTACCCTGTCTTCTTGCAGCCGAAGCCGCTAGGAGACACACCCCATCATACCGTGATATAATGGGGTATTTATTTAAATGCTGCAGCCATCAGAATTATATGGAACAACGCCGGAAAGTGGTAACTCCGCAGGCTCCCCTAAAGTAGGGACACTCCTGCAATTTTAAAAATTGCCTGAGTAACCCCGTCGGCATTCCCCGGTCGGGGCGCCTCAGGCAACAAGCAATAAACTTGCCCCACCGGTAACCCGGTGGTAAGGCCTGGGAGGGTGGACCTCCTAGGTATTACCCAGGCGGCGTACCTCAGTCCAACAGGTGCTGGGCCGGTTCACGGCCCCACGCCTGTTGGGCTGAGTGTCAAGTGACGAATCCTTGACTTGTGCTATCCTGTCTCCCTGCAGCCGAAGCCGCTAGAAGACACATCCCATCACAACAGTGTTATGATGGGGTATTATCCTGCCTAAAAGGGAGATTCTATTTTTAAAGGATGCTGCTAGGAACTGACGAATCGAATTAATTCATGTTCCAACCAATCAGAAACCAGAATTTTTCCATATTTATTAATCCTTTCTGTAGCAAATTCGTATATGTTTTCTCCGTCTCAACCCGGGAAGAATGTTTTGCTCTGTGGATTCCAACTCGAGAACTGTCTACTGCAAATCAGTCATCTCTCACGACTTGTGTAGAACAACGAACCATCCGAAACTGCTCTGAAATGAAACATGGCTTAAACTTATAGATGGTAAGCTAATAAAGGGAAAATATACCATTTTGATCTTCCTTAATACGGATTATATATAGGACACCAATTCGATTTTCATTTGGATAAATAAATATATTTATTTAAAAAAAAAAAGAATTTTGCCTTTCGATTAGTTAATG
The DNA here is from genome assembly GCF_053919585.1 of Euprymna scolopes. Classification (NCBI taxonomy): domain Eukaryota; kingdom Metazoa; phylum Mollusca; class Cephalopoda; order Sepiida; family Sepiolidae; genus Euprymna; species Euprymna scolopes. Next base: position 16,371,691 of record NC_136513.1, on the reverse strand, counting down.
GTCAAAGTTTATATATATATATATATATATACATTTATATATATATATATATATATATATATATATATATATACATATATATGTACATATATATACACCTACGTACACATACACAAGCACACACACAGACACACACACACACACATGCACACACATATATATATATATATGTGTGTCTGTGTGTGTGTGTTACAATTTTTCGATCACAAGTCCTGCAAAGAATTTAGTAGAAAAGTTTACTAGCAAAAATGTGCCACCAATTCTTCTCATATCATTCGAAAACCTATGCTGGTTAAATATTCAAATAATATCGAATTATGTATGATTTTATAAAAGTGTTAATCACGGGTTAATCATACTATGGTCCAGTATAAGACAGATGCAAATTGAATTAAAATCCCGATCCCAAGAAAAAATATATTCAACATTTTTGTTTTATTTTATATTCCGATAACAAAAAGAAAAAAAATAGTAGGAAACTAATAAAGCCTGAATAGTGATAAGAAAGAAAAATCAATCGAACTAGATTACTGCGCACAATCTCTTATTACAGCTCTGATATTACAATTTACAACAAAGAGCCAGAGAGAGAAAGAGACTGAGATACAGAGAGAGACAAAGAAAGAGATAGAGACAGAGGGTGAGATAGAAAATTGAGAAAAATTATTGTCGCTTAGATGATAAGAAAATAAGGCCAATCAAATTTCTGGATTATCATATCTTTGTGGGAGAAACAAAAGAAATATAATAATGCCAACGGCTAATAAATTAGCCATCCTAACGCGTGCAGAGACATATCAATTTTAAAAGCATAAAAAAATTCAAGCTACATTTTTAGAAGAAAATCATGTTCACGAAAGTTTTCTGATCAACATATAAAAACACGGAGATTTAACAGACATAAAGATACTCAATTTTGTTTTACTGATGGCATATCCAGAGTGAAAAAGTCGTTGTATTGTCGATTATATTAGTACCTAGTACATGATGCCTGGATGCGTTAGACTCTCCAATAATACATATGCTGATCTCCATTTGGGGGTACAAAACTGGTCAAATTTGCTACTTTCCCCAAGTGAACCGAAATAATGAAGCTCGCATAATATGGTTTGGGATAGTCTTTTACCTTACTTGATTATATCAAATCTGCGGTGCTGAAGAAAAACAGGCCTTAAGCCTTCCTTTATTATGTCGAATTTACGACACTCAAGGAACATGATCTACAATTTACTTTGCGTAAAAAAATAGAGGGCGCTCACATAACAAAAATTCGGACAAAAGGGTTTGTTTCGTTTTACTTATCTCAAAGCGAAACGTTCTAAACGCGTTGCACTGTTTTTAACATATTTGCACACTCATTTTACATGAAGCAGAATGTCTGTCCGCTTATTGCTTGCGGTTTACAAGAAGAAAATGAAAACTTAGAATATTTATATGTATGTATATATATATATATATATGCATATATATATGTATATATATATATGTGTACATATATATATATATATATATACATATTATTTTTAAAATATAATAATCCGCTGACATGTGTTTCGTCGTCTACGACTAATCATGTAGCTGAATCTAGCGAGATTCGAAATCGGAACCCCGTGATAAGAAGCCTAAGCCTAAGCATCTTTCACTGACTATCTTGCAGGACTACTAATTTATTGCATTTTTACGTAGATGTTGATTGTTTGTTTGTTTGTTTGTTTTTGTTAGCGATGTTATTGAATGGATTCAAATATTTATGTGACATGCATTTTTACCTAAGTACGAGTTGGGAATAATTTTCCCTTTGATCAGTTTATGCCATCAATGGGTAGCGTTATATGTATTATTATTTTAAATATAATTATTCACTTGCACGACTTTTAAAAAATATATAATTAATCACTCACTAGGACTTATCAGAGTGTCCGAATCTTGCGAGATTCAAATTTTTACGTAGAAGTTTTTTTTCTGTTCTTTTTGCCCATACTTGAATTAATTCAATATTTAATATGGAAGCGCCTTTTTATCTAAATGCGAGTTCTCCCTTTTTTGTACCCTCAAATGGAGAACGGCATATGTATTATTTTTTTTAAATATAATCATCCACTGATGTGTGTTTTGTCGTCAACGACTAATCAGTAACTGAATCTAGCGAGATTCGAAATCAGAACCCCGTTATAATAAGCTTAAGCCTCTTTCACAGAGCTATCTCGAAGGTCTGCCAATTTATCGCAATTTACGTAGGTTTTCTTTGTTTTTGATACTTATTAAATGAATTCAAATATTTATGTGAAGCGTATTTTTGCATAAATGCCAGGTGGGAATAATTTTCCCTTTGGACCAGTTTTGTACCCCCAAGTAAGGGGCGGAATATATATTATTTTTAAAATATACTTTTTGCACTTACACGTGTTCCCTCGTCTACAATACATCAGAGTGGCTGAATGTAGCGAGATTCGAAATCGGGACCCCGTGATAAGAAGCCTAAGTCTCTTCTACTGAGATATCTCGCAGGATCACTAAATTATCTCATTTTGACATTGATTTTGTTTGTTTGTTTATGTTAACGATACTTATTGAATGAATACAATTATTTATATGGAAGCACGTTTTTACCTAAATACGAGTCTATAATATTTTTCCCTATGACCAGTGTTGTGCCCCCAAATACGGAGTGGCATATTTATTACTTAAAAAATATAATCGTCCACTGACACGTGTTTCGTCGTTTACGTTTCATCAGAGTGGTTGAATCTAGTGAGATTCGAAATCGGGGCCGCGTGATAACAAGCCTATGTCTCTTCGACTGAGCTATCTTGTAGGTGTACTACTTTATTGCATTTTTGGGTATATGGTGTTTATTTGTTGGAGCTCTAGATACTTATTGAATGAACTCAATCATTTATATGGAAGGGAATTTTTACCTAAATGCGAGTTGGATATATTTTTCACTTTAACCATTTGGTACTAACAAATTGGGGTGGCATATGTATTATTTTTAAAATATAATCATACACTGAGACGTGTTTCGTCTAAGACTTATTTCAGTGGCTGAATCTATCTCGCAGGATTACTAATTAATTGCATGTTAAAGTTGTTTGTTTGTTCTCCTTGGCTATACTTAATGCATGAATTTGGGAATAATTTTCTCTTTGTTAAATTTGGTACCACAAAATGGGGAGCGGCATATGTATTATTTTAAAAATATAAATTATCATTTACACGCGTTTCGTCGTTCACGACTCATTAGAGTGGCTGAATCTAGTATGATTCGAAATCTGGACACCCGTAATAAGAAGCCGACGCCTCTTCCACTGAGCTATTTCGCAGGAGCACTAAGTTATCGCATTTTTACGTAGATGTATTTTGATTGTATTTGTTAGCGATACTTATTGTATGAATTCAATTATTTATATGGAAGCTCATTTTTACCCAAATGCGAGTTGGGAAATGTTTACCTTTTAAATATAATTATCCACTGAAACGTGTTTCGTCGTCTACGAATAATAAGAGTGGCTGAATCTAGGGAGGTTCGAAATTGGGACTCCCTGATAAGAAACCTATTAATATGCAAGCGAATTTTTACCTTCATGCAAGTTGGGAATACTTTACTCTTGGATCAGTTTGGCGCCCCAAAATGGGGAGCCAAACGGTATATGTATTATTTTTTAAATAAAATTATTTTTTAAATATAATTATCAACTGACACGTGTTTCGTCGTCTACGATTCATCAGAATGGCTGAATCAAGCGAGATTCGAAATCGAGACGTCGTGATAAGAAGATTAAGTCTCTTATTCTGAGCTATGTCCCGGGTACCTAATTCATCGCATTTTTACATTGATGTTCTTTGTTTGTTCTCGTTGGCTGAACAATTATTCCATCAGTAATGAAAAAGGTAAGCTTACCTCTTTGACAAAGTCTGACTCACTTATCAATTGGTTCACTAATATAAATGATAAAAATAATTTTGACATAATCAATTATTGCCAATTAATTTCCCCTATACATTTAAATAAGGCCCTTATTTTGCAAAAAAAGACTCAAATTTAACAAACGTAGAAATTTGACTGATTCTTTCTGGTTAGGCATTCTCTCATTTACTTTGACAATAAGCATTGGGCCTGGAAGTAGACCCCTGATAGTTTTGATATCTGCATGGGTACAGACTCGATTAAGGTGACGGATTTGGTAAAGGGGCTTAAGATATATTTCAAGCAGATCCATGGAGGTCTTTAGCGAGACGATGTCCTCCTCGCTACTAGAGCCAGGCCTAGAGAGTATAATCAAATTCTAAAAACTCCCCATAGTTTTTTTAATAACTTGGGCTCTCCATAACAGGTGAACCTTACAAGACACCAGCTAATTTCTTAGATATCTCACTTAAAATTAACTCTGAAACACACAGCCCATACCATAAGCCAAATCTCATGCTCTTATATATATATATATATATATATATATATATATATATATATTTTCAAATACCCCAATTTAATAATCAAATCCATAGTACGCTCAATCTATACCAGAATGTCTATGGTATCAGCGGACAAACATACATTTGATCCAAACTCCATATATTATGATAACGCCCTTAGAAATTCGGGTTATACAGAAAAGATGAGATATCACCATAAAAATGAAGAAACTCGCCGATTACCATCATTAATTACGCATAGAATGTCCAGAATCTAAATACATCATAAATTATTTTAGTAATAGCAGTAATAATGTCAACATACCAACCACAAGCGAACTAACATAGATCGTTCACTAGAAAAAGGACCAGAAGAAAGAATAATCTTTTATTTAACCCTCCTTTCAGCTACAATACTACTATCCCCAAGGAATTCTTCAATATTGTTGACAATTCTTTTAGGTGCCCGTATAGGTATAGCAATTTAGTTAAGAGAAGTTCTATCAAGACACCATACGATACAATGCCTAATTTAGCCCAGACAATCATAACCTCTAATAATAAGAAAATTAAAGATGTTCAAGCATTTCCTTTTCCCCTGCCCAAGAAAACTAAATGTAATTGCCAAAAGAAGACGAATGCCCTTCCGATATTAATTGTATCGATAACATGTGATTTATATATGGACTGTAACTGAGATACGTCCTGTAATAGAGATAAGAACTGTAACAGAGCTATCATTTAAATCCCTCTAAAGACACACCACTAATTGTTTTAACAGCAATAAAATTGTAATGAACTTTAACATTCCCCTCCTCTAATAAGCTTTCTAAATATCAATAGTACTTATATACATCCTGATAAGCCTTACCAGAGCAACTTCCATAAGAAAAACTTTGGAATTTACAAAAACAACAACAAATACACAGGCCTTGTCTCTTTTATATACTAGTATATTGATAAATAGAGATAATATAATTGTCGTTTTCCTGTTCGTTTGTTTATGTGCTTGACTGTTCACAATGTTGTTAATATAGACAACAAGTGCATAGTTTTATATATATATATATATATATATATATATATATATATATATATATATATATATATATATATATACATACATACATTTCGATTCTGAAAACGAAATTTTACATTCGTTTTAATATTGGAAGTTTTTATATATCCTATTTATTTAAAATAATTCATTAATGGAGACGTTATCTCATTTGTAAATTGAATTAAATAAATCTGTTTTATGAATAAGGTACGGACTTTAAATAGAAATTAATAATTTAAATATTTAAAGTATACTAGTTAAAATATTGTTTAAAGTTGATTTACAGAATTGGTTTTCATTCAATTTATATTAAATTTAACTTATTATTGCCAAAGTCAGTTGCGTTATAAAACATAATGTTTCATTAAACCAATGACTTATTTCCATAAAGGCTCTAAGATTATATATCCTTGTTGCAATTTCAGAAATCAAGATGGCTATGTGTTATACTTGCAAACATCTAAAATATTGTAAACTCTCAGAAAATACTATAGAGCTTAAGATATTTTGAGTATATTTAAAAGTATTTGAATAAATCATCTACACACCACTATGTTTGTTTAACTGTAAACGCTTGGTATGTACAGATAGTTCGTTCTATTTTCTTCATCCAATGTTTTTATTAGAAAATGTTATATACGGTGCCTGTATTTTTCTTGTTTAATATAAAATACATATTGAATTTATTTGAAAGCAAAATTCCGACGTAATTGCGTTGTAATTTGGCTTTTAAACGTATTTTATACGCATTTTATTTTAAAAATTAATTAACGCTTCTATCACGTAAAACACACCCTGATGTTCATATGACGTTTGCCAAACGCTGATTTAAAAAAAAAAAATTCTCTCTTTAATTCTACATCATGCTAAGCAAAAAAGTAAAAATAAAAACTGGCGTTAGTGGATAACGCCAAAATATTCATTTGAAACAATAAATATTCGTTAATTTTCATAATATTACGTTTTAATTTCGCTTTCAAACATAATTGGTACGTAATATATTTTTAAATTCTATCAACACTTCTATCACGAAAAACGCAGCCCTAGCTTTTTTTCATATTTTTTTCTTTTTTTAATAAAATCAACTTGCCTTAATATTAATGTTGACCAATTTTTAATTTGGCATCCTTACATCAGGAGCCCAAAGTTTGCGACTAAAATTTGATTTTATCAGCTGTCAGAAATTGAATCTATACCGCATTATATCAGCAACTAAAACTCCGCCTTTTTCCAAAATGCATAAAAATTATCAAAGAATTATATTATTTGCATACATTCGTTACGGTGCTAATGCCTTTATATTCAAGAAGAAAAAGCAATGCCTGCGATTATGTTATGATTACGAACCAAGATATAATGTTTTATAAGTCAGTTAAAAGGAGATAAAATATTGTATATAGAATAATATCGAACGAAATGGCACTACAGTACTTGATAACGAGACGATATCCTCGCACAAAATAGTACATTAAAAGGTCATTGAATATTACGCCATTTATATATATATATATATATATATATATATATATATATATATATATATATATATCTTGAAACAAATCAGAATATTCTAGATACTAATTAATTATTAACGTATGAATGTGTACGGGGATGTCTAACGCAAAACAGTTATGATGGCTGTGATTTTTACGGACGAATAGACGCATATGGACTCACATATTGAGATTCTACATGAAAGGATTATATCATGAAAATATAAAATATGGTACTCTACTGACTAAAATAAACCATTATATTAAGGGCATTATTGCACTCGGTGCTTCCGCTATAGACGTTGCACTAATTAGTCATAGTAAGTACAATAGCAAATATTATATGAAGCTCCATATTCAGATTTTCTTTTTTTATGAAAGTTACAGCAAGATCTTTCAATTTTACCAATACTTCAATCGTAGTCATTTCTTTTTTAGTTTTGCATATGAATAAAAAAATACCTGATATTTCCTCCAGACCTCTGCCCTCAATTGAGAGTAGACAACAACTTGTTGGTATGGTTTCAAATAGTCAAAAGCATAAGGAGGTATGATATTTTTCATATGTTATGTTTCCTCCTTTTGGTTTTCATACATAATATACATTTACCTGTGTGTAAGGCTTATTTGATGTCGGAGATATTCACCATCGTACGCCAGTTCAAAAATAGAGGAGAAAAAAACATAAAAATATTTGAGATTAAGTTCCCCCGTTTCTGTTAATTCCGATCATGTTAAACCATACCATTAAGTTTTTATCTACCCTGCATCAAGGTCAGCTGTTTGATATATATATATATATATATATATATATATATATATATATATATATATATATATATATACATACATATATATATATATATTGAAGGAGAGAAGGAGACAGAGAATGAGAGAGATAGCTATCGATTTTATTGTTCTCTCTCTCTCTCTCTCTCAGTTTGTTTCTCTCATTCCCTCTATATACGTACAAATATGCAAGTATATACCTGTATAATTTATTACGATCTTAATGTTATATAATTCTTGTATTCTTATAATTGCTGGAGCTGATTATTTTAACTTCAACTTTTATCGTAGATCTTCAAATTGATCATTTCCTAGCCGTTTCTCAATCGCAATATGAATCCTTGCACCAATTGATTCGTCCCAAATTCTTTATAAGTCCAGTGTCAACATATAAATTCTCGAATTCACTAAGACGCGCGTGACGAGAATAAATTCACAATTTTTGAAACGGTATACTGATAAGATGCAAGATTAGAACAGTTGTCCAAGCAATACAAATTATATAAAGTCTCGTTCTTCATCCTAAACGTCCGAAACATGCTTTACTTATCTGTGTTATTAGCATACTCTGTTGCAAACCAGCTGATGGGGAATCGATTTCTATCTGCCATGCTTGATTTCGGAGTGTGAAATTTTGTGTTATTTTGATAGGGTGTTCTGTAAAAATGTTTCTTTAGAATCGATGAATATTGTCACATTCCCTCTGAGCCGTTGTTGAAAATATATGGTTGTTCAATACCTATGATATCAAAATAAAAAATATATGCGATATACAGCGAAACAAAAATATTTTTTTAATGTGTGTTCGTAATATGAGTACGTGTTTTGGATATTAAAACTTCTCAGAATTAAACGATTATGTTGCGCTCCTGTTTCTTTCATATGCCATTTCGAAACGAATATCATATATCTTATTTGAATCGTGTGTGGAGATGCTAGTGATAAAAACGATGAGATTATCAATAATGTCCTCTTCAGAAAAAGCAGATGCAGAATATGTTGATGTGAATATGGACGTTGAGATAATATCTTTAACATAGAGACATGCAGCATAAATATACATTATACTGCTGCATCAGAAGAAATATAATTTAGTAGCACACCGATGAATTTTTTCAGTAAATACCCACCTTTCTTTTAACGCAAAATACTATTCGGGGTTAAATGCTAATAAAAAATGAGTTTTATTATAACATTAAGCACTTTTATAAGAGAGCAGACAGATATTAATTAGACAAATGTTGATTTTTATAACATGTTGGGAAATTGTTGCTGTCTATCCTTTTCTCGATGGTAGATCGGCCTCTCTTAGGCCGTGGTAGGCAATCTATCTAGTGATGACGTCACGATAAAAATACCTTTGATAGTCCTGGCGAAGCCTCAAGTATAAATCTACGGACAAGATTTGAACTACACTATACACTCGTGTAATATATTTAATCTCGTATTCGGCAGCATGTTGCGTTACGTTATTGAAATAGTTTATGTTTTATTTATTTTTCCACAGATATCTTATAGCTCTTAGTAATTAGACCCCTATAACATTATGCATTGTGGAACTCAACACACTTACTATAAAGATATGTACATTTAATTGTGATCAATTTGATTTATAGGCAAGTTCTTCTGTGTAGTGAAGCAATCCAGTAGACAGGAAACAACATGCATTCCTATAATTTGTGTACATGAGCCGAATGCAGATAGAATAAAACGTGTAAATTCGCTAAAATATTCAGTGATGCAAAGAAAAACAAGTGCTTTTACAACGCAGTTGCTACACAATAATAACAATTTTTCTCTATGTGAACGCTGTCATACCTCAATCTGCCGTGTTATGTTTGCAGATTAAAATTTGTAGAACTTTATACTACCGAGATGCTGAGTGAAAGCTATGTTCTGTGTTGCAATTATATTTGTTAATCGGATACATATAAAACGTTTGGTTTGATCGTTTTGATTTTACAAATCATTATATCAAAAAGAATATGGACAATTCCAGGGCTAATTAATACCTGAATCAAGTAATTTCGGAAACGGTATTTATGTTCCATGTTTTTTATCACTTAAAATTTCATCGTGTTGCTTTGGTTATTTGCACGAGGGAATTGTTGTTTTTTTATTATTGGCTTTGCAAGATATAACTGTGTTATTCAAAAAGCAAATGCAAATGGAAATAACAGCAATGTCAGGTGCATGTTAAGGTAGAAAAACAGTATGTTCAGGTAACCTTGATTAGATAACTCCCCAAAACAAAACAGATTGATTATTGATGCTTTTAATGTGTGGTTTTTGGCCTTTCAATCTGACAATTAAAATATTCCGCAGGAATATTTGCTGTGTAAGTAATTATCTTTTTAGTTGCATGTTACAAGGGATGTTGTTGCTAACCAAGATATGTTAAGCAAATCAATACATGGTTCAGTGTTCATCGTCACGGTCTCCTCCACGTTGTTCACAGATAGAAAATTGCCTCATTACAATGTTTCGATATGACATCCGACGCAGTAAACTTATTAGAATGCTCTGCACTCGAATGAGTCCGTGATAAAGTGTCGTCATTCAAAGTAATGAGTTTTATCTCTGCATCACAACAATTTTTAGAAAAGCTCACAACAGTTGTTCTGTTATGTTATATATTTTAAAACGGTTGACAGTGAAAACCAGAATATGTGCTGTAAATAAATATATTGTTCACTGTTGACCGTAAATTTCTTTTCATTGTCATTCATAGAAAAAATGCCTCATTAAAGTGTTCAACTGAGCTTCAATCTATGGTCCCCCCTCGCCAAACTTTCACAAGAAACACTCGTCTAGCTGTAAGCACTATCAGTAGTTTCCCCCACTCTTTATCTGTGCCTAAACCTAAACATAGATTCCATGAACAAAGCTTCTTTCTTAGAACTGCACGCCTGTGGAATTGTCTTCCGTTTTCCTGCTTTCCGGCTGACTACAATATGGTTGTGTTCAAGTCTAAAGTAAATAAATTCTTGATGAGCCGTTCCATATAAGTTATTAAATTTACCAAATTTTCATTACTAATGATTACTATATTGACCAACTTCTACTGTACACTCTTTAACCCTTATCCTTGAGTGGCCTCTGGGCCTTGATAATGTGGTGATGCCTTTGTAAAAAAAAAAAAAAAAAAAAAGTTTCGATATGAGGATCGACGCATTCAAATTTTAGGAGTTCTCCAAGCTCGAAAAATTTAGATTTCTATATAGAGTGTCCTGTTTGAAAGTAGTGATTTTGATCTCTGCATGATACCATTTTCTAAGAAAATCTCACATGGGTTATAGTATATTATTATATATTCGAATACATGGGTTCTGCATCATTAGTAAAACGTCTAGTGGTGTAAATCAATATATTATTCACTGTTTACCGACATTCAGAGATAGAAAAATGACACATTACAATGTTTCGATAGGACAACCTACGAATTAAACTTTTGAGAAGTTTCTATGCTAGAAAGATTCCCTGATATAGTGTCCTGATTGAAGGTACTGATTGAATCCTTGCATGACGTTATTTTGTAGAAAATCTTACATCCGTTATTGTATTTTATTATATATTTTAAAATGTATTTCATGTATCCTTAGTAAAACGTCTATAATTTTCTAAATTATTGGTTATGGTATTCACTTTGAACTTAGTCACGTTCATATAAATTAATCATTTCCATATAATTTCTCATTTACCCCTCGAGAAATCATGGATATAAATTTTAAGGGTGTCTGTTCAGATAGACTCTAATGACAGAAGAGTGTAATAATTCAAATTATACATTATCTAAATTTGCCTTTTCTTAATTCAGCGGAATGAGAAATTTAGAACAGATATAAAGGCTTTCTAGCTGTGTTGTGAATCACAGTTTTTTTTTTTCATAGCTATTGAATTCTCTATGTTTATTTGGTGAGAACTGAAGCAAAGTATCTGTTTTTATTTAACCATTGTTACTTGTGTGCCCTTACCAAGGCCGGAAAGAAACCTTTAGAGATTAAGATATTTTATATATGTTTGACAAATAATCCTGAGTCGTATATAATGAGGAGATAGTGTAATGCACAACAAAAACGTAACATTATTACATTGCGGTAGAAAATAGACAATTACATAGGCACACATTTAAACATATAACACTGAGAATTGAATCTTATGAACGATTTAATTAGAAAATGAACTTAAGTAAGTATACGGATTCAAATGTTTTCAAAGCATTTCATGAAATTCATGCAATATGGTCTCTACTAATAAATATGGACATTAAATGAGTAGGCAGCTTCAGCCGAGTTTGAGAATCTTAATTTCTGGAATTGCATGATATAACAATATAAAAAGGTGTGTCATTTACTATGATTCCGTTAAGTAAACAAACAAAATGATAAACAATAAATGAAGAAACAAAATGAAAGAAAATCCAAATAATTTTTCACTTTACTAAAACAATAAACCCTTTCGATCTATTTCACTTTACTAAAACAATAAACCCTTTCGATCGATTTTATTAATGATCCGCATATTATAATGATTTATTTCAGAACTTTAATGAAATAAAATATATTTCTGATGTGTAGAATATAAATTAATTTATGGTTTAAGAATATGAAGGAAATGATCATGTACTAAATATTGAATTGTTTATAAAGAAATATACTTTTACAATTTGAAGGGATTTTACTTAATCCTGTAAACAAGATTGGTGTACTATGAAATTAACAATACTCCCATATATTACATAAATTTGCAAATTGTCAATTAAAATATTAATAATAAATAAAAATTTCGCGTTTTATGTAATAATGAAAAAATGGAAAGCAAAACGAGTCCTACGCAGTCCATTAAGTTGTAATTTGTGTAAACATAATCAAGCGTGGCCCTATTTTTGTTGAGCACTGTCGTAAATGTATTTAACTCCCTGCTTATTTAGCATTTAATCGAAACTCGCTCTCTGTTTGTCTGACAAAAACTAGTGACTCCAACACTGTTAGCGATGTACTAATGCCTATTTATATAACATTTGATTATAAATTTGCGAGCACTGATCCATAATTTTGTTGTTAGAGTTCCCGACTACCAACGCGATGGTTGTCAGTTTGATTCATGGCTAAGGAAACGTGCTAATCTAGCCGCACTGATGAGTTGTAACGTATGTGGATGACTATATTAAACCCCCTCTTGCGGTTTAGCACAGTCGTAAATGTCTCCTCCCCGCTGCTTATATAGCGATTAAGCGAAACTTATTGTCTGTTTGTTTTTTACCAAACTTATATGTCTACCACTGTTAATGATGGGCAAATGCAGTTTCCATTTGATAAATCAATTGCGAGCATCGACCAATACACCTGTGATTAGAGCTAGTCTAGCCGAACTGAGCTGTTGTGATACAATATTCTCTGTGGATGCGTATAGAAACCCCTTTTGTTGAGTTAATGTATTTACCCGCTGCTTATTTAGCGATTAAGCGAAATAAAGTAGTAGCTCGAGCATTTTTAAGTAATATGCAAATGCTTATTTAATAATTTGATGAATCATTTGCGAGCAGGAATGCATTTGCTCTTGGTTTAAGCTGCCTAATGTCAACGTGTTCAAAAGGGATGTTTCTTCCAGACGCACTGGTAGGTTGTGATATAACCAATTAGTCCTATATATATATATATATATATATATATATATATATATATATATATATATATATATATATATATATTCCCCAAACCAGTGACCTTGATGGTAGGGGAGACAAAAACTTGCTGCTATAGTTTCAAATGATCTGAAATAACAACAAAGTTAGACTTGATTCCTAGTATTTCTAACATGTTATCTTCCTTTTCATTTTGGGGTAAAAACATACGAATATAAATATCGCAGGTATCAAATAAGCTTGGAACACTGACATTTACTTCATTCATAAAAGCCAATAAGGAAAATATTTGGAATCATATTTTTCCTTAGCTTTTATTTCAGATTATTTGAAACCATAGCAGCTACTTGTAATCCATCTCTCATCAAAGCAAGAGGTTCGGAAATACATCAGATAACTTTGGAATCTATATGCAAAACTAGGAAAAATTTATTATGATTTAAACATTGGTGAATGTTCAGTATATTTCCACCCTAAAAACACACTTTGGAAATTATCACTTTTGTAGGTTCCCGAGAGTGCTGAAAATTCAAATAACGTTTAAAATTCCAGGACATGAGTAGCTTTCAAGTTATAAAAAAAAACTTATAATTTTTAAAAGTGGTCGATAACTTTTGTAAAATGAACACTCATTTTATTCCCACTTTTAGGTTTTTGAAGGGGGCGGTTTTTGTTTTAAAGGTGAGTTTATTTTGTGATTGTAGCCTTGTAACCCAACAGAAAACCTTCCTTAAAAACCTTGTTTCTGCAGGTGTTGAGGTGTGCTGAAAAAGAACACATCCTTTAAATTTGCAGCAAATGTGATTTTCCTATGTATAAAGCAACACTTTTTTACATCTCCCCTCATATGTTATATCTCTCCTTTAATTGGCAATTGAGTTCTATTATGCATATCCCTAGTATAAAATAACCAATTAATTATGTCCCAAATGGCTTACATTTATACATACATATATATATATATATATATATATATATATATAGTGTCCTGAAAAGCTAGCTATCGTTTTGCTGCATGTGGATGAATTTTCTTTACGCGTTTTTTTTTTGTTGTTGTTGTGTCGTGGTCTACCCAGTTGCTTAGCCATTACACACACAAACACACACACACGCACACACACACGCACACACACACACACATATATATATATATATATATATATATATATATATATATATATATATATATGCATGTATACAGGTATAACAGTGAAAAGACAGATAACGACAAGAACAAAAGGCAGTCAACTAAATCAGGGTGATATGGCTCAAAGATAGAAAAATAAAATAAAGAAAATAGAGATATCCAGAGAGATGGAAAAAAGAGACAGTGACGAACAAATAGAAAAGTAGGGAGAAAAAAGTCTGAGATAAAAGAATAAAGGAATGACAATAAGAATTACAAATCTGCATAAAGGAATATCAAGGAAAATACATTAATTTTAAAGAATGTGTCAATAACTAATACAATCAGCTTTTTATTTACATACCTTTATGCTCATAGTTTTTAGTCTTCGATTATATATCTTGCTTTTGGCAAAAACTGAGTGATGCGTCTGTCATGGTTACGTTTGAATACATTTCAATTCGGTCAAGTCAATCGCGCAGGATTATTATTAATACAGATTTAAGTATGTATATAGAAGCCACTGTTTTTCTAGTAAATTGCATATTATTAACGATATTAATTGTTTTCTGTTACGTTTGTGCGCATTTGAAAAAACATTATTGCCATTGAAAATTATTCTCTATTGTTTTTTTCTTGTTGGGATGATAACATGCTTTTAGTTGGTTCTGAAATTTTCGAGGATAATTGTTTGTAAAAGATTTAAAAGTATGAAGTGGGAGGTAAAATACTTATTAATCAGGTGTTTTTGAACGAGGCCGTTGTCAGAAAAAACGCATAGTTAACGTCGCAACCAATGTCGTGGAATTGAAGCGTGTGAATAATTAGTTTTTCTTACAGTCTCAAGCATAATCATATAACGAGAGGTTAAGCATATATAGTTGAACAGTCGATGCAGAAATGTTATAAATATTAATTAGATCTGATGCTTCGAAATTATTATAGAAAATATTTTTGTTTTTCAGGAGACTCCGTGCGAAGTAGCTTTTAAACGTTATATATACATATTTTTCGTATTCTATTATCTAATGTATTGTTGTGTATCTGTTTTAAATAATTTTATGTACGTATTTGATTGGTGATTAGATTGTGTACAGTTTTTTATCGTTGTTATGTTTAAGATGTTTAATTTGTTGTCAATAATGTTGCCTATATTTATTGTAGCCAGTTTTATATTGAGACATTTATGTTGAAAAATTGTTAGTGGCGGCGATTGTTTCAGCTTGAGTAAGAAGTTTTTAACCATAGTTATTTTGGATCTGAATTTCCATTTGCCTAAGTAGTTAAGAGAGTAAGGTTTATTGTTTTTAATTTTTATATTCTGCCGTAAAGATCCTATTATCGTTAATGGAAAAGTAAACATCCAATAACTGATTTAACATGGAGGTTTATTCATAGTGTGACGGTACCACGAGCCTGTTTCTTGACGAGAACCTCCCTGTACGGTATCAAGGTTGGAGTTCTCAGAGAAAATCCCAAGGCCGGGCACGCGTTTTGAGAAAAAGAAAAGTTTGACGGGTACCGACTGCAAATTATGCGGTCTCTATGGTACAGTGTCCAGGTTCAGACCAGAATCGTCGTGGAATATACTCGCGGCATTCACGGGCGGCAATGAAAGGCAAACGAAAGAGACACAAGTCGACACGAGTATGAGAGTTATTAAATCAACAATTTATTTAAACAAATTGAACCGGGTAAAATGTAACTACGAAAACAGAACATGCAACTGAAATCATAACTGAAATAACATAACAAAAAAAATAAAAGAATATATACATGCAGACACTGATTTAAGACAAGGAGAGGGGGGGTGAGTGATATTTCGATTGTCTTAGGAAGGTTCTTTTTGTTCTCTTCGATGAGAATCAACGAGATATGAGTGATACTCAGAGAGGGGGGGTCACACTGAAAGTCTCAAGATATAGAGATAGTTTTCCCCTCTTCCCTCTATTTTTCTTTTCTTTTCTTTCCCGTTTTTTTTCTTTTTTTCTTCTTCCTTTTTTCTTTTTTTTATAGTCAATGATATGTTACTTATGGGCCGATCAACAGGGGGGGATTCAGCATTTAGGAAAAAACCTTAGTTCGAGGGTTGCTTTTCTTTTCCCCGTTTTTTTTTCCTTTTTTTCATGGGGCATTCAACAGTTCACATAATTGATCGAGCAAAGACAATTTAGAAAGAGTTACTTAACTTCTTTTGTTGAGTCGATGTTCAATTCACCCGAAGCTTCTTTCCCTTTTATGAGGTGCTGGTTTGAAGGATCGATTCTCGCAAATTTCAATCCATTTGTGCTAAGGTGGATATATGTTATTCCTTATCAGCACGGCGTGAATTCCAATCGATTAGTGCCAAGGTGGGTATATATTGTTCCTTTGTGGCACGATACCAGTCGACGAGATGTTTTTCTCTTTTTTTTTTCACCATGCGAATCGACCGCGGTGTTTCCATTTTTCGAGCATAATGCCCCCACACATGTTTCCGTGTCCACCGCCTTCGTCGAACTGCCTTGATTCTCCCGCGTTTTTCTTGTTGGCGACAGTTGAAGGTCATTGCGTGGGTGTAGAAATCTAGGTCGCTCGGCCAGCCTCATTTTGACTCCGTCTGCTAAGGATTGGATGTGGGAAGGGGGGTCTGCTTAATTGATATATATGAAGGGTGTGAAAATGTTTCTCTTAACAATAGATAAACTCAATATGGGATATATTGAAAGTAGATTAGAACGTGTTATTTTAATATGTTTAATATATTTGATTATATACTGATACGCTAAAACATTAAGTGGAGATTATGTTAACATATAGAAATAGCAGAACCCCTTAGCATGACAACAAAGACAAATTAATTACAACGAGCATGAATAACGACAAAGTAGAAATCTTAGATAGTATTTCTCCTAGACCTGTCCGTTTGTCGATCATCTTTAAGGCTAAGTAGGAAATAATAATAGTGTTAGGAAGAAGTGCGCTCTTACTGTGACAGAGTGTCATCGAAGAAGATAAGCAGACGCAGGCGCATTTAAAGTACGTATGAAAATTAGCAAGTGTGTGCATACATATATCAAGGGGTAGGAAAGAGAGAAAAAAATAACACCACGTGGTTCGGAATAGAAAAGAAAATTCTTTCGCGAGAAAGACGTTTATAAAAGGCATATGTAATATGGCAGAGTGTCGAAAAACACATGACTGTGCGAAAAGACTTTTGACTGATGAGAAAATTATTTGTTTTGTGAAAAACATTATGTTGCATTCTGTGATTTTCTAATTTAATGTTTGTAGTAGTACATTTCTTTTGCTTCCTTGTTTCCATAGCAGTTTTATTCTCATTTCCGTCGATGATTTTAAATATTTCTTACTTCTATTGCTTTGCATCTATATTTTTTGTTGTTGCCTATCCGATATTTAGCGAATTCAGCCTGTTTTTCCTTTTCGCTTTTGTTACAGTAATCTTATCGTTTTTTTTTTGTTTACAGTAATCTTTTGTCGTGTTGGTTTTTATTGTAAATAAAATTGATATTTCCACAGTTTCCTCCTGCTTTAAAGTATACATTAATACCTATGCGGATAAACACCCATAAAAATTTGCAGACGTTTGGACGAGTGACAAAACAATATACCATTTTCCAATAAGCGTTGGTATTTTATAACAAAGGAGGCGCAGATTTAGAAAGTACGTCCTTCCCGCGTGGTCCTCGCGATATCTAAGGTTCCTAATATTTTTAGTGCGTTCGCTAGTCTCTCGTGTCTGAGTAATTCATTCCTGTAGATATTGCGACCGGGAAAGATACACTTGTCTTTTTATCCGTTAACCTTCACTCATTTATCTTGGGTAGAAAAAAAAAAACACATTCCGGTATTTTTTGTCAGCAAAGTAAGTGCGGATGGCAAGGTAGAGGTATGGTGGGACAAAAGTGTCATAACGACCAAGCAATTGGAACATAACCGTCTGGATTTGGTCGTCATTGACAAGGTCTCAAAAAACTGGCAAATTGTAGACTTCTCGGTACGCTGGGACAGGAATGTGAGAGAGAAGGAGAATGAGAAGTGGAGCAATTATGCTCCAATGGCCCTGGATATAAGGCGTATACATGGAATTAAAACACAAATAATCCCGGTCGTAGTTGGTACACTAGGAGTAGTATCAAGTCGTCTGAAAAAAACAATTGAAAAAAACTACAAATCCCCGATGTTTTAGGCGGCCTTAAACCTCTGCAATTATAGGTACCAACAACAACCTTAGGAAACCTCTTATTATTATTATTATTATTATTATTATTAGTAGTAGTAGTAGTAGTATTTCATTTACTCATAAATGTTTTAATTTGTGCGTTTTCTACCGTCGTCATCGTTTAAAAAAATAACGTAGCCTTTGTAACAGCCTCAATGTTTGAATTAATACGAAAAGACAGGAAAAGTGACTCTGCGGAATAGTTTTTTATGTGAAGGCTTTGTTTATTTTATTTATTCATAAATATGTTTAAATGTGTGCGTTGTCACCATCATCATTTCTTGGTAAAATATATAATGTTCAGAACAATTTAAATGTTTGAATTAATACGAAAAGACAGGAAAAGCGACTCTCCGGACAAGTTTTTCGTACGTGATAGATCTGTATATCATAAATATGTTAACTATAAACTAAAAAAAATAATTAATAAATAAGTTATTAAAAAAAAGGGAAAAGAGGTGGAGAGAAAGGAGGGAAAAATCATTCCCAATCATTTAATATTGTTGATTATTAAAATTATTGCAATTATTATAGGATTCTTCTTCTTCTTATTATTATTATTATTATTATAATTAGTATTAGTAGTGGTAATAATAGTAGTCGTCGTAGTAGTAGTAGTAGTACTACTAGTAATAGTAATAGTACTAGTAGTAGTAGTAGTAGTAGTAAGTTTTAATATTATTGTAGCTGTTACTGTAATTGGTGTTGTTTTTTTGCTGTCATTGTTATTGTTGTTGTTACTACAATTATTATTACTATGATATTAGTGTTACTATTACCATTGTTAATTTTATTTCTGTGTTTGGTAGTGGTGGTGGTAGTGGTAATAGTTTGGGTGGTGGAAGAGAAATATCGGGAAGGGATCCTGGAGATGATATCTAAATAAAACTATCGGCGGTGGTGGAACCTAAAATTCACTAACCCCGTTTATGGGAGAATATCAATTCAAAATATTTAAAATAACGACGTGAATCAGGCTGGAACATCTTGCGAAGTTCTCACGTCCGGCAGATGCCCCACTGTCATTATCATACAATTGTTCGAAATTCTGAGAATGTGGAGGGATGTAGGAGCAGTGAGAATTGGCAGAGAGGTCCCCAAGACACGAAGGGAGTTGGAACGGTAAATGTCCAATAAACATGGACGGATGGGAAAGAATACAGTGGGAATGCTTTGTAAGAAGTGAAAGTACCAATCTGGTGGATATATCCGAGAAGAAAGGAAAGGAGAGGAGGAGGAGCTAGGTTGTTGTTGTTTTTGTTTTACAGCATATCGACCCTTTTCGGGTTATTTAATGCCGAATCCAAAGATTTTGAAGAAAAAATATTTTTAATAGAATATATTTGTTGTTTTCAAGTCGGTTTCTATTTAACCCATAGTTGGGACCCTAACAGGTACTACCACTCCGTGTGAGAGTGGACCTGGGAGCAATGCCAATTAAGGGGTGGCTCCACACTCCCCAAAGCCCACAAGCTGGGGCCTCACCACTGGATATAGTTTAAAGTCATATCCAGGACCCCCATTGAGGGACTTTTACCCTCTGCAGGAAGGCAGTCGGCGTATTCTAATGCCCCACCGACAGGGCTGGAGGAGCTAGGAGTGTCGAGAGCTTGGTACCCCAGTTAAAAGGAATTATGAATAACAACGTACTTTCTGTGATTGTAAGGAAGAGAGTGGACGGATGGTTAAGAATAAAATGGATAGCGAAAGTAAAATTAGTACCCCAGTAGTTGTTGCCCCTGATAGTAGCTCACTACACTAAAGTGGCAATGTGCCTTGTTTGGGATGAAAATGTAATTTTTTAAAAAAATGATGAAACTAGCTGCGGTGAATGCACTTAACGAGTGGAAGTTTAGAAGGAAAATGTAAGCGATGAGGGAATGCGGGTAACTGATAAGAGATGGACTCCTATGGTTAAAGGAAATGATGAGAAGGAGTTTGAAGGATCTAAAGCAGATGAGATCAATGACTCTGAGACAATGGAACATGTAGAAGGAGCAGATGTATGGAGAAGTGGTGATGAAATTCAAGCCTCGACTTGTGTAGAAAAATAATTACTTCAGAAGTTAAGAGAGGTTATTCTTGGAGACGAGATAAAAGATATTCTAAGCATAATTTTAAGCCACATTATGGCCACCTCTTACGAAAATAATTACTTTATATATTGTCTGGGTCGATTATTTCATTACAAACATACCAATCAATTAATTCACATTTCATCATTTTTTATAATTCTGGGATGTGTTACTAATTTCGACGATAATTTTTCATAATTTTTACCCACATAATATCCCTCTATTACGAAAATAATAAACTTGATATATTATCCGGTTTTATTATTTCGTTAAAAAAAAGTCAGCAATCAATTAACACACATTTCATCATTTTTCATAAATCCTGGATATGTTATTAATTTCGACAATCATTTTTAATAATTTTAAACCACATTATCGCTATATTTAAATAATTTTCTAAATAATAACTTTTTTTATTTCAGCACAGTCCGTATATTGCGTGTCTGTTTCCTATTTAATAAATTGTTAGATGAAAGTACAAAATAATCGCAAAAAACTCCCTGTATTAAGATTGCCTTTCTAAATAACGTTAATATTTCAGCACGGTCCTTATTCTGTATATGAGTTTTCTTTGTATTTATAAAAATGTTAGGTGAATAAGACCCTCCTTTCTGTATATTAAAAATGTCTTTCTAAACAATAACAGCTCGGTCCGTAACCTGTGTGCCATTTTTTAATTTTTTTAATTGTTAGATGAAAGTACAGGATAGTTAAAAACACTCCCTCCCCATATTAGTAATGTCTTTCTGAATAATAATGCTATTATTTCAGGACGGTCCGTATTCTGAATGTCAGTTTTTTAATTGTTAGATGAAAGTACAGAATAGTTAAAAACACACGCTCCCCATATTAATAATGTCTTTCTGAATAATTATATCAGGACGGTCCGTATTCCGAATGTCAGTTTCCCTCACTTTTTTTTTTGTAAATATATATGAAATAAAATAAGTATGAAATCATAAATTGCTTCGACCATTTTCCGGACTGATTCGATATCACCCCATCATTTAAAAATAGATAAGAAATTTAACATGGTAAACTGCTTCAACCATTTCCGGAACTGACTCTATATCACCTCTCTCTCTTAGAAATAAGTATGGGATAAATGAATATTGAGGTCCTAAACAGCCTCAGCCATTTATGGGGCTGATTTCATATCCTCTCTGTCTCTTATAAATATATGTAAAATAAAGTAATTTTGAAATCATGAACTGCTTCATCCGTTTCCGGGCCCAACTCCGTATCCCGACTCCTGCCTTCTTTTAAAATATATATGAAATTAGCTGTAACCTGCCACGCGTTGCTGTGGTTCAAATTGGCGCAATGGAAAACGTTCCAAAATGAGAAAAAACATGTTTCTTATAGGTTTAAGTTTCCGTTTTGCATGGGTACACAGTTTTTGTTGTTCCATTTTCTTAGCTGATATAGAGATTTTCTTGTTTGGTGATTCTGTAATACGTGACATAAATTGTCCATGTGAAAAAACAGTCAGCGTGTAACTGTAAGACCCACAAGTGTAAAGATTGTTCCCTGGGCTTTGTTGATGGTTATTGCAAATGACAATAAAATTGGAAAGTGCAATTTCCTAAAGTGTTATGATGTATCCGGTGGAATCATAGGATTGCATGGAATGAAGATATATTCATCTGTGAAAGGTCCTGTTAAGATTGTTGTTTCTATGATATTGTTTGTTAATTTTTTTTACTGCAAGCTATGTGCCATTGCAAAGCTTGGATTGGTTTATATTTCACAACATGATAATTAGTACTCCAAATTTCAGTTGCAATACATGCGGTGGCATCCCTGGCAAATATAGCTGTTGGATAATTAACCACTTTATCTGCTTTCTCAAGAGTGTCGATAGATTTGTATTTGACTACCTCACTTAGAATTTTACATTGAAGCATAGCGTTAAGTTCATGAGCGTCTTTGTATTGACCTGCAAGAATAGCTCATTCACTCAGTCAAGTGGAATCCTTATAATTTGAATATCTGCAAAACACTTTTAAACTAACCCTTCTTTTGATGAAATAAAATTACAGAAATAACAGAAGTTAAAAGTCAAAGAATTTTGCCCTGAACTTTGATCAGCTAGCACATTTTCGTATCCAATTTCCTACAAGTGATGCAAAGAGAAAAAAAACGAGGAATCTGAGTGTAGCATGGATCGATTACAGAAATTCTTATTACATGTATCCCTGAAACACAATCGATGATGAAGTTTGCTAGGAATGTGATAGGAATTTCGGCGACAACTATAGGTAAATAGAAAATGGTGCTGACATCAAATATAGAGGTGCTGGGGCAGGTTAGCATTAAACATGCAATATTCTAAGGAGATTCGTTATCTTCACTTCCTTTTGTAGTGATAATGATACAACTGATCACGTTCTTGAAGAGAGAGAAGCTGAGATATCACTTTGAATCTGACGGTAGACACCTCAAGCATATACTGCTTATAGATGATTTGAAGATATCCGGTCGAAATGAAAACTATATGTCGAGACTGCTAATGCTGGTAGCGAAATACACAGAACGCATATGGATGGAGCGTGGGATTAATAAATGTTCAGTGCAAATAATGGAAAAAGGACTAAAGGTTCATTTTAATTGAAGACTGCTGCCAAATGGAGAATTTATCAAAGAAATAGAAGATACAGGTTATACGTATTTAAGAGTGCTTGAGGGTCTAGTCATGATGAACAGAAAGATGAAAGGGAACGTAAGAAAGAAGTATATTAGTAGTGTGAAACTAATTGCAAATCGAGATTGTATGGAAGAAACCTAATGAAAACGGTGAATGCATTGCATCTCAAAAAACTCTGACATTTTTTTGAGATACAGTGCGGGAATTTTACAATAGTTTGACAAGGAGTTGCTTGCCACGGATATCAAAACAAGAAAGGGTCTAGCAATGTTTGGTATATTCAACATTAGACGTAGCGAGCAAAGCTGTATCAAAAGAGAAAATATATTGGGAGAGGATTGAAAATGTGAAAGATTTTGTTATAACTGGGAAGAAGTCGTTGAATGAGCATGTGGTTACTGGTGAGGAGTTGATGCTCAATGTTGTGGCCAATAAATTGGAGGTATCTGAGACCAAGGATGATTATGTAAAACATATGGACAGAGAAAGGACAGGGAAACTGACTATGGAGGAAAATGCACGGGAAGTTCTTCCAGGATATAGCAGACTAACTGATGAAAGACCATGGTAATCGCTTAGAGCTGGGTATCTGGGTAAGAGTGCTGAAGCTTTTGTTTGTTCAGTAGAAGAGCAGGCGTTAGGTACACGATTTCTCCAAAAAATACTTTTAGGAGAGGATATATCTGCAGAATGACGGATTTATGGTAGGGGCTTCCAATCAAGTGCGCACCTTGTGGCTGGGCGTAGCGGAGTTGTACAAAGAGAATACTGCCAAAGACCCGATCGCATTGTACTCCGAATATATTGGGAGGTCTGTAACAAGGGAGTATAAATGTGATGGAAAATAGATTTAGGAGATGCCTAATAAAGTAAAACCAAGTGACGATAGAAATATTGAGGTATGGTAGGAAAAAGTGCCATAATGACCAAGCAATTGGAATATAATCGCCCGGGTTTTGTCATGATTGGCAAGTCTAAAAAAATGGCAAATTATTGATTCTCGTTACCCTGGGACAGGAACGTGAACGAGAAGGAGAACTAGAAGTGAAGCAGTTATGCTCCCCTGCTCTCGGAGATATATATTCACGGGGTTAAAACACAAATAATTCTGGTTGTAGTTCGTATACTAGGAGTTGTATAAAGTCGTCTAGATAGACAATTGAAAAAAAACACGACTCTCTGATGTTTATGGTGGCCTTCACGCCTTTACTATTGTAGGTGCCACCAACATCCTTAGGAAAACCCTCGATCTTTGAGGCTCTTTGTTAGGAAGCTGGGATTAAGGGAAATCCTCTGGAAATGAAACCCATCTCTTTTCAGGGAGACTTTGATAGACGAAATAGAACATATTATTATTATTATTATTATTATTATTATTATTATTATTATTTTAATTACTATAAGAAGTAGTAGTAGTAGTGTTACGTTGTGTGGATATATGAACATGCTCAAAAACAGCGTACATGTTGAAGAGTAGATGTTTATATTTTATCTATATATTAATGTACGTGTGAATGCTTGTATGTATATACGTCGTATTATTTAGTTGATCGTCCACTGTGTTCATTTTAACATTTATGCAACAGGTCTAACATGAAACGATTGACACGGGCGTATCGAACCAGTTGTAGAAAACAGTTATTTTTACAGCTGTAAATAAACACAGAGCACACATGAATTATATACAAATATTTACTTTGATGATTATCGCCGCAATCTTTAGAGTTAAAACGTCTTCACATCTTGTCTGCCTGAAAAAAACGCCGCTCCCTCCGTCATGGAGAGCCCCCCCCCTTGAGTCGTCCGTTATCTGTGATGTTCAGCAACGACTGACTAGAATCTCCCCAACTCCACATTTCATCACGTGTATAAGACCGACAGCTGACGTAATCTCAATCTAGTTAATTTTTATGCAAACCAAAAATTAAGTTTACGTATATTTTCTAATCTCATATTTTTCGGTAGCTATTTATTATTTCAGCCTGCCAATCACTTTTTTCCCAATACAAGTGTTTTTTTTTTCATAATAAAAATCATGTTTTGACTCGTAGCCCTACCAGCTACAGTTAACAGATACTACAATATGATCACAACTAAAAGGTCACAAGGTGCTACCGCTTTCATCATTTCTTTCAAAATGTACGGCATAAATATTTCCTATGCGCCCTATTCTATTTTTATTTAATAATTGCAACCTCTATATTTCTGTCCCACCGACTAATAAAAAAGTCTAGCTCTATCCATAAAACAATAACACCCCCTTTTTTTCGGCCATTTACAAATTGCCCCCCTTATTATATTCAGACCGGTATCTATCCCGATCCCATGGTGTATTTTTTTATACCATTATATTTTCCACTCCCTATCAGGTTAAGAAAAGTCAATTTATATTTCTTCCAAAAATATTCCACCTCAGCCCGACTGAGCTAATTGCATTTTTCCTTGGTGCAGGATATTCCTCCTTCAGCTGAAGACAGCTCTGTCTATTCGTGTAATTCTCCTTGAAAGCAAATTTTGCCTGTCCCCGTTGACAATGTCTTGTTGAATAAATTACTGACATTTCCTTCCATTTGGTGTTAATTTTGTTAACTCTACATACTTCCTTTAATATATTTTAAATTCCCTAATGAGACAATCTTTACTTTATTATTTATTACGTATTGGCGGTATTTTTTTTTACTTTCCCCTTCAACTCATCCTAAGTAATTCGAAACATAATGACCACAGCTGCCATTGAACTCCTCTCCCCCTTTACGCCCACTTAGGGAACATTCCATCTGTTCCCTTAAGTTGATTAGCAACTAAATCCACTTACGTCCGACAGTACATCTTCTGTTCTCTGCTCGTTAGAAAACTAGATCTCCAATGTCGCTCTGCGGAAAATCCCAGATTTCCACACATCAAACACCCATAATTGCTTCACGTTGATTCTATTCGAAATCAACAAAAATCGATATTGGAAAAAGAATGAAATCGAATCACTACTCGAAAATAATAAAATAAATAACCCGCTACGTAAAATTTGTGTCTTTCTCATTAAAGTAAGTTAAAGTAAATTAAGCATGTTTAACATACCTAAATTAAGACGACAATACAATAATAAAAAGCTCCATTTCAATTATCCTTACAACAGATGCAAAATTTCACAATTTAAATATTTTAGTCTTTTTTTTTTACAGAACAACAATAAAACAGTTTTTTAACCGGAAACGCTAAACATTGTTCCTAGGCATAAGAAGAAAATAACCGCTATTTCATTTTCTCTTGGAGCGAAAAATTTCAACTAACAATTAAACAAACAAAACAACATGTTTTACGAAACAGTTACATTCCGAGAATGTTTTATAGACACTGTGTGGTATTCGACAATCTAACATCAAAACAATATATTACATTTTTTTCTGTTTTCCTATTTTAATCGACACATACATATATGTTCTTTCTTTCTCTTGAAACATTAAATTAACACAATTTTCATGGGCATTATATTTCATAGCCATTTTATTATTTATTGTTCAATATATATATATATATATATATATATATATATATATAAATATATATATATATATACATATATATGTTTATATATATATTTTTTTGTGTGTGTTATTTTTCATAAGTTCTGTGCATTACTATCTTTGCTCTATGTGTATGTGACTATTACGTTTTTCTTTGATTTCTTATTCTGTTTTTTACCTTTCTTTCTTGTAATGTTTTATCTCACCTAAAACTGTTCTCCTAACGTTGTGTATATACCCAGTTTTATTTTCTTTTTGGTATTTTCACTGTGCATGTGTGTCTATATACCCAGTTTCATTTCGTTTTATTTTTTTCATTACGTGTGCGTGTGCGTGTGCCGTCACTTATATTTTCCATCTCCATAGAAAACGCACTGTAGCACTCTCGAATTCTAGGATTCAATAAACAAGGTTTGTCACAGCCAGCGATAGCAGCTAAGATAAATCGCAGTAAAAGCGTTATTTGCTACTATCTAAAGAACACTGGGAATTATGGAAAAACAACATTTTTTGGTAGGCACCCCAAAATTTATCCTGCATTGAGTAGGAAAGTCAGACGGGTTGTTATGAATGACATCAATGACAGAGAACTTCCTTATTGTCAAATTAAGGCGGTTACAAATGCTGATTGCATTCAATAACAATGAGACGACACTTAAAACAAAAAGGCATCGTAAAAAAAAGCGTAAACAAATTCCTCGATTGCCTCCACATCACAAAGTGGACCACTTAAGATTTAGTCGCGAAAATCGGGCCGTTGAGAAGTGGAAGAAAATCCTGTATTCTGACGAGAAAAATTCAATTTAGATGTTCTTGATGGCTTGCAGTGATATTGGCATGACAAAAACAAGCCCCTTGAATTTTTGTCCCATATATCATAGTGGTGGAGGGTCTGTAATGATATGAGGTGCCTTTTCTGACAGAGAGACGATGGAGCTCTAGGTGGTGCAGGCTCGTCAGACAGCAGCTGGCTATGTTAGCATGCTACAAAAAGCATCTTTAATGATGGAGGGTCACCGTTTTTGTAGGGATAGATGGTTATTTCAACAGGATAATGCTGCATTTGACACCACAAAACTGACATTGAGCTTTCTACAAGAAAATGGAGTCAATTTCTTGGGACATCCTGTATACTCACCGGACATGGGCCCAATTGAATATGTGTGGGTAAAGATTACAAGAGAGGTTTAACGAAATGGCAAACAATATTCAAGAAAAAATTAACTTCTTGAAGCCATCTTCAGAAACTGGAGCAGGATGCCGCGCATCTAAAGTGAAAACACGTATTTCTAGCATGCCACAAAGATTTTTTTAAGTCTTCAAAATCAGTGGATGGAGAACTCATTATTAATTTTGATTCTTGAATGTGTTCATACACATTTCATACATTTTTGTACAATTTAATAGCTTTTTGTTCCCATAAGCTTTTTGATTGTAGTATTGGTAACCTCAAGCCGTAAGAGTTTAAACTTTATCCTTAAAAATAAAAAAAAATATATATATTTTTAAGTGGTCTTAAATTTTTGATCAGCAGTGTATATATATATATATATATATACACATATTATAACGACAGTTATATATATTACATATATAATATAATGTGTAGTATTTATATCATGTATATTATATAAAATGTATGTAATGTTTAATATATATATATATATATATATATATATATATAAATATTAGATTTGTTAATTATAACAAAACTCTTTTTTGGTTATCTGTTTGTTATTCATATCTGTTGTCTTATAAAATTTGCTTTTATGTTTCGCCCTGGATAATAACGAAAGTCATATAGTCTTGTATATTAATACCTTGATCTATTTCAATCGTTGGAATAGTTTATATGCGATAATTATTTACTTTGTTTCTCTTCATTTTAATTTATTTAAATCATTACGTCTTGTAAAAGATATTTTTAGTAGAGTGGAATTTAGAATGTATTAACCTTCGGTAGATCTTTATGTATTTTTCGAACACTTACTATAAAGTATTTGCACACAAGTCCTAACAGGCCCCACTCTCCACAATGGTTTACCTCGACTTGCGCAACTACCAT
Source organism: Euprymna scolopes (assembly GCF_053919585.1). Classification (NCBI taxonomy): domain Eukaryota; kingdom Metazoa; phylum Mollusca; class Cephalopoda; order Sepiida; family Sepiolidae; genus Euprymna; species Euprymna scolopes. The sequence goes on along the minus strand of NC_136513.1, from coordinate 16,342,636 downwards.
TGCTCAAAGGCAGCATGCATACCGCAGATTTAACCGACATAAGTTCAGGTAAAACAGACAGATGTATATAGAAGCTAGAAGTAATGTTAAGAAAAAAATAGCGACAGCTAAGAGAGAATTTACTGAAACCATTAAACAACGCATCGAAGCATAAAAATTAGGAAATCGTGACTTCTGGAAAATCTACAACACTGTAGAAAATAATGGGCAATCAACAATTATCCCACTAACCAACAATCACGAGGTTGTTTGCTCAGCAACCAACAAGGCTAATATGCTTGCCAGCCGGTTTGCCTCGAACTCCACACTGGACCGTTCCAACCACCCCCTGGCTTACTTTCCTTTGCGTTCAGACGTCACGCTAGACGATCTAAAAATCACCTCTGCTCAGGTACACGCTATCATAAAACACCTTGACACTTCAAAAGCATGTGGACCTGCTCTCATCCCAGCTGTGATCTCATCCCAGTTCTCGAAAACTCTACAACAAATGGCTTAATAAATAATGTTTCCGGGCTGTTGGAAAACTGCTTCTGTGGTACCAGTAATCAAGAATTCTGGCGAAAGAACTGACCCATAAAATTATCGCCCAATTAGCCTCCTCCCACTTTTCGCCAAAATATGTGAGACCATAATTAACTATACTCTAGTCCGGCACCTTACTGATGCTAAACTTCTGACTGACAAACAATATGGATTTAGAAAAGCCCGTTCCACAGCAGACATCCTCACTGTAATCTCTGAACGCATATACCATTCACTGGACAAAGCGGAGGAGGGCAGAGCGGTAGCTCTAGATATATCTAAGGCTTTTGACAGGGTATGGCATGAGGGTCTCCTCAGGAATATTAAATCATACGGTATCACTGGTAGAATACTTAACATAAGTAAATCCTTCTTAGATAAGAGAAACATCTAGGTTGTCCCCGACGGTAGTGCATATACACAGTTGGATATAAATGCGGGAGTGCCTCAGGAGTCTATCCTTGGACCTCTATTGTTCCTAATATTTAATAATGACCTCCCCGAAAAAAAACTGCCTCTGAGATGGGTATATATGCTGATAACACTACACTCTATAACAGGCATGACAGAAAAACAAATGAACACATAACTAAAGAAATGGCAAAAACACTAGAGGATGACCCCCAATCTGTAGTGGAATGGGGACATAAATGGATGGTCACATTCAATGCTGCCAAGACTAAACTGGTTTCCTTCAATAATTACAAGACACCTTTTTCTGCCACCAATAGCAATGGCCAGTGACTCCCTGTCTGAGAGTACAGCTTTCAAACTTTTTGGCTAACGTTCACAGGAAACATGAGTTGGAACAATTATATTGAAGGCATTGCCAGGGCCGCTGCGAAAAAGGTTGGCTCTCTCTACCGTGCTAGAAAACTACTGACACCTGAAAGTATCCTGTACCTCTATAAAGCCACCATTCGCCTATGTATGGAGTATTGTTGTCACATTTGGGCTGGTGCATCTACTGCTAGTCTTTCGCTATTAGACAATGTTCAAAGAGAGTTGCCAATCTGCTAGACCCTGAACTGGCATCCATGCTTCAGCCTCTGTCCCATTGACAAACCGTTGCATCCTCTGCATGTTCTACAAGTATTTTAATGGTGAATGCTCTGACGAACTGCAGACACTTGTGAAAAAAAAGAAAACTTCAACCAATATATATGTAAGGTATGGGTGTATGAATGTGTATGTGCGTATGTGATTGTGGATGCGGGTGCCCATATATGTATGGGTGGAATGATATATACGCACCTGTATATATGTGTTTATATACGTATGCATATATATGGGTGGGTAAATGCATTCGTGTATGTGTGTATATGGATGTATGTGTATGGGTGAGCGCCTGCATATGTCTTCATATATATGCATGTGTGTATGTATGTGTGTGCGCCTGCATACGTATGCGGATGTATGTGAGCGTGTATGTGCATACATCTATGTATATATATATATGTGTGTGTGTGCATGTATATGTATGTGTGTTATTATGTGTGCGTGTGGGTGTATATATCATCTCCTGCCTATTCTCCATCTTATGTGTGTGTGCATATACTTATGTTTGAATGATTAAGTACATGTATGCATGCGGGTTTTGACAAAAAAAAATTAACCAATATGGGTGTGATATATAAGTTGGTGGGAATGTATGAGTACGTGTGTGAGTGTGTAGGTGGGTGCGTACATATGTCTGCTCCTACATATATTTCTGTGTTTATGCGTGTGTATATGTATGTATGCCTGCGTGCGTGCATATAAGTGTGTATATGTATGTGTAGATGTCATGTGCTACTGGTACAATGTAACCTAGTACTACCTGCCTCATGGTCGGGTCACCGGCGACTAAACTGGTTCTTCCACCAGACTTGTTTGGTGAGGAGGGTTTCTAGTCTCCCTGAAGGATTAAAAACAAGACCTTCCAAAGGGCGAATGTACTTTTGTCTGGGTCAAAGGCCAACTAGCACCGTGTATATTTGTGTGTGTGTGTGTGTGTATATGTGTATTGGGGTGGAGAGGGCTCCCGTAAGCCGTGGTGAAGGCAACCTTTCTATGAGAAGCAAATCTCTGATTTAAAACACCATAAAGCGGAAGACCATTACCCGCATTAAGCTGGTCTGCAGTTTAATTTGTTGCTGGCTATCTTGCTCTTGCTTGTTACTGGATCTCAACATTTTGAACCGAGAGAGAGACTTAGCTGTCGTACAAAGCTAAGAATCTGTAACATCATATTTGTATAGATACTTCCTCACGCATTTGGGCTCATGGGTTTTAAATGTCTGAGGGAGTGGCACTCGTCTGACAAGACGTTGCAATCATCACATGTATGTATATGCATGTGTGTGTAATTATCTGTGAGTGTGTACTATACATGGGGAAAGAAAGTCATGCAATAACCATAAACACCTTCACGAATTGAACCAAAATCCCCTATTTGAACTCAACTTTGACTGGACACTACCAACCTTACTGTTGGAGACAGGATGTCTGAGACCCCATCTCTCTGAAAAACACATTTAGTATCATCAGATGCCAAAATAACATTTCAAACTCTCATTTTAAAAACCCTTTTTAAGAAAATATCTGAAGATAACGAAACAAAGGTTGAAACGCTTTATAAAAATATTTTTAAATAAAAATATAATAAAAGGCTGAAAGCCACACAATTGTTGATGGCTACACTCTTTTATATATATATTTTTTCCTCTCACTGGAACTACACAATTATCATTTTAAATATATATATATATATATATTTATATATATACGTATATATATACGTATATATATACACACATATATATATATGCAATTTATGTATATGTAGGTTTATTTTTTTCTATTGTTATTGTATGCTTTAAAATTGTTTTGTATCGCAATTCTTTAGTAAAGTTTATCCTGTGAACACAATTGTTGGCTATTTTTCTCCGACAGCTAAATAGATGTTGTTTTTTTTTAAGTATAGGATAGAACATTTTTCATAAAGGCGTAATCTACATGGATCGTCTAGGTCTCTACATGTGTTTGCTTGTCTTACTCTTTTCCGTTCGACTACCGGCGAACGTCTGCTTCCTTTGAGTTCCCAGTATTTGTTTGCTAGGGTTGTTTTCATTCGGTGTTTTTCTTGTCTTTGTTGCCATAATATCGGGTTTTGAAATCAAAAGAAGTCATACATACGTAATATTTCTTGTTATTCGGGTTTTCTCTGTATATGAATAACAAGAAATATTACGAAGGTATGACTTCTAAAGGTTTCGAAATCCGATTTACAAAACACACACATTTAATTTAAAGTAGGTCAGAACACATGATACCTATGCCCCCCCCCAAAAAAAAACAGCACACACAAAGGAACGGGTGAACTGTGACTGGGCTTTTGTCGGGTAAGTGTCTGCTCATTGGTTGATTATGAAGGGTGCGGTAGAAACTAAAAAGCAGATTGGCCAACTATAAACACAGTTGAATGTGCGTATATAAAAAGGCGAGGCAACCACAAAATCCTCGCATAAGCCTGATGAATCCTTACGTGGAAGGAATGCGGGGGAGTATATGTAGGTTAATTGCCATACATATTTTACAACTTACTAACTCGTTCTTCCTACGTATTGAGCACTTTTGAAGTAAATACTGAAGGTTTACGCATAAATTCACATTTTCGTATATTTATTTATGTGATTGAATTAAATAATCACACACCCACGTATATATATATATATATATATATATATATACATATATATATATATATATATATATATATATATATATATATGTGTGTGTGTGTGTGTGTGTTTTATTAGTTTTGGCGATTTGTGTTGAATAAATTTAATTATTTACGAAAGCGCATTTTTACCTAAATGCGAGTAGGAAATAATTTTTCCTTTAACCAATATGGTGCCCCCCCCACATGGGGAGCGGTATATATATATATATATATATATATATATATATATATACATATATATATATATATTGTTTATAAAATATAATTATCCACTGACAGGTGTTCCGTCGTGTACAACACATCAGAGTAGCTGAATCTAGCGAGATTCGAAATAAGTTGGGTCCAGATTTCAAATCTCGCTAGATTCAGCCCCTCTGATGAGTGATAGACGACGGAACACGTGCCAGTGGATAACTATGTTTTAAAAACAATATATATATATATATATATATATATATATATATATATATATATATATATATATATATTCCCTGTGTTGGAATCATCACTTTAATTTATTTTTTTCAATCTTATATAACCGAAACCTGTTTAAATCGAACTGTTGCAGTTTAAAGCGGTAAATGATAAAATTGAAAGATAATGAAGACATTTTCATTGTTAATATTGCAGCCGTTAACGTCCTCTAGTTATATGCATTTTATTAGAGTATTTAATTTTCGGTGTTCTATGCCCCAAAATTCATCGTTTTCATATAATAAAATAATAATTTTGTAAAAAAAAAAACTATACTCTGATGGTAATTAAATATGCATTCGAAAACAGGTGTAAATAGAATTTTTATCTTACTTAAAAAAGGAGATTATATTCTGTGTGCTCAAATTTCTAATACATTAAAAAACGAAAAGAATAAAAAAAAGAAAAGAATAAAAACATTTTTATGGAAAAAAACATTAATTATAAAAACTATTATTTAATTTTTTCCCGCCTTTCTTGACGTTATATGATACTCGAACTATATCTTAGATAGGTATATTTAGTTTAATATTTTCTCTATATGTGTCGGTGTTAATAACGTAATTGTCAATATAAAACTCATATTGTTATATTTTAATTTTCGTTTCAGTCTCTTATATTGGTTCGACGCTTTATCCGTTGAAATGAACTAGAGAAATAGAGGTTTATGTACTCTCCCCTTGTGTTTAACCGTAAAAAGTAGGTTTGCACTAATAAATAAGTAATATTGTAGATTTGTTTTTAACAGTCATTATTTCGACTAATTTAATAATAACATATAACTAAAGATTATATGTTCTTATTGCAATGGCTGAATCAATTTATTATATGCTTAAATACGAAATGGTTATAAAATATATTATTTATAATATGCATATATATATATATATATGTATATTAGTGATATTATAAATCTATATTTCCCAATATTTAATATGGTATTACATAAGTAAAAATACGCAAAGTTCCCCAGAATTGAAAGTTGATTATCTAATGTTCTACACTTTACAATACACTAATCTGCCATCAAAGTCAAGGAAATTAAACATTTTCAATCAAATAATTCGATTTCTTGCTCTAGGTATGGACAAGCAAACGTGCACATATAGGCGGCTTTATATGCTTAACTACGGTGCCTTTGCCCCATATATCTCATACTCTTTATAGCAATGTAGAGTATGAAGTGGTTGTTTTGCAAATTATTATTCTATAATAGCTTCAAAGTTTCACATCGAAATGTAAGTTTCAATGATTATATTGTGCTGTCAAAACAATGTTAAAGGGATAAAACAGAACGCCGAAATAAGCTAACAACCTTTATTAAAAAAAAAAACATACAAAATGGTTGGTAGGTCGTTTAACGGCAGAACATTCTAAGGTGGTCCATCGGATATCGATTTTAACCTTACGGCTTTTTCTTCGGTATCTATTGAGTGCGGAATAGTCTACGAGTTGTTCACATAAGTTAGTTCAGGCACAATACCCACTTCCAAGCTGATCACATAATTAAATGTGTCGGAGATAATTTCAACAGCCTCTAATTCTTAATAAGACACCTCTTCTTAACCTCTTTGTCATGCGTTTGCGTATCTTGGTCATATGCGCCTTGTGTGTAAATTTTGCTTCATGGATTATATCTATAACATTACCGGGTATCTGTATTTTCGTTTTGCAATTTCCTAAAACGAATCATTATTTCTGAAATTTCTCCATAATTTTATTTTCTAGATATATCATAGAGGCTCGCTTTAGAGTTATTTATCTTTGTAGCAAACTTTTAAAATACTAATGTGATTTTATATTAAACCGGGCTTACGCTGGTGATGAAACCGCTGGCATGTTACGGGTTGTTAAATGCTTATCTGATATATCTCACAAAATATTTTGCATTAGAATAAAGTGACTAGGATAGCATCATTATTAACCAGGCAATCGACGACGTAAAACCAGGCCAATGACTCATGTAGGAAATTAATGGTATCCGCTGGAGTAAGTTTTCTGCATGTTAATACTACTGGACACGTCAAATGGTCCTCACAAAGATTTCGTGTCTACATGCTTGTTTTTCACAGCCTCACTTCCTGAATGAAGCACGTCTGTTGACTTCCGTGACCAAACTCAAACGCTTTTCCTTTGTCCCCTTTCCGTCGTCCTTACAGCAGTTATGCTAGGTCATCAGTCAAAAAGCACGCGTATCATAGCTGCTACTTTTCCACCTATGCCTAACCGAAGTCATTTTGTTTTTTAATCCAGCTTTTATGTAAATATACTCAGCTAAATCCCATTGCTACACTTTAATCTATAAACAATACATAACTGCCAATATTTTTAACAATATAAGTGGATAGATAGATAAATAGATATATAGACAGATAGATCGATAATAACTGTTTAACTATCAACTATGTCATTACCTAACATTATTAGTCTATTAATTTTTCGAGGGTTAAATTCTGTTCAGTTTCAAACTTTGTCCGGACACGCAATCTAAGTTCCGCATCTCGACCCGAAATAAATTATTGCTCAAATAATAGACATTTAAATTTGACTGCAGTGAGGTCTGAATTCATAAAATCGTAGAAATATTTTTTTTTATAATACCTGTGTAGACGAAAATCATTTTCTTGACAAATTTAGATATGCCCAACACTTGTCTAATAAAAAGAGTTCCGGGCTTAAGCGTCAGAAATTCAAGCACCATGCCGTATATTAACTCTGAAGCTTTACGATGATCCACTAATTGTTTGGGTTAACCGTCTTTATTTTTCGTAATAGCACACGTTTTTTCTGATTCGACCCTTGTTTGCAGTTGATACCAAAGAAAGTCTCATATCTTCAGTAGTACGCTAAAAACACATTTTTCTTCTTCTGGTATATAGCAGAAATCTCCTACGTGAAAATGCGGTATCATTTTCAATGGACGTATTATTTTGTAATTCTTTGAATAAACAGCTATTTTATGTGTTATTGATTTATATATTCCTAGACCTTTAGCCTCATTAGCTGTTCTTGCTGTTGATGATGTTGTTGTAGTCTTTAAATCTGAGTGCTTTAAGTGTTGAAATAATTATTGTTGCGTGTTTAATATGTGATGTATGTGTACAATTTGCAGGTTTTTGTTAATTGTTCCAATGCACTTCATAAGGCGCTTGTTATAGTATGATGGATACAATACAGAATTTATGGCAATTTACCAAACCCGTGTTCATATTAAAGTACTTACAGATCTAGAGGGTGAAAATGGACACCAATTCGTTTCTTTGAATTGCTTTGTTTAGAAACGTTGACCACCCATTTTTTAAATCGGTAGAAAAAAATCTGCAGGAAAATCTTTTTTAATAGACGAGAAAAATATTATATATCGACAGCAATAGCTAATATATTTGACAAGAATGTATTTTTGTCATAGATTACTTAAAAATGTTGACCGAAAATCGTATTTATATATCTTAAATTTAAAAAATATGGCTGACACAATCAATAATCGACGCAAATAACAAACATGACTAATACTTGTTTCTTTTTATTTTACTACTGATGAGTAACTGAATTATCGTGAACAGTGAAAATGAGAGAAGAATACATATAAAAAAAAACATTATTGGCAACTTATTTTTCCAATATCATCTTGCCCACGCGGTGTATCATTTTTTCCGATTTCGTAATTAATTGCCGTCATGGTTGTTTCCGTGTTTAAATTTATGCAAGTGTACTCATTAGTTTTAGTGCTTTGGTATTATATGGGTTTATTTGTCAGTGTTTTTAATCATCAGTTGCCCGGGTATTTTGAGATGTATGTTGAGCAAAACGAAGAAAAAAGACCCCTTACCATGTATAGTTTTGGGCTCGAATTAAGTTATTAAGTTAGATCCATGCCCAATCTACATATATCTAAAATTTCAAGTGTTTAGACCCAAAATTGTCAAAGGAGTTTGGTAGAGTTCTCAAAAGTCCAATCGTTGAACTTTTACGCCTTAATCGCCTAATTTCTGGCCGCAAACAGATCACATCTATTTTCCCAAGTCTCAGTACCCTGCCTATCAAATTTCGAGTCTATAGACTTCAAATTGACAGAGTTATTGCGTACGGAAATGTACACACACAGACACACAAGTACACACACAGACAAACACTTTCACTTTTATAGATGTACTAGTAATTCAGCACGGCGTTGCCCGGGTGTTTGGAGGTGTATGCTAAGCACCCCCACCCAAAAAAAAAAAACAAAAAAAACAAAATAAAAACGGTCATTTTTTCACTTTGATCCCTATTATAACTCCTTAACCTTTATTGTTTTGGGCTTAAATCAGGTTATTAAGTTATATCCATGTCCACAGACACACAGCCATACAGAGAGAGAGAGAGAGAGAGAGAGAGAGAGAGAGAGAGAGAGAGAGAGAGAGATGCATACACACAGACACAGACACACAAACACGTCAACTTTTATAGATATACTAGCATTTCAGCCCGGCGTTGCTCAGGTTCCCAAAATTGTGGGAGAAGTTAGGTAGAGTTCTCTAAAGCTACATCGTTGAACTTTGACCTTTTAACAGGCAAATTTCTGGCCGAAATGCGGTCACATCATTTTCCCAATTCTCAGTACCCTATATATCAAATTTCGAGTCTGTAGACTTAAAATTGATAGAGTTATTGCGTATGGAAATGTACACACACAAACACGCAGCCACACGGACACTTTCACTTTTATAAATATATATATATATATATATATATATATATATATATATATATATATATATATTTACTTGTACTTTCTTTTAGAAAAAGAAATCCCATACAGTGCTCTATTATTAGGGAAAATACCTTTCTCAAAATAAGAGCAATATATTTTTTGTATAATATATACAGGGATTTACATTTATATCGGTAGTCGGTACCGACTCTCATCCTCATCAGGATGAGAGTCGGCTGAAGAGAGCCTGAGGCGGACATTAAGAGCAGTCCTCAACTACTGGGCTTGAAACCGTCGGTACTGACTACCGATATAAATGTAAATTCCTGTATATATTATACAAATGTACATACATACATACATATATATATATATATATATATATATATATATATATATATATATATATATATATATAATACGTGCTTACTTTTGACTACTTACGAGGGGGGAAGATTTCTGTATTTTGTCTGTATAATATAATAATTAAACATTTTTGGTGTTTCTCTGCTTCTATGCGTGTAATCGTTATACACCTTGTGTGTGCGCATGCATATGTAATACATTTCAACTCCTTTTCTGCTATTATCACTGGTCATTTATCTGTAAGTAACATCTCAGACAAAACATAACGCCGATTTTCTGGCATGCATTTCTTTGTTTCGTATATGAGTGAAATGGAGATGCCACTGCATTGAAGAGTCATGCTTTTTTTGCATGTTTCACGAATTTTTGCGTCTAAATCGACTTTTATTTCGGTCAAAATCAGAAAGTAGACTAAACTCACATGTAAGCGAAAATATAGTTTCTTTTCTTACTTTGTTTCTTTCCACGGTTTCTTTCACATGAACCTGGATATCTAGTTCAGGTGCCACATTCAACCCTAGCTTCAGCGTTTTACATACATCAATAACTAAATCTTTTAAACTCTTTTTGCACTTACCAACCTTCACGCAAAAATGACAAATTTTAACATGTCTACGTAACCCGTGATAGAATACCTATAACCCCTCATCAATATTTATAATAATCGCGTACATTTTTACGTAATCAGCCTAGAATTAATTCACACAGCCCCGATCCAGAAAATAGCAGAAATCTCTGTAGGTTAACTATCTCCCCGATCACGCCGACAACCATAATCAACAGTGCCCGCGCTTTACTTCAGCGGAGATTCGTTTGTTTGTTTTTTTCTGCTAGGTTAACCAGTCTATTGTCCCAATCCTGCAACTGCGCCTGACTTAAACATCACATAGCCTCATCAACTCAGCTGTTCCACACAAAAAGCTGATTTCTCCGATTCTTGACTTGAGGCTAATAAAAACCTATAACCATAAACGATGAGGCCCTCAATCCTTAACCTCTCTAGAGTTACGCCGCATGACTGATTTCCTGACACTTTCTCCTCTCCTCCGAATTTTACTAGGCCATTCACATGTGGGAAAAACGTCACACCTCTATCTAACCCTAACCCTTCATTGAGCAAAATCTGGGAAAACATTGCTGCCATCATATGGAATTTCGAAAAATCATTGTAGAAAACACTAATGTTTTACAAGGCGAGAAAAATGTTAATAGACTAAACATACTCGAAACAGTGTATATTAAAACAAAAAAAGAAAAACAGCAAATCAATAATATCAATTTCGAATATAATCGAAATATTTTAAAATACTTAGGATAGCATTTTTTTAATTTTAAATGTATACATATGTTTATATACAATAAAAAAATATACTCTATACATCACATAACATAAAAAGTCCGCCCACCTAATTCATAAACCACTACGTGACCATAAAAAATATGTATGTATGTATATAATTGGGGGAAAACCAATTTCTACAACATGCCTGAGGATGATAGAGGTATCTCTATTGAAAGACATCGCTATGGATCCAACTTACACGATTTTGAACAAAAAACTCATAAAGATTCGGAGATTGGAGAAAATGAAAAGGAATATATATATATATATATATATATATATATATGTATGTATAGTATACATATATATATATATATATATATGCGTACACACAAACGTTTCTCTGAATTTTTTTAGACTGTACTTATGATTATGTTTTCAAAAACATTTAAATGTCATGAATATCGAAATGGAAACAAATAATAAGAAAACAAAGAAAAACAACGGTGGAGAATTACCTCGCTACACTGGTATTAGTAGTTGGTCACGCTATCCATTGCACTAAACGGACCACCGCTTTAAACTAACTTTTAAATAACTTAATTAGCACAGGTGATGCACATTCGCAGAACAACACCATCTCGTCACGCTCGCTGAGTTGTATTTTATTTGAAGCTTGCACCTTTTTTATTTAAAACATTTAGCTATTATTTTAAACGAGTAAATATCTCTAACAAAATTTTGCAACCAAATGCGTACTCTTTTGAGTTATTGCACGCTATCCAGCGACCATCCGTCTGGGAAGATTTACAATTTGAGAAATGGAGACAGAAAGACACACACAAACAGACATAGTTAGATTTATATATTAGAACATTCCAATATAAAGCTTCCTGTAAAATCTCAAAACATAACACCTCCAACAGACATAAAACACGATTAATATGATTAAAAATATATAACTATTTAGCTTCACAATATATTGTTCGATATTATCAAAGCATTCACAGTCATTAAAGAACGTTAAAGGTCATCAGAAATCGTTTTCTACTACTGAAAAAAACAATTTATTAACATTCTCCAATAAACCATGTCATTTCATCATTATTTTATTCTGAATCCAATATCACACGTTATTATAACAGATTTTCCCTATATTAACAATTTCTTGGCACCATTTCGCAAATACTTATATCGTGAGGATCTTTCTATTTTATTCGTCGCAAAATACTGGGACGCGCTCTTTCACTCACATCTCTGTCCTTATATGCAAATCGATGTACCTGACATCAACTGGAGCGGTTTTTTAAATGTTTAACTTTCGCCGGTAAATATTGTTCGGTTAAAACTTTCTGCGTGGAGGATTCAATGACACATCTGTGATTTTGACTGCTGTCAATGATAAGTGTCGTTTTGTCTAGTTTTACGCTGCTAATATTTTCAACAGCTATGACACTAAGGCAATTTGCAATCTATCTGATCCGTTCGAAATAAAAAAAAGTAGTAGGCTTTACTTAAGCAATCATCATGCCACCAAAGTGTTTTGATAATCAAGTGTGTTATTTTTTCTCCTGGGTTCTATACTCGAATTGCATTGTACGATATTGTATTATATCTTCTCAGGGTTATTTTTGAGAGGATGCTATTCGTTTTAAACATTTGAACACGCATACATAATTTCGAAGCGAAGTCTCATGTAATAAACTCAGCTGCAATTAAATAGAAATATGTAATATGATGTTATTTTTTGTACTAGATATGTCGCCTTTATGTTATTGACAACTCGCATGACTGCATATTGCAATAGCCAAGCGACATCAATTCATAAATGCATAATTATCTTGCAATTTATATATATATATATCTATCTATATATATATATATTATTTTCACGTACTCTGAGAAAATGCGCTATTCAGCAAAACCAAGACTTTTTATCGGATTTGAATTTTTCGAGCAGCGGTTATTTATCATTCCTTAACTGATGATTGGATATACGTGATTATTAGTATTTGGATTAAAATATAATTTTTTTAAAAATATTACGTATATATTTGAGATATTTGGGACACGTGTATATACGTTTATGTTTGTCGTCCATACACCAGTATAAAACAGGCAAAATAATTATTAAATGTTTAGAGACAGGGGAAAAGTTGTTACCCTCAAATTCTTTTGTCATTAGACGTTGTACGTCTTCTTTCCTTTTTTATTGTAGCCAGTAATACAATTACTGTTTCGTTAATCTTCACAAAATGGGGTCCATATATTTTTAATCATTTTTAACGTAATGTTGCCATATGTGTTATATTGTTTATTCCTATTTATTAAAAAGACTGCTATGTTTTTTCTCTTTTCTTGAATTTTACTAGTTTGAACAGTCTTAATATATTATCACGCTATTCACTTTTACGATTAAAACAGTATTTGTATAGATAGGTTACTGAGCTCGGAATCGATTCTTGTTGACGACGATTACGTGAGACAATCAAACGCGAACTGTCATTTCCTGATTATCTATTAAAATAGAAAAGCACGCATTACACTTTTATTCCAACCATTAAGACAAGCTATTATGAACTGTTTGAGAATTTTACCAGGAGATTTCTTTATTATGTTTGATATCAGCTTCGAGGCCGCAATATGTTTAGTTTTACGCGAGACATCTTATGCGTGAGAATAATTGTAATAGCACTTGGGCAGCTTTAGTCAAGTTTTCTTACCATTGTTATCTTTGGTTTAGTGAATTCATTATTTTACGTATAAACTAAGCTGGCCGTTTGAGTTTACAATAATATAAACACTGATATTATTCAGACCCATTTTGAGATGCCATACTCCTATCTCCAAACAATACAATACCTACATCATAGACGTTAATTTGAAGCCTAAACCTGATTAAACAATCTCGAAATTTACATATTGTGAACGAGAATATTGGTTTCATGTTATTAACGCATCTCAGATTTATGATACTGATAAAGCCAGATGAATTAGGATCTGTCATAAAATTGTTTTTAAAGAATATTTATGATGCTGTGCTTTTTGCGGCACGATAACACATTTACATCTGCATAATAGCAGAAAAGGGCACGCACTTCTATGTCAATAATATAGATAATTGAAGAAAAAATAATAACACAAAGAAAAACTGTTGTCTAAAACCAGCAGAATAATTATACTCATGTAAGATATTACAATGCAAATATGTTCCCATTAGTATAGGTGGGAATTCATAGAATATAATATATTGTTTATGATAGGTGTTTGTTTATATAACTTGAAATAATGCACAGAAAACATAACGATAACCCTAAAATAGCATACATTTTGTCAATTACGTACACATTACGGTACTTTATTTATTCGTGAATATGCTACATTCCATTTGAGAGTTATTGCGTGTTGATATCCTGACTATTCGTATACTAAGATGAACATGTGATTTGCTTACATAAACGGAATAAAAAGTGTCACCATAAGAGTGGCATCGATTTTTATGTTATACCCCTGTTTTGAAATACGGGTTAAGTTGAATATATTTTTATAAAACTCGACAGTATATATTTGTATATTAAAACAAATTAATATTATGTAAATATGAAAAATACATAAACGTTTAAAGCACATTTTTTCTCCAAAAGATAATTACTAATACATTCAAAAATTACATGTACATACTCCAGTTATTATTTTACACACACACATACACACACACACACACACAAACACACAAACACACACACACACACACACACATATATATATATATATATATATATATACCATGTTTTTCGAATAATTTTCGCACACTACTCTGTACAATTTAGCAAGGGATAGAAGCTAAATAAAACGAAAGATGTAGCGTACCAACACTGCTAAAAGATATGTGTTTGTATTAGCTTTTACATACTTATTTTTATATGCAAATGCCCGCCTTAATAGGGAAAAAGTTGAGGTATTCTATCTTTCAGCTTTGTTATTAAATTGGCCAAAAGGTTTTACAAGCGTTAATTTTGTTTGCTTCATGTAATCATTAATTTCCTCTGAATTCTTCAGTGAATAAAACTTCCTAGCTCGCAGATGTCGTTTTACATTTTTCCCTTGGATAATTATAGAGTCTATGCAATGTATCATGTAAAAGGATTGCTTTAAGAGCGCACTATTTACTGTACATTGTTAACAATATAGAAAACTATAACTTACACAACTACTATAGAGAAATTACAAATAAAGCGGTACAAAAATATTTTTTCTATATAAATTGTAAATTATTCATTACAAATAAAACGCCTCAAATTTTTTAAGACTTTCGAATATATTATTAGTTCATTTTACGTTTTTATAGAGGACAGAAAATATATATAATCGCAACATAACGTACACATTGGCAATACATGTCTTAATATCACAAGATGAAATAAGCCTTATTCTCTCGCACAACAGCCACATAATTCTTTTTTCGTTTTTGGCCAGAAATTTGGCGAGTAAGGGGGCAAACTTCAACGATTTGACCTTTGTAAACTCTATCACACTCCTCCGACAATTTTGGGTTAAGCCCAACACAGTGAATTTTAAGGGGTCATAATAGGAGTCAAAGTTAAACAAAATTTGACCTCTTCGTTCTCTTCTAAATTACTCAGACAATTTCTGGTCTAAATATTTTAAATTTTACATAAAGGGTATTCAGAAATAGGGCAAGCTTTTTCATCAGTTTGGGTCGAAAATCTTTAGTTACGAATATATAAATGTATGTATGTATGTATGTATGTATGCATGTATGTATGCATGTTTGCATGTCTGCCTTAAACTGTCCATAGAAGCGACGGATATTACAAAGATCAATATCGTTTTATATTGCGACCTTTCACATGGCAAATATCGAAAAATTGGCTAAAAACATTAATATCTTCTTCTACAACTAGGCACTTTTCTACAGGTAGGGTCACCTTTTTCGCCAATATTTTTGAAAGTTATTCTCTCCTTTAGATTGTCTAGACTTAATTTAAAAAAAAAATCGCTTTCGGTTGGCAGTGGTCGTAACAGCATAAACGTTATGTTTTACCCCGTTCTTTTCCTCCTTTTCGGTACGGTTCTAGCCTGCATTCCTACTGCCACTTGTTTTTTTGTTTTTTTTGCTCAACATACACATTCAAACACACAGGCAACCCCGGGCTGAAATGCTAGTTACTACATATAACATGTTCTTATAAATCGGATTTATTATTTGTAAATTCATATATAAGCGGAGCATTCGAGTAATAATTAAAATAATATATATATATATATATATATATATATATATATATATATATATATATATATCGGACAGTCCGTCGATTTCGACGATGACGCGGAGGTCGGTTAGTGTCCGTGTCGAAGGTGCGATGTGAGTCCTATCGGAGCTCTGAAATCCCGGCCGCAGATGTGACACCTGATGGCAGGAAACCGTGCAGTGGCCCCGTAGTCGTACTCTTTTTGCTTTCTCTCTCGAACAGTCCGCCGATTTCGACGATGACGGCTTAAGCAAGAGCATGACCATCATACTCAAATCGCCTTTGTGCAGGGATCACGCTGCGGCTTCCAGTCCATCAAATCTGCCGGTACGCCCTCAATCCATCGCAACAGGAATTTCATCTCTCTCCCAGCCTAGGCAAAGTAGGAATAAGTAGCTAGTCCAGTACTGCTAGCACCCTCTCCGCTGAAAGCAAAAGTGCACAGGCAAGGACGGGCCAGGACAGCCTGCACACATGCAATCAGCCGAGGCAGACCCGAGTTGAGTTGCACATAACCCTTGTTGACGGCGTCGGCACTGCGATGCTGGTTCATCCGATGTGCAAGCGTTGGGATTCCTTCCTCATGCGCTAATAACATCGTTGAGCAGGCTTGAATTTTTGTGACCCGAAATAGGGGGGTAGTGGGTACTACCCTTGCCCAAGGGTGGCCCAACACTGCAACGACTAAGGGGTCGTGACATTCTCCCCAAAAACCTGGAGCTCTTACACCACGGCCACGTTGCCGGGTGTAGTTTTACGTCATACCCAGGACTAATATATATATATATATATATATATATATATTCATATATCTGTGTATATACATGCACTTATAATATATGTAATATATGCGTATTTTTGTTATATATATATATATACACACATATATATATATATATATATATATATATATATATATATATATATATATATATATATGGGGTGTATGGGGTGTTCAGGGAGTGGTTAGTACATTTGGTGGAGGGTTCGCCATGTTCTTTTCGTAGGATATCCCATTTGCCACTGGACCTCACCTGGCACTCAGCTCCCACCTGTGGCTCCCCGTAGCTGACGCATGCAACAGCGGCCACACCCTGGATACTGGCTTTGGCGAGCTAGGTAAATCAGGTGAGAGTAGCCGACAGGTCACAACTCTTCGGTAAACTAGGATCGGGCTGAGTCAGCCCTACTGCAAGCAAAGCCAGACCCCCGGCGGAACAAGCGGAAGAGTTCATATGAAGAACCAACGGTTGTGAAGGCGGTGGCAGCAAGTGTCGCTGGAGCACCTTCATTCTGTTTATCCACTGCAGTCTGGCAGTCTCCCGTCGTAACGATTCTCCGTGCCATTGGATCAATACTTCCCAGGCTGAGAGTGGTACCCCCTGTGCATCAACCTTCTTACTATAAAATCTTCACGCACATGTCTGTTTGTTAACTCATCACGGATTACCGATCTGTCTAAGGCACACTCTTCAAGTCCTGCGGCGATGGGCGCGTAGCAAAAGCAACAGGTGTGGGTGAACACTTAGAGTTGTAGTCACAAACCTACACGTAGGCGGTCTATGGGCAAGTAGTCGCCATTTTCTCTAAAAGGCAATAGGAGAGTTCGGCAGCACCTGTGGCCAACTAGGCAGCCTCTTTAGGATAGCACTGCCCACCCTCACAGGAGGGAGGGGGTTAGAAAAGGTACTCCAAACAAATGCTTGTCTTTCCAGTGTCTGGTCAGCTTACCGCGTTCAAACAACACAAATATAGACAAAAATTATTATCGGGACATGGAATGTTCGAAATTGTTTGATAGAGCTACTTCCTCAAGATCTGACAGAATAACGAGACTCCGATTGCTGATAAGGGATCTCTGAGAGAAGAGGGAGGTGGATGCACCTTCTGGTAAGGAAAGCCTCAATCAGAAGACCGGATTCACGGTGTCTGGTATGCCATCAGGACAGCTTTGCCAGTGTTACCAGTTGGAATCAACAACCGCCTCATGAAACTGCGCATCCCTCTCAGCAGGATCATCCATCTCACAATCATCAGCGTCCCTACATTCACAAGCCCAGAGGAGAAGTTTTACGAACAGTTTGACCAAGACATCAGGTCAAGCCCACCAAGCGACAAACTAGTAATCTTGGAGATTTAATGCAAGGGTTGAGAGAGAGAGAGAGAGAGAGAGAGAGAGAGAGAGAGAGAGAGAGAGAGAGAGTACAGCAGATGGGAAGGCGTTCTGGGCAGACACGGAGTAGGCAAGATCAATGACAATGGTCTGCTTCTTCTCAGCATGTGTGCATAGCACAGTCTTGGCATCACCAACACCTTGTTCAGAATGGCAGACAAGTATAAGACCACCTGGATGCACCTAAGGTCAAGACACTAGCACATGATTGACTTCATCATCGTCCGCCAACGAGACATCAAAGACGTCCGTGTAACCCGTGCCATGAGAGGCGCTGAGTGCTGGACCGACCACAGATTGGTCAGGGCTGTACTGACAGTACACATTGCGCCACCCCCCGGAAACCGACCAAAAACTGTTAGGCTCTCCAACAATGTTGCCAGGCTTAACGCCCCATCTTATGAGGCACTAGTCCAGCAAGTTCTAGATGAGAAACTCCAATATCGTGTGAAGGCAGCACCGAGAAATGGGTCTATTTCAAGAAAGCAGTAAATGAGACTACGAAGTAAGTCCTTGGAGCAAAGACCATAATCCATGAAGACTGGTTCGATGAGAACGACAAAGTGATCAGAGAAGGGATACATACCAAGAAAAAGGCTCACATAGAATGGCTTAAAAACCCGTCATCCATCTCCAAGCATGAGAATTTCAAGGTCCTCCAGGACAAAGTTCAGACTCGTCTCCGAGCAATGCCGGATCAGTGGTGGCAGAACAAAGCAGCTGAAGTCCTGGACTATGCTGATACTAATAACATAAAAAAAATGTCAGCTCAGTTTTCGGCCCCTCTGCACCTGGCAGTGCTCCACTACTGTCGTTAGACCGTAAGACGCTCATCAAGGACCAGGAGGGTCTCAGCAGACGCTGGCAGGAGCATTTCAGCACATTACTGAACAGGCTCTATTCAGTTGATTCAGAGAGTCTGAATCAGATTCCCCAAGAATCCATACAGGATTCACTCGCAACCCCCCTACCATCGAATAGATCAAAAAAGCGATCCACCAGACAACCTTTGGCATAGCATTGGGGAAGTATGGCATCTCCGTTGAGATCTACAAGACAGTGGGTCCCAATGCCTTTGAGGCCTTCTGTGACGTCATTCTGTATGGGAGGAGGAGATAATGCCAGACGATTTTCGCGACGCCCTAATCATCTCCCTCTATAGAACAAAAGAAGTAGGTCGGGCTGTGGAAACTACAGGGCCATCTCGCTCCCCTTAATTGCTGGAAAGACCTTTGCACGGGTCATTCTTAACAGACTCATTCCAGCTTCTGAAAAACACCCTGAGGCACAGTGCGGCTTCATGTCTGGCAGAAGTACTGTGGACATGATCTTTACTTTAAGTCAGATTCAAGAGAATGCATTGAACAGAAAAAACACTCTCTATTCTGTATTCATTGACCTGACCTAAGCTTTATACACCTTCAGTAGAGTGGCACTTTGAACAGTCCTTGAGCGCATCACATGCCCTGAAAGTGTGTGTAAATGATCAGGTTATTTCACGATGCCATGACTGATCAGGTCCTCTCAAATGGTAATGTCACATACACTTTCACTGTCAGCAACGGTGTTAAGCAGGGTTGCATATTAGCTCCTATCCTTTTCAACATCTTTTTCACCTGCATGCTGTCCCATACTGCCCAGGATTTGCAGAGGAGTGTCTACATTCCTTACCACTTAGATGACTCCCTCTTACGGTGACTCACAGCAAAAACAAAAAGCTTGAACACTCTCATCCAAGAAGTTCTCTTTGCCGATGACTGTGCACTAGTGGCCCATACAGTACAATACTTGAAACAGATGCTGGATTGCTTCTCTAGGACATCCAAGCTCTTCGGCTTGAGAATCAATCTTGGAAAGACAGAGGTGCTTCACCTACATGTACCATACTCAAACCTTCTTCCTCCTACCATCACCATGTACGACACACCACTCGCCAACATGAATCACTTCAAATATCTGGGAAGTAGCATATCTGATGGCTCCTTGGACAGAGAGATTGGCACCAGAATCAGCAAGGCAAATCATGTGCTGGGAAGACTTCACAATCGAGTGCTCAATGAAGACCACACCCGCCTATCTATGAAGCTGAAGGTCTACAATGCTGTTGTTTTTCCTTCCTTTCTCTATGATTGTGAGACGTGGACACTGTACCGTTGGCACATAAAGAAAAATGAGCTCTTCCACATACGAGTTCTCCGCTCTATCCTAGGAATCAAATGGCAGGATCGCATCATCAATCAGAAGGTCCTTGACAAATCTAAGTACACCGGTATAGAGGCCAAAATCATCAAGACCCAACTTCATTGTCTTGGACACGTTATTCGAATGGGCGCATGTCGAATGCCTAAATGCCTGATGTATGGAGAGCTCTAGGCCGGCAAAAGAAACCAAGGTCGACCAAATCTTCGGTATAAAGACACTGTTAAAGCCAATCTGCAATGGTGTCGTATCAAAGCGGGAGACCTAGAGGGACATGTATGGACAAACGAAAATGCGAGGCTCAACTCACAAGGCTGTGATCAACTTTGAAGAGGCTCGTAGCCAGAAACACACTGCTGCCAGAGGGAGACACCGCAGAGCAGGTTCAGCGGTGATCCAAACAACTGACTTACAGTGCCCCCAATGTTATAGACTATGCGCCTCAAGACTGGTGTTGCAGAGCCACCTCAGTATGCACAGATGAGATGTAGAACACAAACGTCATTTTCGGATCCGATGGACAACCACCATTATATATGTAAACACACGCATATATATATATATATATATATATATATATATATATATATATATATATATATATATATATATATATATATATAAGAGAGAGACACAGAGAGAGATTGTTATTGTTACTTGCAATAACTTGATTAGTACCTCATGTTTTTTTCCATACCTACAGCTGAGTAACGCTGCGTACAATAGCGGTACGCCAGGAAGCCTCTGCAGAAATGACGCGCTTTTTTTATGTTTTTACATTTCTGCTAGGTGTATATAGACATTTTTCAATTAATTGTATACATTTATAATCAGTTGGGAATATTATGGTTAAGACCTTAGAAGAAAGTACTCTAAGTATATGACTACTCAATTCGGGAGAATGTTATTCTACAAATATCAATCTATGATGTCTACGAAAAGCAGGCGTTCAGAGTGATTTGCTTAGTCTTAATTAAAAGCGTGGCAATGTCTGAAACAACGAAAACATGTATCCTCGTCACACCAATGCGTCCATCATATGTTCCCCAATTCGAAGGGTGATGCTTTGCAGATTAAATTAGAACAACTCTAACTAGAAATTAAAGACACAAGCTACCCCTGTTTAATTAGTTACTGTTCCAATGTTGAATTTCAGAGATTATCACTGGTCATCAATAATCTTAACGTTTTCTATAGTTTTTTTACGTTTTAAAACAAAGCTAGGTTTACATTGGGTGTATGTAACAATACTACACTATCTCATATTAAATGTAGAAAAAATGCGTAAGTCTTTTAATAAAACAAAACAAATTTGATAAAAACAGCAAATACATGATGCGTCATGAGCTTTGATTACAAACACATCGCAATGACAGGTTTATATTTATTTTTTTTTATTACTTTATCTAGTCGCTTATTGGGCGGATGTTCATTTCCATTCGGAATTCTACAGTTTATATAATGTATTTCATTGTATCGGTAACGTTATACCCATTGGCGTGCCATCCAATTCCGTTCACAGATTCATTTGCATTTCACCACACGGTGACCCATCAGCACGATCATTTATTTGGTATTCGGGCAAAGATTCGATGGAAATGTTATACCAATTTCTGATTCAATTCTGCCGCGTTGATTTAAATTATTTTGATTTAAGTGTAAAGCATTGTATTGGTTTATATTATTAAGATATTCGGACAACTTGCCGATTTAAATCAATAGTTTTATTTAACGAAGCTTTATGAACTCATATTTAATGGATACTTATAAAAATGTGCGCAGTATTGCAGATATACACAAACATATTTATGTGTGTATATGTTAATATTACATTAACTTATATTGCTACTACGTCTACTCCTTATATTATTTATATATCTATTACAAACACTATAAACCGGCTGTCTCTGTAAACCGGCGTTGCCCGTTGGAGGCATGAAATCCACTCCTCAAATAAATCCACTACAGTTGTTGGTGGCCTTGAGATCCCTGAAAATGTCGAACATTGGAAGGGATGACTGGAATAAAATAATCCGGCGTCAACTGACAATCAGTGATTGTTTGGAGCGATAACTTGTAAGTACTGTTTGATTCAATAAAAAAAATTAAGTTAATGCGTAAATCAGTATGAATTAATAAACTTACGAACAATGACCTATTAGAGTTATAATATAGAGCAAAAACGTTTGCGAACAACTATGAAATTTTTCTACTTCTTTGAGTAATTTCCTATCTGTAACATCTTTCAGAATAGTCACGCTCAACCTCCCCATGTACAAAAAAATGGATTACGGAATAGACACCCATATTCATCCTGTTAAGAACAGCTTTCGGAATAGACACCCAAACATACCCAGTTTAACAACTGCTTTAAATATAAACGCCCCTTAACTTTTTCATTATAAGAACTGCTTTTTCAATAGACATCGTTAACCTACACTTGTTAAGAACAGCTTTCGGAATGGCCACAATATGAGCTAAATGAAACTGTTGAGATGTGTAGTGTCGGTCGCAGAGAAGTAGTTTTGTTTATAGTACATGCGTAGAAACCTGGCGAACAATGAATTACAAGACATAATGCAGATCTATATATCTCACACTTGTCTCTACAAAATGTATTTAAGATTCTCTTATTCAGCTCTGTCGAAAACTAATAGAAGTCCTCATTTTAAAGACAATTTTGGAGTCTTACCCAATGTAAAAATTCACAAAAGAAAAGACAAAAAAAGAAATTTAGTGTATGTACAGTAACGATAATCAGTTCGAACAAAAATAAATTAAATATTCCACATAAAGTAAAACTGGTTATCAGTAAAACATATAAAAGTAATTCAAATCGGCAACAGGAATGCCAAATGAAAAAAAAAAGGAAGAAAAACAAAACAAGAAAAACGAAAAATGAATATTGGTATTCGTAAATGCATTTTTTTTCAGTACTGGTTAGTTGTTTTTTTTTCTGTGTGAGGATAGTGGTGTGTAGGAATTTTATGCATATTTACATCCCCAGGCCAATGTTGTGTTTACATTTTGCTGCCCAAATCCCTACATAGTACACCAGTAGTTGTTGTCCCTGTTAGTAGCCCCCTACACCAAAGTGGCAATGTTCCTTGTATGGGGTGAACTTATAATAATATATATATATATATATATATATATATATATATATATATATATATATATATATATAACTACTTAATTTACTTACATAAAATTAACATACGAAAGTATAGATTTATGCGTAACCTTTAAGTATGTACTTAAAAGTGCTCAATACGTAGGAAGGGCAAGGACGTAAGATATAAAATGTATATGGCGATTAAGTTACACTGAATAATCCGCGTTTCATCCACTCTAGGATTAGCCTGAATAATTCTAGAGTGGATGAAACGCGGAATATTCAGTGTAGCTTAATCGCCATATACATTTTATAACTTACTATATATATATATATATATATATATATATATATATATATATATATATATATTAGGTAATGTGATTTATAATTTAAAATTTAAAAATTAAAAAAATTGTAAAATTTAAAAATCAAATTTTAATTAAATTAAAAATCAGTTTCATAAGAAGGAACAACAACAAAATCAATTATCTGTACGATCGTTTCGGAAATCCGTGCTTTTTATTGTGGTATACATGAAGTTATGTGGAACAATTATATATAGTTTTTGGTAAGCAAGGTCTCCTCATCAGCAAATTTAGGAGGGTTTTTATTGAATTTAGAAGACACCATAAATAAACCTAGCATTAAAAGTAAGGCAGATGAATCTGAAAAAATTGAAATAAAAGGTTTGGATTTAAAATTTATAAGAAAATTAATATGGGTTAGAGGTAGAAATAAGTAGAGAAAAATATATATTTTTGAATTTACATAATAAATTTGATTTAAAAATATATAGAGATAGTTACCTTTTAGTTTTTCTTTTTTTGAAATCAGGAACTGTGTTTAAAGTAGTCATTTAGATGTTTGCTATAGCTTTTTATTTCATTGAATGATTAATTTTAAAAGGGCGATGCTCGTGCAATAAATTGTTTCCGTTAGCGTATTTTTGATTTAAAGACGCTACAGTTTATATATAGAGAGAAAATATTTTTATTACAAGTTTTTAAGGTGAGATAATTGTCATCTGTTCTTGACTTTATTTATTATTTGTTTTACGGGTCTAAGGGAGGTAATTGGTCTAACTTAATTTATTAAAAAAATTATAATAATAATTGTAATCTATTTTTACTAATAAGTAATTTTTAATGATTTAAGGTGGTTTATATTTATTAAATTTAAACCAACGTTTATGACGACATGTCAGAAGCTCTTGTCTTGAATTTAATAGTTTAGTTGTACTTTTTATATCTTCATATTTTAACATTTTTAGGGTCTCTTTTGTACATAGTGTACAACATTTATCTCCTGGTTTATATGATTTGCAAGTCTCAATTATGTGCCATTCTAAGTTGAAAGAAACATAGCCAGAGAATTTTTTAAAATATTAGATAAGAACTTTAAACCCCCCCCATAAATATAATAAAATTTTCAATAAGAACACAATTAAAGTCTCTTACTCTACTATGCCTAACCTTCATCAGAAAATAATTAGCTCTAATAATAAGAAAATTAATAAACTACAAAATACAACTATACAAAATACATCGGACTGTAACTGTGGAAGAAAAAATAAATGTCCCCTACAAGGCTCATGTAAAATTAAAAATGTTATCTATAGCTGCACAGTATCAAAAACTCCAAATCTACAAGAACCTATTAACAGCCCTAACTCAACTACCAGATTAAATAATAACACTAACTTAAATCAATCTACCGATCAATTACTAATCAACCCACCACATAATAATCCAACAATAGACCTAACGGAAAATAATCACAACAATCAAGAGGTAATATATATTGGTTCCACATCTGGCCTAATAAAACATAGAATTTCAACGCACAAGCATTCTTTTAAAAATAACTCTCTATCAAACCAAACTACTCTATCCAACTATATTTGGCAACTAAAAAACAGCAATATTTCTTTCAACTTAAAATGGCAAATAATTGAGACTTGCAAATCATATAAACCAGGAGATAAATTTTGTGCACTATGTACAAAAGAGACCCTAACAATGTTAAAATATGAAGATATAAAAAGTACAACCAAACTATTAAATTCAAGACAAGAGCTTCTGACATGTAGTCATAAGCGTTGGTTTAAATTTAATAAATATAAACCACCTTAAATCATTAAAAATTACTTATTAGTAAAAATAGATTACAATTATTATTATAATTTTTTTTTAATAAATTAAGTTAGACCAATTACCTCCCTTAGACCCGTAAAACAAATAATAAATAAAGTCAAGAACACATGACAATTATCTCACCTTAAAAACTTGTAATAAAAATATTTTCTCTATATATATAAATTATAGCGCCTTTAAATCAAAAATACGCTAACGGAAACAATTTATTGCACGAGCGTCGCCCTTTTAAAATTCATCATTCAATAAAATAAAAAAGCTATAGCAAACATCTAAATGACTACTTTAAACACAGTTCCTGATTTCAAAAAAAGAAAAACTAAAAGGTAACTATCTCTATATATTTTTAAATCAAATTTATTATGTAAATTCAAAAATATATATTTTTCTCTACTTATTTCTATCTCTAACCCATATTAATTTTTTTATAAATTTTAAATCCAAACCTTTTATTTCAATTTTTTCAGATTCATCTGCCTTACTTTTAATGCTAGGTTTATTTATGGTGTCTTTTAAATTCAATAAAAACCCTCCTTAATTTGCTGATGAGGAGACCTTGCTTACCAAAAAAGTATATATAATTGTTCTACATAACTTCATGTATACCATAATAAAAAGCACGGATTTCCGAAACGATCGTACAGATAATTGATTTTGTTGTTATTCCTTCTTATGAAACTGATTTTTAATTTAATTAAAATTTGATTTTTAAATTTAAAAATTGTTTTAAATTTTAAATTATAAATCACATTACTTAATATTGAATTAGCTCTAGGACATTTAACTATCGAGCTTATTATATATCTTAATTACAACGAGCACTTTCTATTTCCTGTATTTTAATTAACTAGTAATTTCACTGTTACATTAAAATACACTCAGCTCTTTAGACTATTGTTCTAATCTCCTTTAAATTATATATATATATATATATAGGCAGAATATTTTTAACCTTTTAAGATAATCGGAGTGAGTCTGGTTCTGCGCAGATCTTATAAAAACTCTTTAAACTGTATAAGCCTGCTGCGAAGAAGGTGATCTCTCTCTATTTGCTAGAAAGCTTCTTATGCCGGAAAGTATGTGCTTTGCCTAGTCTACAAGTATTTTAATAGTGAATGATCAGACGAACTATAAGCACTTGTATTCTCTCCAGGCAAATACCCCTGAAAAACCCGAAAAGCAGAAACATCCCATCACTACACCGCAGAGATCTTTACGTGTAAGAAAACCTTATACTCCACTTATATCTTACCCAGAACATTGGTACCCCCTCTCAGGATTTTGCTATCCCATATGTACGGACGTGCAGAATTTCACGTCTAATGGAAACATGCATCCTGTAGCTATTTCCCTTCTAATTTCCCTGCAACGTTTGTCTTGGACTGTAGCTTATATTGAGGTGAAAATTAATATATATATATATATATATATATATATATATATATATATATATATATATATATATGTGTGTGTTTGTGTGTGTGCGTGTTTGTGTGTGTGCGTGTGTGTGTGTGTGTTTAAAGTGTATGGAGTCAATGAACATTACTGAATTTTTAAGATGTAAATCTTCTCTTTGTAAGGAAAATAGATTTTTCTAAATTTCCCATCATATCCAACAGCTACACACAGGAATTCTTGCTGAGATCACATAGATCATATGCCTTGTCATGTATAACGTTGTGAAAAAGGATAAACTATACTGATGCTATTAACAAAATACATTATCGCGTAATCACATAAACAATACTAGCATTGTGTAAATGCAATGTCTTCTTTTCCGAACGTTAAATACAAAATGGGAAAAAGCAAAATCGCACAATCTTCTTATTTCAATATAAGCTGTTGAAACATCTCTCGACATCAACAAATGGTTTGGTAAAAGAATCACTCGTGAACGCAAAAGCCAATGGTAATTTCAAAAATATCCCGACGGCGACAGTGCCTTGAATATGATGAACGTAGTGGTCGGCAATCGGATGTGTACGCCTGATGCTGTTTTGAAATAAAACTTTACGCCAAATGTTTAGCATTACTTAGATCGTCATTAGTCAGATATTACTGTTATGTTTAGTAGGGTGCCTTTCGAGTTCTTTCCTCTTACAAAGAATATTACCATTGGAAACGTATCTCACAGGCAACTGCAAGAAGCTGAGAAATGAATCTCAGTTTACATTAAATTTAATGTTCATCATGTTCGTATTGACAGGAAAGCAGGAAAGGGCGACACCATTCTAAAGTCTAGCAACTTATTTAAAGAAACTATTAATGTAGACTGTTTTTCAACATAGGTATCTAATCAATGTAGGGGTGTGTTTTTGTTGCTTTTCAGGTTAGTTGTTTTGATGTATTGAGGATTCATGAGTTCATTAGTGGACATTGCATTAAAGTTGTTGAAAAATAGATGATTATGATATGTTATATATCAAACAGATGTTTTAGCTTAGTATGTAGGTCAGTTTGATTTAAGAAGCTTTAGTTTAATCCAGTGTAAGAGTGGAATCATACTGTTAGATGGCCAAGCCCATGAGTAGTAACACTACATAATGCACAAACAGCAACATTATTTTTCATGCCAATCAGGGGTTGATTCGTGTCATTATCTAATTTGTTTTCAATTAAATAAAAGTATTTCAGATATTTTTACACTTTTTGTACAGTTGTATAGTGTAGGTTTTTCAGTTTCTTCAGCCGTCCATGATTGTATGTATTTCACCTTATCACAAAAACAGTCATTAGAGTTTAAAATAAAAGCATCAACGCCTTCTGTGCAATGATATATTTATTTATCCAAAAATAATAAGAGCTGAACGTTGATACGTGAGTTGATTTAGTTGATAACATTAATACAGTTTCATCTATTATTTTGTTTATAGCCCCACCTCGTAACCATTATTCTGACGACAAGAGAGGGAGATAAATAAACAAATAAATAAATCTATATAAATAAAACGGTACATGCATGTCTGTGTGTAAATATCTAATGGGTAAACTCTTAAACTACTGGTCACATAACATTTAAATTTTCAGGAAATAATATTCATTAAACAAGAATGGTTAACAGCGATTAATATCTTTGTTTACATGCATGAATAACTCGTATAGCTATCGGCAAACTCACATGTAAATTATATATTAACAGGCGGTCAGGCGCATGTGCATACTTAGGCTGCAACACTAAATGTTTTCGTTCATATTCAAGCAAATAAAACCAACTCATTTTTGTTTGTATTTGTATTAATAAAAAAGAATGAAATAATACATAAATTTTACTCGCGGGTGTAAATTTATAAGTCTATATATCTTTTATTTTACGATCTCATATTTGCTTTATTTCATATATATTTTAAGGATGCAGGGGGTGGAAAATAACATATAGAATACGAATCGTGCTGAAATAATAGCATTTAGAAAGCCATACTTAATATGCGCATGTGAAGGTATTTTTTAACCTATATGTACCTTCAGCTGAGAATTTTTGAATAAGAAACTGACATACAGAATACGGCCCGTGCTGAAATAAACGCGTTATTATTTAGAAAGTCATTCTTAATATGGGGAGGATGTGGTATTTCTTTTACTATTCGTTACTTTCTCCTAAGAATTTAAAATAATTGTCTCAGTCATAAAGACCAAGTAACCAAGCTGTTTTCAACAGACATTATATCCCCTTTAAAAACAAATGGTGAGGGCGAGAACAGATACTATATTATGATCTTAGCAAAAAGAACAAGTAAACGTAATATAGTTTCCTACCAGGCATTATCACTTCCTTAAAAAATAATCAAAGATACAAAATAATCGACACGTTTTAAGAATGATAAAAACAATGATTTAAAAAACTAGTCTGTACTTTAACCTAACAATCTAGTAAAAAAGAATCTCACATACAGAATACCGCCTATGCTGCAATAATACAGCTATTATTTAGAAAACAAATTTTCTCTGGTGAAGGAAGCGTATGTTTTTAAACTATTATGTAATTTCACCCGACAGCCATTCTTAATATTGGCAGAATATGGTATGTTTTAATTACTCTGTACTTTTTTTTGTTGTATATTTTATTTTATTTCTTTCCCACAAGTTCAGAGTTGTAAACAAATCAGGTTTTTAATATGGAGGAAACCCAGCTCCCCAAAAAGGG
This sequence comes from Euprymna scolopes, assembly GCF_053919585.1. Taxonomy (NCBI): domain Eukaryota; kingdom Metazoa; phylum Mollusca; class Cephalopoda; order Sepiida; family Sepiolidae; genus Euprymna; species Euprymna scolopes. The sequence goes on along the minus strand of NC_136513.1, from coordinate 16,312,512 downwards.
GAATTCGTGATTAGAGCAAAAATAATTTTCTCAGTCCTAAAAGTGAAGCGCAGTATCAGAACAGATACAACATTTGATCTAAGTCAAAAGACCAACTAATCAAGTAGTTTTCTACTAGGCAATATTTCCTCCATAAGTTAAGCAACATTGAACTTGGCCATTTTAAGATTGGTGTCGACTTAGGATTAGCAAATCCTTTATGTAGATCACCAAAGATAAGAACATTGAACTTGGACATTATCGGATGAGTGATTACTTGGTAATAGCAAACATTTAAGTAGCTCACCAATATTAAGCAACTCTGAGTTTAGTTATTATCAGACGAATGACTACTTGCTTATCACCAAAGTTGAGCAACATCAACCTTGGTCACCACCAGGTAACTGACTATTCTGAATACCAACTCCTTTAAGTAAATAACCAAAGTTAAGCAATATTGTGCTTTGTGATTATCTGATAGGTGACTACATCGGAATACCAAATCCTTTATGTAGATCACCAGCGTTAAGCTACACTGTGCTTGGTCATTATCAGAATGGAAACTACTTGGGGATAAAAACTCCTTTATGCAGATCATCAAAGTTAAGCAACATTATTATAAATAGTGGGGTGGGTTATATGAAATCACTTCCGAAAATTGCCGAAACAATTTACAGTTTAAACATTCCTTTATCTAATATATATTTTTAACAGATTACGTTGGAAAATGAAGTCAGTCAAGAAATGGCTAAACATTTTACTAAAAACATTTTACATTACTTTATGTCATGTATACTTTTAACAGTGGTCTGCAGGGATATGAAATCAGTTCTGGAAATGGCTGAAAAAGTTTACGAGTGAAGCATTGCTTTATTAGATGCATATTTTTTACAGTGGGGTGGTTGAAATATAAACTAGTGGAAGGAAAGGCTTCGCCTGGAATTACATGAGACAAGTAGAAATGTATACTAGCAAAAGGCCCCGGCGTCACTCCGGATTGGATGAGATACATGGAAATATACATAACGGAAGACCCGGCGTCGCCTTGGACTGAATGGGGCAGGTGGAAATGTATACTGGCAGAAGGCTGGGCGTATCCAAGATTGAATGTAATAGACGGATACATCATTCCATACAATGCAGGAAGCCACTGAAAATATATCTTTTAGCAATCACTCAAGACAAGCCAAGATCCCATTAGAATCTATTTATGGAAATCGCTCCCGACAACAAGAAATGTCTCATGTGAAGATGAAATGGGAAAGTTTCTGTTGGGGGGGGGGATTTATATTTTTCTTGGTTTCCAATGACGATTGTTTCCCTCGAAAATTGTTGTCGGTTGTGGCGAAAATACTGGAAATAGTAATGTTGAACTTGATAATGAAGCAAGGGTTGCCTGATTAGTAAACTGTGTAAATGCATTTATGCATTAATTTGAAAATCCTGCTGAGACATCTAAATAAAAATGACACATTTTTTCTCACAATTATAGTGCCGATAATGAGAAACGAAGAACCCCAGTAGTGTTTAAATTTATGGTGAAGCAGGTGTTACCTCATCATTAACCCAGACAATGTATTTTTGTATTAATTTCGAAATCGTAATGATCTTTAATACTTGATACAATATGAAGAAGTAAAGGCAAGATAAAATATTTGTTCATTCTTACATTGTCAGCTGAAAGAATGGAGTCTTATGAATGACTTATGTTCTTGTCAATATATATATATATATATATATATATATATATATATATATATATAATTACATTTTCCCCCCAAACAAGGCAAATTGCCACTTTGGTGTAGGGGGCTACTATCAGGGGCAACAAGTACTAGAGTACTATGTAGGGATTTGGGCAGCAAGATGTCGGTTCACGTTACACTTGAACTCCTGCACGTTAGTACTGTTGGGGAAGCAGGGACCTGGAATGGAATTCCAAAGTCTAGCGGTTCTGGGGAAGAAACTATTGGAGTAGAAATCTCTTTTACATCTAGGGATCTCTACAGTGTGGGGGTGGGATTTAGCAGCCTGTCGGGTTTGTCGAGGTGCTTACGTCGTGGGGGCACTGGTGATTGCAGTTCGTCAGAGCATTCACCATTAAAATACTTGTAGAACAGGCAGAGGGATGCAACATTTCGTCGATGGGACAAGGGCTGAGCTTAGATGCCAGTGCAGGGCCTATCAGGTTTGCGACTGTCTTTTGAACCTTGTCAAGGAGTGAGAGACTAGTAGCAGATGCACCAGCCGAAATGTGACAGTAATACCCCATACATGGGCGACTGGTGGTCTTATAGAGGTACAGGATACTTTCGGGTGTTAGTAGTTGTCTAGCACGGTAGAGAGAGCCCATTTTTCTTGCAGCGGCCCTGGCAATGCCCTCGATGTAATTGTTCCAACTCATGTTTCCTGTGAACGTTAGGCCAAGGAGTTTGAAAGATTTACTTTCAGATAAAGAGTCGTTGGCCATTGCTTCATGTGGTAGAGAGGGTCTCTTGTAAGTATTGTATGAAACTAGTTTAGTCTTGGCGGCATTGAACGTGACCAACCATTTTTGTCCCCATTCCACTACAGATTAGAGGTCTTCCTCTAGTGTTTCTGCCATTTCTTTAGAAATATGTGCATTCGTCTTCCTGTCGTGTCTGTTATACAGTGTGGTGTCATCAGCATATATACCCATCTCAGAGCAATTTTGTCGGGGAGGTCATTTATGAATATCAGGAACAATAGAGGTCCAAGGATAGACCCCTGGGGCAATCCCGCATTTATATCATATTATTTAGATGTACGACCGTCGAGGACCCCCTGGAGTTTTCTCTTATCTAAGAAGGATTTAATTATGTTAAATATTCTACCAGTGATCTCGTATGGTCTAATTTTCCTGAGGAGACCCTCATGCCATACGCTGTCAAAAGCCTTAGATATATCTAGAGCTACCGCTCTGCCCTCCCCCGCTTTGTCTAGTGAATGGTATATTGAGATGGCTGATCCCTAGAATAAGTAGCAAGCACGTGGTGTAAATTCCTGCTTTTATTATCCGCGTTTTTATTGATTTATTTATTTATTAACCCCATCTTATCTGGACAATTTCTATGATTAGATATTGAAGCCTTCTATTCCCTGAGTGATGTCAATGAGAAATGGGCGGATTCATTGTTCATATCAGTTCTGCAACAATAGTTATCAAAACTTCGTCGAGGATAAACTTGCAATGCATAATAATTGTGATATTGAAATTGTCTAAAAATATTATGGATGTGGGCGGATAAATAGAAAATGATAATCTTTGTTTTCATCATCAAAGAGACGTTATTTTGAATCTGACCTGTCACGAGTTTTTCAGCTGAATAGATAGTTTTAATTTTTGTAAAGTTATCTATTCACACAATACTCATTTATTTCTAATGTTGCGAGTTCTCAACTCACAGGTACTGATTTGAATGTGTGTCAAGAATGTTCAATAATTTATTAATTTCTTATGTGCATTACACAGAACTATACAAATTTATCATTGCCCTTTTACGATTAAATATTTTCGTTTATTTGCAAAACCCGTGTGATTTTTGGAATATGATATTTTTGGGTCGGTAACAAGTGTGTGTATGAAATATTTTTCTGTATTTTTGTTTTTTAATCAAGTGTAATTCTAAGTATGCACCTCGAAGGTATAAACATTCAAATTTCTTCAGATGCTTTTTTTAAACAACTTTCATAAAAAGAGTATATTGTTCTATTAAACCTTTTATTGTTTAAATAATTTAGCTTTATCCATTTTATTAAAAAAATAAAGGTTGAAAAAACAGTTTAAAGTCAGTAATGAACTTTTGAAAATAAAACACAGTTGCCAAAATATGAGATTATTTCTAGTCACCGCTTGGAAAGATCGTTCGCAAATGCGACCACTTAACTCGCAAGGTAAAGCCTTGTTATGAATTCATGTTTATCACATCAATAATCATAGATATTATTTAAAGAGTAACTCGTGTTTTGCGGTTCGTTGTTGTCAGTGATTCGAATTTTTACTATTTTAATCTTTGCTAGTAGATATTAGTGCTTGGTTTTTCCAAATTCTACTTGTCAAAAAAATAAGAGGATACAGTAGTTGGGCTCATGTGTTAATTTACCTGAAATTGTTGCGTTGTTGGTAGCATTTATTAATTCATTGGGATTCTGATTTGAGAACGCAGCCCTCCTTCGGTTCAATCGAAGTCAGTGGTGAGAAATTTTCATGTATCTGCGTAGTCCTCTTTCTGATGCAGGAGGGAATAATATGTTTTTGGTGTCATCTCATAATGACCATGTAGGAGACTGTAGGTCAAAATCGGATTACAACGTAACTGCCAATGCTCAAGGAGGTAAAGTTTAAGCTTTTTTAAGTCAGCTACCAAAGGACAGATTCGAGAGATTCTGCATTATTTACGTAGTCAGTATTTGACTTTTCCAGATACTGGATGGATATCTTGTATTAGATATGGGAGAGAGGCCTGTATACCGTGCTCTAATAATAATCCGACGAGGGAGACATAAAGAGGGAGGAATATTTCAGGAGCGAGTTTAGTCATTGAGGTGGTACTGGCCAAACTTAATGTTCTTTAACTTTAGTGTTTAATGAGAACTATTGTCTTAACATAATCATGGTTAAATTATTTTTGAATGTTTTCTTTCAAAATAACATGATTCAGAGGATACACACCACGTTATTTTGGTGGTTTTAATCATTAATTTACTGAATTAGGTAGGAAAAATTGTTTAATCTTGTATATAATGAAGTAGACGCAATTAACAATCGATTTAACATGCACAACACCCCCAAACAAAAAAAAATTCGGTGCTAATTTCAAGTTAAATTGGGGTCATTGTACGTTGACCCCCCGCCCGAAAAAATTGTGACCAGAAAGTGGGGGCCTATTTCGCTTTAAATTATTATAGAAAGGAGAATCCCCACTTTTTAGAAACTAACGTTTATTCATATCTTAGAAACTAGTACTCGTATGCTGGATTTTTATACGTTATTTTTTCAGCACCCCCGAAAATATTTAAGTTTTAATTTCAAAGGATCTCTCGAAGGTAATCATTTTTCATATTTACCAAATAAGGATATAACGCCAGAGTTTTAACATGAGTAAATGTGCTTCATTTGATAATTTATAAATAAAAGTACTGAATGCAAATGCAAATAAGAAGGGGGCGGTCTTCGGTAATATTATTCTACCTTATAATTGAATAAAAAAAATAGCGTGAAAGTTTTATTAAACCTGAAAACACCTATTACAAATAGCATGGCACAAAAATGCATAAACATCGACTTTAAAAGTAGATATTGATCTCGGATGTATATGATGGCAGATCGCGATACAAAATCTCAGTACGCTGTATATGAAATTTCGAGTCTTTAGACTTAAAATTGACAGAGTTATTGCGTATGGAAATGTACAAACACAGCCAGGCACTTTGATTTATATATATATATATATATATATATATATATATATATATATATATATATATATATATATATATGTATATTAGCGGGCTACCTGGCTATAAAATACTCTTAAATATATTTTAATTCACGAAAATTGCGTATTTATTTTAGACAATTGCACATATATTATGTAGATATAAATAAGTTACTTGTACCTAATTTTCTTTTTTACTTTTTCATTTCTTTTAATGGGGAGGGGATAATGCACTGTGGATGTGTTATAGGCAGCTCCGGTAACTCTTCTCTTGTTTTGTCCCTCGTTCCTCATTTCCAATGAGTGAGTTTTCTGACTATGGGTGAACAAAAAGCTGCTTTCAACGTCGGTAGGACTTCGTTAACAGTTACCTGAGATGTCGGAAATTTTCTGTTTCTATGTCTATCCCTGTGGCCATGTCACTAGTAAGGATAATGGAGGAAAACGTTTCATCTTGGCTGGCGTTATCCGTTTGATAGTTAGGGACCTAAACCTTTGATTGACCACTAAGGAGGCTGTCCTATCAGCATGTGCAAAGTACTGTGGCTGCTTTATTATCATTTGGTGAATGGATTCTGGCCCATGCAGTAGTTTCTGGTAAAACCTGTCGATGCCATACTAGTGGGTAACTATTACCGATTTACCTCATCGTAGTAATTGTCTGTATTTTTGACATATGGCCGAGTGGTCCTAGATTTTGTATCAAAGTTTACATTTACCTAAAGGTGCTGAGTTCAATCCTGAACGAAGGCAGTGAAAAAGTAACATTCAAAACAGAGAATCAGCAACTATGTCTCAAAGCCTAGCTGGAGTCCGAACACGGTACCCCCGTAATAATAATAAAGGGTTGGGTTTGAGACTCCTAACAAACGGTTCCCCAGTTCGATACAAAACACCTGACGTAGGCCGGAGGGCAAAACGGCCGAAATGTTGTGACAATAACAACCAAGATGAGGAAGTCAGTCCGACATTCTCAATTACCTCATCGTGTTCTACGAAAAAAGATCCTGTCTTTTTCTGCCTTACTTTCCCACTCCGTCCTGCTCTAACCGAGTCTGTCGACCTGTTCCACAAATCTCAAACCTCAATCTGGAATATCTCCAGAAAAAATACGAATAAACCTAGAACCCCATCCTCCAACGTAGACACCTACTACCATGCCTCCTTTTCACATATCTCGGGTCTACGTTCCAACCTTCCATAGGTTAAAACCAATTACAGGAGGCGAAACGGGACATATTCTTTCTAAACGAAACTGGCATAGGGCCGACCACTTCCCTAGAAGATTTCATAAGTAAATAATACTCTAACTAAATCTGACCCCCTAGATAGCCATGGCTATGGATTATGTGCCTACATTAAAGATAGCTTTCCGTGTGGTACGAATATCTCCTGAGAAGATCATAATCTAGCTAATATGTGCCTCCAGGTTGCACTTGCTTACACTACGGCATTTATATTTGCCCTCTATCACCCTCACAACAGCGGGGTTACTATCTTTAAGAGTATATTTGCGAAAATTGATCACATCCTGCCTGCGCATCCTTCGGCTAACATTCACATTTGCGGTGACTTAAATGCCCATAATTTGAGATGTCTAACCCATCCAAATAAGACTGATGATGAGGGAATATTCTGTCATAATTTGCTATGCCTATGACCTCAGTCAGATTGTTCACAAACACACCCATGTATCTGATACTACCGTCAATACGCAAGCCTTCAAGACCATTTTCTCACAACTTCTCCTGAGCTATTTTCATGTTTTGTTTTATATCCTCTGGGATCCTCCAACCCCTCCGTTTGATCAGTTAAGATAAAAAAGTAAATGTAATAAGACTTCAGACGTACCTCTCCATCGTACTGTATATCGATATTCTATGGCTGACTGGGATAGTTTCCCTACATTCATATCTGATCAACCTATGCATTTCATGTTTAAAAAGGATGTGTCCTCTCGAGTATCAGACCTGACTGAATTGTTAATTGTTGACGTAGACTGATTCATACCATCCATAAATACAAACAAACACCAAATAACCAGCCATGGTTCTCTGCAGAACGTGCCGCTGTCATCGCGCACAGAAACCACTTTTTCCATAACTACCAACGTAATAGATGCAATGATACTAAAGCTGCTTTTAGGAATGCCAGCAACCACTGTAAAAGAGTAATAAAAAGTGCAAGAGAGCTATATGCAGAGTCCGTTAAATCAAAATTCACTGAGCAGCGGCTTGGTTCCGACTGGTTTTGGCAAATAGCAAACAGGATCTTGAACAGAAGCGTGCGTTCCCTGCCCACCTTCAGTAATGGAGCTGAGGTCATCTCATCAGCATCAAACAAGACCAAACTATTAACCAAGAACTTTGTAGCTAATACTACCCTATGCGACGAAGGCGATCAACTCTATGCACCATACAAATATCCGTGCGTGAGGTCGCCAAGATAATCAAGAAATTTATGGCCCTGTCGGTGGGGCATTAGAATACGCTGACTGCCCCCCCTGCAGAGGATAAAAGTCCCTCAATGGGGGTCCTGGATATGACCTTAAACTATATCCAGTGGTGAGTCCCTAGGTTGTGGGATTTGGGAAGTGTTGAGCCACCCTTTAATTACAATTGCTCCTATGTCCACTCTGACTATTAAATAGGGAAGTAGCCAAACTCACCTCAGCAGAAATAACCTTCTTATTGACACGCAATGTGGTTTCTGTTCTACTAGATATATAGCAGATGTGCAAAGGGTTATATCTAATAGGATTAGTGAATTTCTCGACAGAGGTTTCCTTCCTAAGGCAATTGCTCTTGACATATGAAAGGCCTTCGATAAGGTATAGCATAAAGGCCTACTTCACAAGATTTCCAGCTTTAGTATAACTGGAATTTTTTTTCAGTTATTAAATAATTTCTCTCTGATAGGCGCTTAAGAGTAGTGGTTGGTGGGCAGAAATCAGAAGCGCACAGTTTTAAAGCTGGAGTACGTTAGTGGTCCACCCTTGACTCAACTCTCTCCTTGATCTACATCAATAATCTCCCAAACTACATACTTAAATCGTTCGTTGACATCTATGCTGATAACACGACCATCTATGGAAACACATCAAAGGTCATAAATGACAAACTTCTCTCTGATTCTCCTCTCCTCTGATCTTGAGCGCGTGGTACAGTGGGGGGATGAGGTGTCTGTTTTCATTTTATGCAGTTAAAACCAAGCTCCTATCTATACATCATGAATGCTCTTATCCCCATCTGGCATCAATTGAATGAATGACCCTCGTCTTTGAGAGGATCCATGTTTTGACAAGCGTCTAGATTTTATTTTTACTCCTGATCTGAAGTGAAACATGTTCATCAAGTTTTTTGCTAAGGTCGCTGGGGAAACAGTAGGATTCTTCTACCGCTCCAGAAGATATCGTCCTACTGATGCAAATAGCTATCTCTATAAAAGCCAAGTACGTCCAAGGATTGATTACTGCTGAAACCACTGTCAATAATTTTCCCCACTCTTTATATGTGACTAAACCAAAACGTAAATTCCATGAACAAAACTTATTTCCTAAAAGTGCAACTCTCTTCCTTTTGCCTGTTTCACACCTGACTACAACTTGAATGTCTTCAAGTCCAACATAAAAAAAAAATCCTGATGAACCGCGCCCTTAAGCAAGAAACTTTGTCAAATCTCTAATATCAGCGATTACTACGATACTATCCCATTGATTACTGTACACGCAATAACCCTTATTCACGAGTGGTTTCCGGCCAGTGATAAATGGTGACCTGTATGTAAAAAAGGTCCATCTTCTTAGAATGATTTTTATATAGTTAAAGCCATGTGGCTAAGATACGTTGATGACACCTTCATACTGTGGTCCTGTCAGGAAGACATTCAGGCTCTCCTAGACCATGTGAACTCAATAAGACCATCGATACAGTTCACAATGGAGAATGAAAAAGATAACCAACTGTCCTTCCTTGATATACTCATATCACGCACAGAGCATGGGTTTGAGACATCCGTATATCGCAAGCCTACCTTCACCGGACAATGCCTTAACTTCAACTCCCATCACCCATACAGTATCAAACATGGAATCGCACGCTGTTTACAACATCGAGCGGAGAAAATGAGTAGCGACACCATTACATACCACCAAGAAATGGTCAGGTTGAAGAATACCTTCCGTCGTAACAACTACACCGATAGCATATTATCCACCAGACGTCTTAATAGTATAAGAGAGGAGAATGAAACCCAAAAACCTCCAACAGTCTGCCTACCATATATACGAGGCATCTCCGAAAAGATTCAGAGAATATGTGCCCCCTACCACATCAGGACGGCATTCAAGAGCGAGTCAACACTCAGACGACACTTGGTACGAGTGAAACCCCGCATAGAGGAGAACATGACCAAAAACTGCATATACTCCATCCCATGCAGTAGCAGAAAGGTTTACAAAGGTGAAACATGCCGCCCCCTAAAAGTAAGAATGAAAGAACACCGAAAAGCAGTAACTAAAGGGGAGACAGAAAAATCGGGTATAGCCAACCATGTCAGGATGGAGAGGGGGGACCATCGCCCCCTATGGGATGAAGTAAAATAATAAACAGAGAGACCCACTGGAAAGTGAGAAAACTTAAAGAAACAGCTCACATGCTCGGACATAACAACCTACTCAGCAAACCAAGCATAGAGCTGAATGCAATTTGGACACCTCTGATAGAGAGAGAAAACCTTGAATAACAACATAGGTTTAACATTAACAAAAACCAACTAAGAATTGTCCTAGTGACATATGGCTGTTTACAGTTACCCAACGGTGCTGAGTTCAATCCTGAACGAAGTGGAAAAGTAACCTTCAAAACAGAGAATCAGCAACTATGTCCCAGAGCCTACCCCCGTAATAATAATAAAGGGTTGGGTTCGAGACTCCTAGCAAACGGTTCCCCAGTTCGATACACACCACCTGATGAAAGCCGGAGGGCAAAACGATCGAAACATTGTGACGATAACAACCAAGATGAGGAAGTTAGTCCGACAATCTCAATCAATGAAAGCACCTCATCTCAAAAATACAGACAATTACTAAAACGGCATCTATTTGAACATGTTTAACAATATTACATTTAAAAAAATACGTGTTCAAATAGCAATTTTGGTTCGGTATGATCAGAGGTGTTGTAGGCGCATTGTAAATATATGTATGACATATATATTTTCCAAACAAACTCCGCATTATATCCTTTATTATCAATTTGATAAGAAAATATACATAGGCTAAATATAAAACCGCTTCTAACATATTTGCACCATGTGTTTTCCTCTATTTCATTTTAAATCCGCAAAATCTTTTTTCCAAACCATTTGTTCGTTTTATCTTTGTTTATTTCCAACTATAATAAATTCTTAATCTCTCCCACATCTTTGCTTAATATGACGGAGATCCACCACAACGGCGAGATTCAAGTTCCAGAGATTTGGAATTAGAACACTTAACTAGCAGTTTTATCTGGTTTATATTATGGAACACCTTTTTCTATCGAGTAAGTATTCAGCATTGACAACTAGCAGTATTTAGATGTATGTTACAGAAACTTTCTTTTATAGATTATTTTTAAGAAAATAAAGGCTTACTAATGAAATAATCCGGCCACCAAAGATGTATAAATCCACGTACTAATTAACACTTTGGCAATTATGCATGCTAACCCTCCACGTAATCGGCAGATTATTTGCAGTCAGACAGAGAGATACCTTAGAAAATTAAATAAAAATTAATATAAAAATAGTATGGGTTTAGGAACGCCATTAGTATTTCCTATCTATTATTGTTTTACGAGTAAATAATATATACATATCGAAATATTAGAACGTAACGGACAAAATGTATTTCGAGTCTGTGTTATCAAAGATTTTACAGAGTTTTATAAGAAACACCTTGGTTGAATTCACAATAATTCATGGCAATGTATATGGGAGAAAAAAGGTTATCATACCTTATAAAACTCGTCCATCAAATAGTAATACATACATGGGAAATTGTTAGATTATTTAGAACATCTACTGACATAATTAGTATGAAGTAAGTCACAAGTAATTTAGAGTAAATTAAAATATATATAAAGAGTGATGCCTCAGTATAGTTATACTCCTTTCGTTATATATTCCAAGCAATTATTCTTGTTTGTCTACAAACAGCTGGATTATATGATTCTTGATCTAATTGGAACTAATATTGTGTTGACTCCTCTATTGAAAGACATTCTAAAGTGTGCTTATTTTCAACCGCTTCTGCTTGTACCAATTATTATTATTATAAGTAGTAGTAGTAGTAGTAGTTTGTAATAGTAGTAGTTTGTAATAGTAGTGTTAGTATAGTTGTAGTAGTATAGTAGTAGTAGTAATGACTGGCCCGGCCATCCTTGCTTTGGCTATGATTTTAAATGGAATGCAAACCAAAAATCACCAAAAATAAAGATAGTTAATTGCTATTACAAACGCAAAGCGAATTGTGAAATGCAATATGTTAAATTTACATTATATACTCTTAAAGTCATAAATTGCACTTCGCTGCATGTTTTTCTTTAGGTTAACAGAAAAGAAAACATAGGGGTGTAGTTTACTATGGACACATATGTGGGCACGCACCAGAAAAAAACTTCCTAAAAAAATTAGCCGATGTGCTTTCTGCAGAAATGTGTAGTGTAGTGTCTATAGTAAGTCGTTGGGAAAATATGAAAAGGAAACTGTTCATAAAATAAACCAACAAACTAATTTGGAGACCGAAAATAATTCTGAAGAAAGAAAGAAAGGGGGGGGGGAAATTAAACGTTGTAGGATAAGTATATACAAAAGAAATTAGTTTGGCAAACCTTTCTTTATTTTTATTCAAATAAATGTATGAATTTTCTCAATTATTTTGGAAAGAAAATGTTGTTTTCAAATATATACATGACAATATTTGTAAGCATGTTGGCGATTTTCCGTTATCGTAGAAAAATTCGATAATCGAAATAGTATTCCAGCGTGATTAGTAGTTTCTAATATATTACCATGTCACAGTAATAAAAAGATACAAACTCACGAAAAACGACAAGGTATACATTAATTATTAAAGAAATAATTTTTAGAGACATTAGAAAGATACGCTATAACCTTGTGTTTATGGCACATGTCATGTAATAAAACAAAGATTGCCGGAATAATTTTTCCTTGAATTGTGGAAGATTAACTAATTGTGACTTGAAAACTAGGTATAAAATATGACTTTCTGTTGAAACGAACATAAATTGTAAGTAGTTATTATCGTGGATTAAATTAAAAACAATTTTTCGGCTGTTGAATTTCGCTACAATAAGGAAAAAGACGATTTTTATCGACCGATTTGTACAATAAAAACTGCGCATATATTATGGTATTCTTAAAGTATTTGAACCCGGATCACATGGATTTTTAGTCAAGTATGGTTCGGGATCTACCAGGAATCATGGGACTAAGCCACGCAAAGTAACAGGCACAGGAAAACTTTGAAAGAAACAAACCGAGAAAAATAAATACAATAAAAAAAATCTACTGTAAATTTATCATATTCACATACCGACACACACACAGACACACACACAACACGCAAACACACACACACACACACACACATATATATATATGCGTGTGTGTGAGTGTGTGTGTCAGCAACATTGAATATACTTAAGCAACTTTCTGCACAACAACCGTTTTTACTTTTATTTCAAGACGCATGCTAAATTGAACACAGGAACACAACACACGGACGGATGAAATATAATAAGGGCCATTTGCGCAGGGAAATAAGCGCAGTGATATAGAAAGATAGTAATAAAGAACAGAAATCCGACATTTGCAAATCAACTATTAGAAGGATGCACGCGCACATGCCACACACACCCGCACTTACAGACATGGATGTAATGACATAATTATTAAATGAACTTGATGTCGGGCGAAATAGTATGTCACTAGTTAGCGTAATATTTTAATTTTACTAACCGTTCGTTTACATAGGAGATGTTTGGATTCCAGAATAGGAAATATTATCAATCAATATCAATTAGAATGAGCGATCTTTGGTAGGGAAACTTTATTATTTACGAATCGAAATTGGTCATATTATGTTAGGTTTATATATGCAAAAGCCAGCTCCTCATAACATTGAGCTGTGAATTTGTGTTTTACTCTTAATAGTAAAATTCAAGTTTATAGGGATTTAAATTTTAAAAAAGAGGTTGTTTTTTTAAATAAGTAGTCGTAATATTTAAAGTATCATAATAATGAATGAAAACATGTCGGTTGTTGCAATGCTTGTAGATTTTTTTTAGTAAATGCTGATAAAACAACATCGTCCTTAAGAATACATAATTGTCACTAACGTTTCCTAATTATTTTATCGAGGTATTAAATATAATGCATGTATAATACATGTTATCCGACGAGGAAGCCGTTTAAAGTAAGCGAACAATTTAAGACAATATTATTATAGAGGCAGCCATTATGGATCAAAGTGTTATTAGGGGATTGTGCGCCTATTAAGTAGTTGAACAAAACAGGATTATTATTTTGAACAGAATTTCTCCCAATTGTACCATTCCCCGTCTTCCAGTTTCCGATAAAATATGTCTACTCAATGACAATAATTAATAGTTTCTCTCTTCTAATGAAAACAGTAGAATTCCTAAAGGATGAGCGTGTAGTAAATATTTGAATAGAACCGACATACACATAATCTGAAACCTTTTAGTATATGATATAATGACATAACCTATATAATAGTTCTCCTTATTGGAAAATGAAAAAAATATGATAATCTATAAATAAAATAATCTTAAAAATAATTGTAATCTATAAATAATATTATCTTACATGTATTACCTATATTATATTTTTCTCAGTCTGTTTTTCTTTGCCCGCTTCAGTTTTTTTTTCCGCACGTACTTTATAGATTTGGCTGATATGTATCATGCATATTTGTAATAACAATGTGCACCGGACTAAGTGTTATGATATCTGTGAAATGTACAGTTAAGAAATGCTGATTATTTCCGTTTTACATTTGCTTGGAAATTACTTAGATGCCCTGGCTGAATCTTTATAGGACCCATACATTATAAACGTCGAAAAAATTAGCTATGCCACAAATTATGTATATAGTAGTCTTTCCATGTAAACTAAGGGAATAAAAAAACGGCTATTGATGGCCATTTCAAAAGTTAAAAATATAGCTTTGTGTACTTAGCCTGTAAAGATAGGATAAAAAAACTCCCCTAACATATCGTTTTATTAAACAACAGCAAAAAAAATGAATTTGTGTACTTAGCCTGTAAAGAAAAAAAAAATGAACCGTGCGAGGTCGTAAAACAGGAATTTGGGTGCCGTCTACTAAAAGCGAAACCAAAAGCAAGAAACAAATAAATAAATAAAATGCACCATGCGTAGCGCGAACTTCCATTACTAATTTTTTTCAAGCGAGATCACGACGACACTGCGATTTTTTTTAAACGGAAAAACGAAACAAACGTTTGACGTGTCGCCTTTTTCAAACAGTGTTGAAAGAAATGGTTTCACATGTGACTTCAAGCAAAATATCATTTCTACGCAAAATAATTGACGGTTTTAAAATAAATTTTTCGATATAATTCGCCGCTTCGATGCATATAATAAAAGTTTTCGGCGGACATATGAACACACATACATATGTTTGCCTTTTATATAATAGATTAGCAATGCTGCTTGGTCAAAAAACATATGACATTTGGGGCGGGGGACCCGTTGTATGGTCGTAAAAAATGGTTAATGCGGAGGTAGGACAAACAATGTGATAAAGGGGACGGTCTTTCCCTAGTCTAAATAAAAAAAGCGTGGTTGACAACAACAAGAATCGAAACCCAAAGCAAAATTTTGTAAGAAAAAAAATAAATCGCTGAGTGTTGCCTGCTGACTAAGATAATTCAATTTAATAAGTAAACGCCTTATCGTAGATAACACAATGACACATGTTTCATAACGTAGGGAATTTAGCTATTTAAAACAGAAGAAAATAACGAGTTAGTGCACGAGCGGTTTGTAAAAATATTTAAAGCAAAGGTTTAATCTGGCCCCCAGCATAATTTACATAGATTTCAAAACCCGATACTATGACCACAAAAGTACATTCATAAATAAAAAACACCGTATAAAAACAACACTAGCAAATAAATACTGGGAACTCAAAGAAAGCGGACATTCGTCGGTAGTCGAATGGAAAATAATAAGACAAGCCACCACGTGCAGACATTTAGAGGACCCATGTAAATAATGCCTTCATGAAAAATTTGCTATCCTGTACGTTAAAGAACCCCAAAATCTATTAAACTGTAGACGAGAAATAGCAAACAACTGTGTTCACAAAATAAAACTTACTCTAGGATAGCGATACAACATAGCTTTAAAACTAACAAAAACAATACAAAATAAACAAATGAATTAAATAAACATGAATATATATAAACGACCAATATATATATATATATATATATATATATGTATGTGTGCATGTATGTGTGTACAAATATGTATATTTATATATATATATATATATATATATATATATGTATATATTATATGGAAAAATGCGCGCATGAAAAGTAATATTCTTAAGATTTTATTAAACCTGGAAAAGTAAAGGACAAGAAATTCAACCTGGAAAAGTAAAGAACAAGATATTCTAGTAAAGTAAAAAAATAAGAATTTTTTAGACTTAAAATATTGCAGCTAAAAATAAAATTTGAATATTGATAAATATTTTATTTATTATTTGCATATGTTGTTGTTTATTGTTGAGTTAGAAAGGGTGTCAGTCGCTGGATTGAACTTATTTCCCCCCTATTATTTGCATATATTTATGTAGTGAAAATTGTTTGAATAAAATTAATTCATTAGTTAGTTCGTTAGTAGATGGAATTAATAATTTTATAATTTACATAAAAATTAATAATTTTATTATATCATAATTAGGATCATTTAATTCTTTCTAACGCAACAATAAACAACAACATATGCAAATAATAAATAAAATATTTATCAATATTCAAATTTTATTTTTAGCTGCAATATTTTAAGTCTAAAAAATTCTTATTTTTTACTTTACTAGAATATCTTGTTCTTTACTTTTCCAGGTTGAATTTCTTGTCCTTTACTTTTCCAGGTTTAATAAAATCTTAAGAATATTACTTTTCATGCGCGCATTTTTCCATATAATCCATGATTTTTCCAGGCATTGCTATTGTATTAATATATAAATTTATAATATTTATTAATAATTGTCAAAAAAAATTAGCTCTCAAAAAATGCATGCAATATTTATCATTCAATCACAGTAGTTCCAGCCAGGGTCTCTACCGAGACTGCGGTTCATGAATTCGTGATATGTATAGAGCGTAAACTAACAAAAAAGAAGATGGCACTCGGTGTCTTTTTAGATATCGTTGGAGCTTTTGACAACATACCCTTCAGTAGTATGTTCAAGTCGCTACGAGAACTCAATGTGCCACCAGTACTCATCCGATGGATTGAGTATATGGTGAGGCACAGAACAGTTCAAGTAGAACTACTGAAGGCAACTGTTAAAAGAGAAGTAGTTAAATGAAACCCCCAAAGTGGGATTTTATCACCTTTACTATGGAACTGTATGCTGAATCCTCTTTTAAAGGAGTTTAAAAATAGGAATATTTATGCCCAGGCTGCTGCTGATGACATCGCAGTGCTGGTCGCGGGTTCAAAATCATCATTGGTCAGACGCATTGCCAACTACATTTTTCATCAAATGTGATAACGAAAAATTTGAGTTCATTCAAAGAATATGTATATCATAGAATTCACTAATATTTTAAATCGATAAATTCACCATTTTTTGCTATAAACTCATAAGGAGGGTTAAAAGAAAATTAGTTATTAAAAAAAAGTTCGGTTTTTTAATTATAAAAAAAAAAACGATACACGGGATTGAACCTAAAATCTTTCCACCAACCCCCGGTACTCTAACCGTTACGGTAACATGTCATATTGGCAAAATCACAGTAAAAAATTTGACAAGTTATACAAGAAAAGTTATGCAAAATACAGAAAACCTTAGTCACTTATGTACTTACTCTCCTGTTTGTGAACCCACATATTTTATTGTAACTTTTTTTCTACTGAACCAATTTTCGAAAAAAAATTTTCAAAATGTAGCTAATGAGGTGTTCTATCCAACTATATAAGCTGTTTGAAATTTGGTTGCGGACGGAATTAGTGGTGGGGCTTTGAATGTGTCTCGATTCATTCAATTTCGGACTTAAGCATATATTCAACCACTACCGTGGTTGAATGATATATATATATAAAACAGAGAAGAAATGAGGAAAATCGTCTGCCTTAAACCACTAACCTTGTTCTAAAACAGATCCTTTGTTAGATAAAATGCATGCCCATTGGCTGATAGGAAGGTGTGAGGTGGATACTAGAAAGCTTATTGGCTAACTAAAATCCTCAACATATATAAAAACGAGAAACAACCCCAGAATTCGCGCATAAGCCTGACGAATCCTATAGTGGATGAAACGCCGAATATTCAGTGCAACTTAATCGCATATATATTTTATAAATTACTAACTAGCACTACTTACGTATTGAGCACTTTTGAAATAAATACTTAAATTTTACGCATAAATCTATACTTTCGTATATTAATTTTATGGAAGTAAATGAAATAGTTATATATATATATATATATATATATATATATATATATATATATATATATATAATAAGACTTACTGTTAAGTTTACCAAAATGATCCAAGATTGCAAAACTAAAGTAAATTAGATTAAAGAATTAATATTTGTAAAGTAATCACAACCAGATATAAAAGCTCGATAAAAACAAAATAGGAGATAGAGCTTATAATAAGAACAAGTAGTTAATAAAACATGTTAAAAACATTTTGACAAAGAGTTAAAACATATTTAATTGAAAAAAAAACGAAACACTAAATAAATGGATAGTCCTTAATAAACGGAGTTTCGAATAAATACTTTCCTTCTCATTAGAGGGTAGGATTTAGCAAAATTCAGGATCGGATTTTTCTTTCAAAAATATTAACTGAAACTACAAGTAAGTAATAGATCTTACTTGATAACAAAACGTGAGGCAGATGGAATAGGGTGAATAAAAAGTGTTTTTAACATGATTTATTAACTACTTGTTCCTGTAAATATCTGCATGATATATATATATATATATATATATATATATATATATATATATATATTATTTTATTTTATCAACAATTACTTTCTGTGTCAAGTTTAGAATATAATTGTCTATAATACCAACTCAATTATAATCTCAGCTCAATGAATTTACAAAAGAGTTTTCAGAGCATGTATACGTAAATTGAATAAAATCACAACCTACATGAATAGAACTTCACTTATTTTGGCATTAAGTTCTTACAGCTGTTTCGTGAAAGGATGGACAATTACCTCTCGTCCATAGAACTGTAAATCTTCAAATCCCGTCACTCCTCAGAGACGCTTACAACTATTCCCAACAGGTTTTTCAATCCGTTGTGAACAAACGTATTCATGTAGGTTGCGATTTTATTCAATTTACGTATATATATATATATATATATATATATATATATATATATATATACATATATATATATATATATATATATATATATATATATATATATATATATATAACATTTTGCGGTTACTATAAGATGTTTACGCCTTTACCAGGTATAAATCATGTAGAATATCTGCATGATATATGGATATATTACGTGTAATAATCATTCCCAACAAGTTTTTCAATCCGTTGTGAACAAACGTATTCATGTAGGTTGTGATTTTATTCAATTTACGTATATATATATATATATATATATATATATATATATATATATATATAACATTTTGCGATTACTATAAGATGTTTACGCCTTTACCAGGTATAAATAATGTAGAATATCTACATGATATATGGATATATTACGTGTAATAATCATTCTACAAGTAATCCTTAAATAACAAATAGGGAATTTATTAAAATGAATGTTTAAAAATTAGCAATTTTCTTTGCAAATATATGCAATTCCACGACTAATATAAAACAAAGTTGAATTTTCTTTTGTAAGTATATATGAGAAAGTGTTGTTAATATGAAGAACAACACCCTTCCCAAAATTATAAAAGTGGAGATGTATAAACCAATTTACATATGCTTACTTTTCGGGCATATGATCAGTTTTAACTGTAAGCACTCGTCTAATGACTTAATAATTGGTTGTTTTCTACAGAAGAATCTTATCCGAGAAAGCAACGACTTGTAAAGTCACATGCGATGACTTGTGCTTTTAAGAGACCATTTGTCAGAAACATTACCATGACGAGTGGTTCAACATTGTAAGTTATGTATATATATAAATATATATATATATATATATATATACATACACACACATATATACATACACATGTATATATATATATATATATATATATATATATATATATATATATATATATATATATATATATATATACAAGGATAAATTGGTGTGCATAGTTTTGTATGTCCGACAAAGGCTTTTGTTTCGAAGGGTTCTCCGGGGCCTTCTACATTTTAGAACCTTTTATATACCGTCTAAATCATACTATCTTAGAGTTTCTAACGCGCGTCGCGTCTAGATTTATTTACATCCACTTTTTAATAAAAATTGCTATTTCTGCCCCTCTCGCGTTGGTTCGGCTTTTTCGTATAAATAAAGGGTAACTAACTTTAAACGGGTCGGGTTCATGAGCTTTAAGCAATAAAGATTTGTAGGAATGTGGGGGAAACATCCCCTTATATAAGACAATTTCTACTCAAGTTGGACGATCCCGTTTTATGGGGAGATGTTTTCTCATCACATCTTAGGGAAACAAAACCAGCAAAACTTGTGTAAAAATCACTGCCTCGAAGTAAAAGTATACTGCGGGATTTATTTGGACCACATTAAAGTCACGCACCTGCCAATTCAGTTTTAATGCTTAAATAAATTCAAAGTCATTTGGCTACTGTCCATTTTTGGCCGGCAAGTGTCAATATTTGTTTACTATACTTCCACTTTCGCCTCAAGGTTCCTGGTTCGATCCTACCTATACCAAAACTTTTTTAATTTTATCATATTTTTTACCCCTCCCCCCACACACACCTTCAAAAACTCGGGTAAGGACGGCCACCTCCGCTAGTCTTGAATATGAATTTCACCGGTCTGTTTGAATGTACGTATGCATGTATGTTTGTATGTCTACCTAAAACTTTTGACAGAGACGACGGATTTCCGCAACATCGGTATCGTTTTGAAGCTTGACCTTTTTTTCTAAACCAAGACCCTTACGTACACCTCTACATTCTTTTACGTCTTTCTATCAGGTGTTGTAGCTTGCCTGCCTACTACACCATATTTTTATTTCTTTGCTCAACACACACCTACAAACACCCGGGCAAAGCCTGGCAACCAGGCTAGGATATAAATAAAAATATGCGTTATTTTGTGCAGCACTGTTTATAACCTCGTTTACTTCGTTGGTTATCACACTTGGATAGCTATAATCTAATTTAGTATATACATATATATATATATACATATATGTGTGTGTATATATATATATATTAGATTATTAGTTTATATATATATGCATATATATGAGATTATTAGTTTTTACATGCATGCATATATATATACACTTGTGCCCGATATTATTCATACCATCCCTTGAAAATTGAGTTTATTAGGTGTAACTTTGTAAGAATTTATTGTTTACGTCCATATTGATACATATTCTTAATAAACCTCTTCTGATCATTTTCGTCATTTTAAAATCTCGGGATACTTGTAATAAAAGAAATATACAGCTATTTATAAAATCTGCAATGTTCAAAAATAATCATACCCGCTTATTTTTTCAGTATTAATCGAGTTTCTGACTGTTTGTTTCCTGTTTGATTCTTATTTTGAATGCTTTTATACAACCTTTGATTAATTTCATTTCGTTTTTTGCATTTTTCAGAAATTAAAATGATATCAACTGAAAACCAATAAAAGAATAAAAATTATTAGAATGGGGAAGAAAAAGAGCTGAGTAATTATCTTAGGACTAAAATTGTGAATTCACGTAAGGATGGTTTAGGTTACAAGTCAATTTCCAAGAAATTTGAGGTTCCTACAGCAACAGTACAGAGCATCATCAAAAAATTCCAGAGCCACCACACAACAAACAACTTGATTGGTAGAGGAAGGAAAAGGAAACTGTCTGCTAGAGCCACCAGGAATATTGTAAGAAGTGTTAATGCAAATCCAACCACCACTACTAAGGACATTTTAGAAAATCTGGAGTCTTTTGGCATAAAAATATGAAGGCAAACATTGCAAAGGACTCTGCATGAAAATGGTCTGAAAGGAAGAAGACCAAGAAGGACTCCGTTGCACACCGAAAAACACCTTGCAGCATGTCTAAAGTTTGCTAGCGCCCATGTGAATTCTCTAGAGTCCGTTTTCTCAAGTATTTTGTGGACTGACGAAACAAAAATTGAATTGTTTGGCCATATGGATGCTTCTTACGTTTGGAGGAAGAAAGGAGAAGCTTACAACCCAAAGAACACCATACCCACGGTGAAACATGGTGGTGGTAGCCTAATGTTTTGGGGCTCCTTTTCGGCTAGTGGTTCCGGTAGTTTGGTCAAGATAGATTGAACCATGAAGAAGGAGCAATATTTGGAGATACTCCAGAAAAACATTAGACAGGATGCGGAGAAGCTCCATTTAGGACCAAACTGGGTCCTTCAACAGGATAATGATCCAAAACATACTGCCAAAATAGTCAAGAAATGGTTTGAGGATAATCAAATTAATGTTTTGGAATGGCCTAGCCAGAGTCCTGACCTGAACCCTATCGAAAACCTCTGGCACATAATGAAAACTGACGTTAAAAAGCGGAAACCTAGAAATTAGAGGGATTTGGAGAACTACCGCATTGAAGAATGGTCAAAAATCAGTGTTGATGCTTGTAAAAACCTTGTTGATAAATATCCAAAACGGTTACAGGCAGTTATTAAGAATAAAAGGCATGCTATTGACTTTTAGTAAGAGAGGTATGAATAATTTTGAACTAGTGCCATTATTGTTTTTCTTTGTATAATGTTTCAAACTTGCATAGTTTATTTATTTGTTGAGTTTAAATTAAATGCTTATGCTTGATTTATTGTTTGAAATCCCTTTAAGATTGTCTACTTTCTGGTTTGAGCAATATTCTTATAGAAATCTCAAAGATTCGAGGGGTATGAATAATATCGGGCACAAGTGTATATATATATATTTCGAATGAATGAAAGTTTGTTTTATATGTATTAATTCGCATACGATTGAATAAGCTTACTTTTTTTATTGATTCTTATAAACCCGAAAATATATTGTCGGTATGGATTTCCCTGATATTTTTGTATATATAATTATTCAATAGAATTAGTATCATGTCTTACTTAAAAAGGCCGAGATAATGCTACCAACTTCCTAAATAAAAATGATTTGCGTGGAACAAACTGAGTCCGGACTTAGAACAAACGGGTCCTCAATACATGTTAACAATTCGACCGTCGGCATTTCCCAATTAGCTACGTTAAAACATACTAATATAGAAGACGTGAAAATCAGGCTTGCACACTGAATAGACCACGTTGGAATTAATGAAGTCTTTTTACGTCTTTTTTAATTCTTTCAATCATTTATTTTTTAGATGTTATCTCTATAAACGCTGTATTAACAAATGTTGTAATTGTGTTTCAAAGTTTAAATATTTTTTATTTTTTTCAAATATTAATAAACCAATTAGTCGATATAAAAAGTGAGTTCATATAGATGTATATGCATATATATATATGTATATGTATATATATATATATATATATATATATATATATATATGTATATATTCTCTTGTAAAACTAACTGAGTAAACAACAAAAAAAGATTTGTCTTCTATTAATTCTCTTTTGGAGCTTATACAACACCGAATAAAGGTTTTCCTGCTTCGCATGACCTTGTGTATGTAATCTTCATGTTTGTCGTAAGTCTGAGTACATTCTAATCCTTTTTCCTTCATAATCACAAATTTATTAATCACACTAATTTTGGACAATTAATATAATATTTTAACGTGTATATTTCAGGATATTACTACTATTGGTAAATGTTAGTTCATTGTTTATGTTTTTTTTTCTACACATGACAATGAAGGCAGAAAGACTGAAAAATCCCGGAACTTACATTAAATGTGGCGACTACATCAGCCAGGTCCTGCCAGAAGGTAAGACTGTTATTAATAAATGTAAATGATTCATTGAGGCATGCGACAAACTCTCTTTAAAACACTACAATATATTATTATAGTCATTAAACATACCATTACTATCAATGTTTTAATATTATAATATATAGTATGGTATTATTATAGTATCATACTTCCATGGTGTATTATGATTATCGTACTATGCTCTCATTATAGTGACATAGTCTTATTATATCATTATGATATTATGCTGTATCAATATTTTAGTATTGGGTCGTGGTGTAATAAGTGTTTTTCAGATATAGTGAAATGTTATACATTTTGATAAACGTAACGTTTAAAATATTTTGTCCAAGTGCCATTCAGTGTAAAAAACAAGTTATTCTATTAATTATGTCTAATCTTCTCCTTACATTCTTAATCACTCATAGTGTAAATTTGTATATCCTATGCAAGTGTATCTTGTAGATGCTACATGAGGAGTATCGTTTTAGTGACACATAAAATTCATATTATTTAGATATCCAAAGAATTTAATTTTCATTTACACTATATGATTCCATTTTATCTTTTATTATCACTTAAAAATACATTTTTAAAATTAAGGAGGATTTTTGTATGTTATAAATACAAAAATCGTATATATATATATATATATATATATATATATATATATATATATATATATATATATATATATATATATATATATATATATATGTATTTGCTGTACCCTGCCACTCGTTGCTGTGGCTCAAATGGGCGCAATGTAAAAAGTTCCAAAATGAGAAAAAGCATGTTTCTTATAGGTTTAATTTTCCATTTTGCATGGGTACACAGTTTTTGTTTTTCCATTTTCTTAGCTGATAAAGAGATTTGCCGGTTTGGTGACTCTTGAATACGTAACATAAATTGTCCATGTGAAAAAGAGTCAGTGTGTAACTGTAAGGCCCACTATTGTAAAGATTGTTCCCTGTGCTTTGTTTAGGGTTATTGCAAATGACAATAAAATTGGAAAGTGCTATTTCCTAAAGTGTAATGATGTATCCGGTGGAAGTTCTTGATGAGCCGTTCCATATAAGTTATTAAATTTACCAAATTTTCATTACTAATGATTACTATATTGACCAATTTCTACTGTACACTCTTTAACCCTTATCCTTGGGTGGCCTCTGGGCCTTGATAATGTGGTGATGCCTATGTAAAAAAAAATCATAGGAATGCATGGAATCAAGATATATTCATCTGTGAAAGGTCCTGTTTAGATTGTTTTTTCTATGATATTGTTTGTTATTTTTTTTACTGAAAGCTATTTGCCATTGCAAAGCTTGGATTGGTTTATATTTCACAGCATGATAATTAGTACACCAAATTTTAGTTGCAATACATGCGGTGGCATCCCTGGCAAATATAGCTGTTGGATAATTAACCACTTTATCTGCTTTCACAACAGTGTGGATGGATTTGTATTTGACTACGTTACTTGGAATTTTACATTGGATAATAGCATTAAGTTCATGAGCATCTTTGTATTGACCTGCAAGAATAGCTCATTAACTCAGTCAAATGGAATCTTATAATTTGAATATCTGCAAAAACCTTTTAAACTAACAATTCTTTTATATATATTATTCCTTAATTGGAATTCATTTTTGAGATGAGCATTACATATATTAATTTATTTTTATTTCGGACTACTAGTCTCATCTTTATTAGTTGTTGGTTTCCATTTTTTTATTGGATTTTTTGTTCACAACGTTTCGGCCAACTAATTCCTCTGGCCTTCGTCAGGTGGTAACCGCGACGGATAGGAACTTCGAATCTCCTAACTGCATTCTCAGCCGTCACTGTCATCCGTAGTTGTTGTCGTCTCACCACATTTTTGGCCAATTTGCCTCTGGCACGTTTTTGGGTGGGATTGAAACCGCTATCTTCAAACAATGTTCATCGTGAACTGTAGAGATTCAACGTCTCTATCCACTGACGAAGGCTAGAGAAATTAGTGCCCGAAAAGTTGTGAATAAACAATCCAATAAAAATGGAAACCAACTAATAAAGATGAGACTAGTAGTCCGAAATAAAAATAAATTAATATAACTATTCTTTTGATGAAATAAAATTACATAAATTGCAGAAGTTAAAAGTCAAAGAATTTTGCCCTTAACTCTGATCAGCTGGCACTTTTTCGTACCCAATTTCCCACAAGTGATGCAAAAGTTTTTGTGCGGATCGAACAGTCTGCAATTGTACATGCATATTTTGAGTTAAGTTTAATGTCTTCACATGGAACAAAAAAGTAGAGTATTTGAGGCAAGCATTTATTTCATCTGCTGGTGTTGGTTTAAGAATAACAGGAAACATTTGTCTGAAATCTCCTGCAGGCGATATTACTGCATTCCAAATGGTCTGACATTGCCACGCAAATCTTGCAATTTACTAATTTTTAAATAAAAAAGTAAAACAAAAGGTTAATAAAAAATAGTTGATTATGTGCGCATAAAAAAACTTGTTTTTTTATTTGTTTTGTTTTTTTAGATTAGGTCCACATTATAATCCCGCCCAACCTCCTAATCTTAAGAACAGCTTCCGGAATAAACACAACTTTTGAAGGGGGGGGCTATTTGCAAAATTTAACGGATATTTGTTGTCAGCATACCCACCCGATAATACTATTAAAAAAAGGAGGGGTTCAGTACCCGTGGCAGAGAAGTAGATTTATTTATCAATAAAAGTTGCGAAGTAAATTTATTTATCAATAAAAGTCCTCATTTAAAAAGGAAAATTGTGGAGTTGGACCTAAATGTAAATATTTACCCAAAAAATTATCCCGAAGTTTATTACAAAAACGTTTTGTTTTCGCACTATTCAACAATTTGTTCATCCGCGCATGTAAATGAAAAAAAAATATTTGTAAAAGTGAGAAGTTATCAGAAAATGATTTAGTTTTTTTTAAATTAATTAATTAATTTTTTTTTACATTAGGTCCACCTCCACAAATGTTAAGAACGGCTTTCAGAATAAACACCCTCAACCTCTCCATGTTAACAACGGATTTCGGAATAAACACCATTTGAGGGAGGATATTAAAAAAAAGTCGATAAAATTCGTCATTTAAAAAGAAATTTAAAATCAAATGTTTGTAAAAGTGATAAACTATTAATAAATGTTTAGTAACATTTTTCGGTGCTAATGCAGAGAATGATCCGCGCTATTTTTTAAATCGTATTTCCACGTTTAATTAAAGTTTTATCTTTTTTTTATTCAATTGCAAGGTTAAAGTACAGAATAGGTACAAAACACCCTCCCCTCCTCATGTTAAGAATGACTTTTTAAATAATAACGTTATTATTTAAGCATGGATCACTCTCTATACACGAGTACCCATTTTTCTTTTAATATTCATAATTATAAAACTTTTTTCAAAATAAATAAATAAATAAATAAATGTTTGTAAATGTGACAAATAATCGTTTAGTTACGTGCGGGGTGCGGTGGGGGACTAAGGGAGCGACTGTTATTTTTTTCTGCTGGTCGCCATGGAACTCAACGCCCAAGGAGTACCAAAATGTAATTTTTTTGGTCAAATAAATAAATTTCAACCAATTTTTGCAATAAATAATAGATAGCAACTTCTTTAATTTTACGACTCCCCCCAGCATATTATAAACACCCTAACTTCACCATGTTAAAACGGCTTTTGGAATGACCCCCCCAACCTCCCCATATTAAGAACGGCTTTCGAGGTTTATGGAAGGGCGTTTTTTTTAACATGGGGAGGTTAGGGTGTTTATAATACGTTGAGGCATGTCGTAAAAATTAAGCAGTTTAGAAAAAGTTAAAACAAACGTTTTTATGTAAACAATGCCGTGAAAAGAAACTAAACAATTAAAACGTAATGTATCATGAGCGAAAAGCCTTAACATAAATAAAGGAATTTAAAATTAAAAAATTGGTAAGTACATAAATGAATTTAGATTTTTAAAATATGGGATTTTTTTTTTTGTGTGCTAATGCAGAGAGTGATGCGCGCTATTTTTTTTAAATCGTATTTCCACGTTTAATTAAAGTTTTATGATATGTTTTTATTCAATTGTAAGGTTAAAAAAGTACAGAATAGGTACAAAAAATTGTCATTGAAAACTATAGGAGTTGGAACAAAAATGGCGATTTATATATATATATATATATATATATATATAAATCGCTCCAAAATTATATGCAAATCGACATTCTTGTTCCAACTCCTATAGTTTTCAATGACAATTCATTAAACTTCGCTCGTTATACGGCAACACTAACGCATACACAGATATACAATTGATATATGATCTGCCCAATAGCGACCACACGGCAGCCATTTTGATGACTTGCAGTTTTGTTTTCAGCGTGCCAACTTTCCATGCAGGATGGGACGTAAAAGTCTATATTGTTCAAAGGCTCCATAATAAGATTTCCCCATTAGAAATTGCAAGACAATTACACTGTGATCATCGTACAATAAAAAAATATTGAACTTTCCTTTAACTTTACAACGGAGGTTCTTACAAAGGGAAAATTCGTACAATCTCATATCTGTCACGTTGAATAATGAGCCATATCAAGAGAGAAATTTGTAGAAACCCACTTGAAACTAGCAAACACATTTTTGAAAAAGCTGGTGTTACTGATGTGCTCAAATCAACACGTTACCGTATCCTGAGGAAGATTGCAAAATTTGGACAGCCAGATTTCCGCTCTCAATTGAAGGATATCCGCTAGAAAAAGAGAATGGAGTGGGGGTTAGGAATCACGTGAAAGTTAATGTTCAAACTGTTTTCTTCACCGATGAATATCAAGTGACCCTTGATGGATAAGATGGGGGAGCGGGGATTGTACCATAATAATGGTCTACGTCCCCAACGGACCAATCGAAAAGATAGTATTCGAAATCATAATTCACCGTCTCATCCTGCACGTATAGGCACTGAATATTTTTGGAGAGAGTTTTTGAAAGACATGGGGTAAATAATGCGAATACCAGCCTGCTCCCCAGGTTTAAATCCCATCGAAACTCTATAGAGCATCTTGAAACAAAATATTTACTCTGGTGGAAGGCAGTATAACGCCAAGCATGCCCTCGGGAATGTTATTCTGACTACTTTCCAAAACATTTCATCAGATGAAATCGAAAGTTTGACATCTTGAATGGACCAAAGGCCTTTTGCTCTCGTCAATAAAAAAGGCAATTCCATGAGATATTTATTGTACTATGAAAGCATATTGAAGTTGTTTGTTATTTATTATTATTGTTCTTAATTTTCAAATTCCTGGAATAATCAATGTTTATATGATCTTTTAGCACTTCACCATATTTTAGCATTAGATTTCATATATAACTGGCACGCTTAATAAATACAAATCACCAAAATGGCTGCTAATTGTTTATTACTGTGCAGATTAGCTTAAGATTTTGAGCTGCGATTGTTTTAGTGTTGCCGTATAATAAAAATAAATTCAACACGAAATAAAACAATGATTTAAAAAAAAAGAGAACATGCACACATACGCAGTGTCAAAAAAATAGAAGAAAAAAAATGAACACACAAAAGAAAACAAAAGATACAAGAAATATTTTAAAAAAAGAAGAAAAGGCCGATATGCCGTAAAAGAAATCCGTAGTAATGAATGGAAATATAGTAAACACAAGTCACCGTGCATAATTCATTGAAATGAATTCTTTTGTTTATGTAGCACAGAAATATTTAAAAAAAAGAAAAGAAAAGGCCGATATGCCGTAAAAGAAATCCGTAATAATGAATAGAAATATAATAAAAACAAGTCACCATGCGTAATCTATTGATAAATTAATTGGTTTGTCAAACAAAAAACACAGACACATACACGCAAATGCAGAGATTGGGGTCACCTATTATTGTTTTGAAATTTGTATGGAGTGTCAATTAGAAAATTTGTGTCAATATGAAATCGTTTGGACGAATTGTTGAATTAATCCGTCAATCAAACAGGCATTTTTCAATGGTCGCATGTAGTCGCTGAAACAGCGTGTAAATTCTGTTTGGAAATGCATTTCTGTGTCCATAGTTGAACTTTTCGGCTTTTTGTGTGTTTCATTTGTTTTGTTTTGGAAAAAAAAGGGACAATTGTTTTGGACAGACTTTGGTGAATTGTTATTAGTTACAGATAATTTTTTTTTGTTGAAAAAAGTTATAACTGTTGATCATAGTATTGTGTAAATCATAGTTAAATGTATTAAGGTATTTTTTTGAAAATGTTGAACAAATATTGTAAATTAACTTAAATTTATACTTAATGTAAATGTTATTGATTTTCACCGCAAGAATTCAAAATTATCAGTGAAAATACATTAGATTAAAATGATCTAGTAGAAAATAAGATTAAACGAATGGTTAGTTAGAATTTTAGAAGGGGGCAAGAATTAAAATTACGTAAACGGGTATCTGGAGAGTTTTTAGATGTGATAAGCCGTAAGAAAGATGGTTTTTTTTAGCATTTGGATTTGTTGTTTTTTTTAAGAGATCCTAAAATTTTTCTCCAAGAAAAGTGACTTGGTAGGGATTGATAAGCACAATATGTGCCCCTATACGAAACATTTGGGTATCTGGTAAATTAAGTGCTTAAAATAAGCTGGTTGCACGTAACGACTCCAAGCAAGTAGTAAGACTTGGCTTAATTAATAAACAGGCGTTGGAAAGAATACGAACATTCTTAAGGGGACCAGTAAACCGATGATAGGTAGTCCCGAGGCAATCACATATAGCTTAATGAAGTAAGAGACAGGCAAAAATATGCCGTAGATTACGTAAGAAAGATATAACCTTGTATTTTTTTTAGAGACGCATGAATGTGGGATATATCTGCTGGACCTTGGAAGCTCTGGTGAGAGAAAAGAAAAATCACAAAAATCGGGCAATTAGATAGAATTTAGAGCGCAATTAACGGGTTGGGCGTAGAAAGGTGTTAGTTAGTTAGGGGTGATATTTCTAAATCCTCGTCGAAGTTTCAAGAATCCAAGCAAGGAAATCCGAGTGAATCCGTATGAGAGAAAAAAAGGTATATATTAAACTTCTGAAGCCAACCACAAAGATTTAAGTATAGGAGTTTTGGTATGTCCCGTATAAGATAGTTATAGAATAAAAAACAAAGCATTACTTGATAAGACTAACCATGCGGAGAGAGAGATGAGGACATTTTTGGGACAAAGGAAGTCGTCTATTTCGGGAGGTGGAAATCTCTAGTCTGCGGCATATGTGTGGCTGGAAAGTAGCTGATGTGAATCATAGGTAAAGACCCTATACCCAAAGAGTAAATGCCAAGAAGATCAGAAAGGTCCTGATATTATAAAAATAAATAATTGTAAAGTCGGCCTTGGAGGGCTGACTGAAAGAGATTTTTTTTGTTTTTTTTAGCCTGATCTTTCTAGCCGTGTGGTTGTGTAGATGTAAAAACAATAAAAATGTACTCAATTTAAATATGCATACATTTTTTTTTGTGAAATATGGAAGGGAGGGATGTTACATGATAAGAGCTGTCCCCTTTTCATGTAAGTATAAAAATAGAGAGATTAGTAAAAATGAAAATAAAGTGAGCGAAAGCAGAAATCAACCCCTGGAATAAGTTTTAAAGAACAATATGTTTAAATGGAATGCCCAGTAAATTGTTAATTCGGATGAAATAAATAATAAATAAACTATTCAATTGTTAGAAAGAATGTAGATAATGAAATATGGGCTAAATAAATTACATATGTAGGTTGAATTCTTTTGTGAAAACAACTAAAGAAAAATAGGTTATTAGGAAATAATAATATTGGAAAGGTGCAAATACACGCATGTTGAAGGCACGTGAATTTTAGTCACGTGGCCGGACATGCATGGATTTCTCAATATAGGAAGTGAGAGTTAGTCAGCGAGAAACTCAGAGAGGGTCTGGGAATTCGAACGTCTAGGAAGCGAGACGATCACTTTTAAACTTAATATTTGAAGCTTTGAATACTTGATGATGAAAATCACGGCCGGTCGCGTGAAGAATAAACTCATCTATGTTTTTGTAAAACGTCGTCTTGTCTTATGATTCTACAAAAAGGTAAATTGAATTGTTATTATATGTCTGTGTTATAAAAGTCGTGACACACACATCTCATGTCTACACAATGTCTGAACAGTGAACACTATCTCCTCACTCCAAGTGCTTTTTCTTCTCTTTCTTCTTCTACGCATCTAAGGAATGAACATTTAAAATATAAGAATCATAACGTGAACAATCTCTCTCTGAGTCTTTCAACATCCCTCTTAATAAGACTCTTTCTAAGCATCTCTCTCTAAGATAGGTATCTCTCTCTTTTATATAACCGAATATTCAACAATATTTGGGACAGATCAAATACCCAATTTACGCTTAATCGAGAATATTTTGTCCATAATATCTCGTGCATTAGCTGAAAGGACTTTATCGAATGATGGCAAACTGCGAAAAGTTGTTCAAACCGAATAGAATAGCATCTCCTCTTCACAGTGTGTAACTTTGGTTGAGAGCATGTCTAAAACGATTTATCTTTATATATATATATATATATATAAATATATATATATGTGTGTGTGTATGTGTGTGTGTGTGTGTGGGTGTTTATAATAAATGCTTAGGATGGAATCGAATTCCCTTTTGAATTCAAAAGGAAATGAAATTCGATCTTAATTATTTATTAAAGTAAATGTCTTGTTCTGTGATATTCCTCTAGTTTATTTTCCCTTGTTCAATGCTTCTTTATTCAATATAGCTTTAAGTGCAAGAAAATGTATAAAATTCGTTTGGCCCATCTTTTTCTGCTCACAGTTTATGTATATATATATATATATATATATATATATATATATATATATATATATATATATTAAGTAATGTGATTGATAATTTAAAATTTAAAAATCAAATTAAAATTAAATTAAAAATCCGTTTCATAAGAAGGAACAACAAAATCAATTATCTGTACGATGGTTTTGGAAAACAATGTTTTTTATTGTGGTAGACATCAAGTTACGTACAATAATTACATATAATTTTTTAATAAGCAAGGTCTCCTCGTCAGCAAATTTTGAAGGGTTTTTATTAAATTTAAATACACCAAAAATAAACCTAGCATTAAAAGTAAGGCTGATGTATCTGAAAAAATTGAAACAAAAGGTCTGGATTTAAAATTTATAAGAAAATTAATATGGGTGCGAGATAGAAAAGAGATAGAGTAAAATATAGATTTGAATTTAAATTATAAGTTTGCTTTAAGTACCACATTACAAATATATACATGCATATATATGAAAAAAATAGACACACATATATGCATATACATAGATATACAGGTATATACATAAACATATATAGAGAAATTTACCTTTTAATTTTTCGCCTTTTGAAATCAGGAACAATGGTTAAAATACTCATTTAGATGTTTGCTATAGCTTTTTACCTTATTGAATCATGAATTTTAAAAGGGGGGACGCCCGTGCAATAAATTATTTCCGTTAGACTACTTTTGATTTAAAGACGCTACGGTTTATATTTCGAATGTTGTTTGTGTAATTACATGTTGTAAGGGGAGATAATTGTCATATTTTCTTTACTTTTTATTCAAAGGGTGTAAGGGGGATAATTAGTCTAACTTAATTTATTAAAAAAATAAAAATAAAATTGTAATCTATTTTTACTAATAAGTGATTTTTAAAGATGTAAGGTGGTTTATGTTTATTAAATTTAAACCAACGTTTATGACTGCATGTAAATGTTAGTTCCTGTCTTGAATTTAATAGTGTGGTTGCATTTTTTATATCTTCATATTTTCAAATTTTTAGGGGCTCTTTTGTAATAGTGCACAAAATTTATCTTCTGGTTTATATGATTTGCAAGTCTCAATTATTCGCCATTTTAAGTTGAAAGAAATGTTGCTATTTTTTAGTTGCCAAATATAGTTGAATAGAGTAGTTTGGTTTGACAGAGAGTTATTTTTAAAATAATGTTTGTGCACTGAAATTCTATGTTTTATTAGGCCAGATGTGGAATTAAAAATATTACCTCTTGCTTATTGTGATTATTTTCCGTTAGGTCTGGTGCTGGATTATTATATGGTGGGTTGATTTGTAATTGATCGGTAGATTGGTTTAAGTTAGTGTTATTATTTAATCAGGTTGTTGAGTTATGGCTGTTAATAGGTTCATGTAGATTTGGAGTCTTTGATACTGTGCAGCCATAGATAACATTTTTAATTTTACTTGAGCCTTCTGGGGCCTTTTTTTTCTTCTACAGTTACAGTCTGATATATTTTGTATAGTTGTATTTTGTAGCTTATTAATTTTCTTATTATTAAGCGAATTACTTTTTGATGAAGGTTAGGCATAGTAGAGTAAGATACTTTAATTGTGTTCTTATTGAAAATTTTATTATATCTATGGGGGGGCTTTAAAGTTCTTATCTAATATTTTAAAAAATTATCTGGCTATAGGATTCGTCAGGATTATGCGCGAATTATGTGGTTGCTTCTTGTTTTAGATATGTTGAGGGTTTCTAGTTAGCCAATCAGATTTCTAGTATCCACCGCGCCCCTTCCTATCAGCCAATGGGCATGCATTTTATCGAACACAGGATATGTTTTAGACTAGGTTAGTGGTTTACGGTGGATCTATCCCTTCCTTCTTTTATATATACATATACCTATGCGTATACACATACATGTACATATATATATATATATATATATATATATATACATATATATATACATATATGTGTGATCGTTTATGTATATTCATGTTTATTTAATTAATTTATTTGTTTGTTTCCCATTGTTATTGTCAGTTTTAAAGCTGTGTAGTATCGCTATCCTAGAGTAAGTTTTATTTTGTGATCACAGTTGTTTGCTATTTATAAAACACATTCCTAACTCGATCGTAAGGAAACTCAGTAATAACTCAAGCGATGAAAATGCATTTAACAGGTCAACCAATATCTACGAAACAGCCCTAAAAAATAGTGGATAGAAAAATATCGGTATCAAATATAAGCAAAAAAACACCAACAACTATAACAAAATTTAAATAGAAGAAAAAGAACTATAATTTGTTATATGTCCCCATACAATCAAATGTTAAAAACAAAACTTGGCAAGAAATTTCTAGATCTTATTGAAAAACACTTTCCTGCAACCAACCCCCTACACAAAATATTCAATAAAAATACCTTGAAGTTATCTTACAGTTGTTGCGAAAAATTTAGAGATGATAATCAAAGCACATAATAGCAAAATACTAAATGAAAACAATGTAAACAGCAACAAAATAAACAATAAAAAAGTAGACACCATGACAGAAACAAAACCAACACTAGCAGAAATAATAATAATAATAATAATAATAATAATAATGATAACAATAATAATAATAATAATAATAATAATAATAATAATAACAACAACAAACCAACCCCGGAAAAGAACAACCATACCATAAATAAAAATACTAATAACGAACAAGATAAATGCAATTGTAGACACCGCACACCATGCCCGGTCCAAAATAAATGTCTAACAAAAAGTGTAGTTTATCAAGCAACAATATTTGCGAAAGAAAACCCGAATAACAAGAAATATTACATAGGCATGACTTCATTTCAAAACCCGATACTATGACCACAAAAGTACATTAAAAAAAAACACCGTATAAAAACAACACTAGCGAATAAATACTGGGAACTCAAAGAAAGCGGACACTCGCCGGTTTGTCGAATGGAAAATAATGAGACAAGCTACCACGTGCAGACATTTAGACGACCCTTGAAATTATGCCTTCATGAAAAATTTGCTATCCTGTACTTTAAGGAACCTCAAAATCTATTAAACTGTAGACGAGAAATAGCAAACAACTGCGTTCACAAAATAAAACTTGCTCTAGGATAGCGATACAAAATAGCTTTAAAACTAACAATAACAATGGGAAACAAACAAATAAATAAATTAAATAAACATGAATATACATAAACGATCACACATATATGTATATATATATGTATGTATATATATATGTGCATGTATGTGTATACACATAGGTATATTTATATATATATATATATATAAAAGGAAGGGAAAGATCTACCGTAAACCACTAACCTAGTTCTAAAACAGATCATTTGTTCGATAAAATGCATGACCATTGGCTGATAGGAAGGGGCGCGGTGGATACTAGAAAGCTGGTGGACTAACTAGAAATCCTCAACATATATAAAAACAAGAAGCA
Source organism: Euprymna scolopes (assembly GCF_053919585.1). Lineage (NCBI taxonomy): Eukaryota > Metazoa > Mollusca > Cephalopoda > Sepiida > Sepiolidae > Euprymna > Euprymna scolopes. The sequence goes on along the minus strand of NC_136513.1, from coordinate 16,276,391 downwards.
ATCACAGAATTAGCGCATAAGCCTGACGAATCCTTTAGTGGATTAAACGCAGAATATTCAGTGTAGCTTAATCGCCGTATATATTTCATAAATTACTAACTATCTCTACCTACGTATTGAGCACTTTTGAAGTAAATACTTAAAGTTTACGCATAAATCTATACTTTCGTATATTAAATTCATGTGAGTAAATGAAGTAGTTATATATATATATATATATATATATATATATATATATATATATATATATATATATATATATGATGGACTCTCCGTCGATTTTCGACGTATGAGACTCCGACAATTGAGCTGAAGGTCTAGAACTCAGCGTGTCGATATTCACTTAGACGTATGTGGCACTTTAGTCCTGATAGAGACTTGCAATGGCGACCGCAGTGGTGACAGACATATAAATGCGAGTATTTAGCTCCACACTGCTCAGTATTATTTTTTGACTTGACTCTCGCTTCTTTTAGTTTTTCGATGCAAAACGCCGAGTACTCCTTGATTTTTATGTCACACATTTCTATCCACTTCCTTATGTCTTTTGCAGTTAGCTCAATGTTGTTATATTCAATATTTAGAACCTGCAAATTAGACTTTATTTTGTCTTTGTAACGCAACCATGGTCGTCCTACGTTTCGACGGCCTCTGTCTAATTGGCCATACAGGAGTTGCTTCGGTATCCTATCATCATCCATTCGCATCACATGACCCGCCCATCGAAGTTGCGACTGGATTAAGAAGCTTTCGATGTTGCTGATTTTACAAGGTGTGAATAATTTCGCATTTGATATTTTGTCTTTCAAAGTAAAACCGCAAATGGCACGTATACATCTCTTATGGAAGACGTCAAGTTGCGAAATTTGTTTTCTGTACGGGGTCCACGTCTCCGAGGCATACAAAAGTGTGGACAGTACCACAGCCTTATATACATGGATTTTTGTCTTCAGGCTTAAACCCCGAACATTCCATAATCTTGTGTGCAGCTTGCCAAAGGCGCTGCTTGCTCGGGAGATACGGTTGATAACTTCATGGTCCAGAGATGCACTTGAATCAACCACACTTCCCAAGTATGTAAACTTGTTTACATACTTCAGGTTTCTCCCATCTACCTTAATCGACATTTGAGGAAAATTGTGCACGGTTTGTTTCTGTTTAACAATCTGTACTTGTTTTGGTGTAGGTGGTGGCTGGTAGATAACTTCCGTTTTCTTTATACTGATTGTCAAGCCAAAGGCTTTAAATGCAGTAGAAAACCGATTTACAAGATGTTGAGCCTCCTCCCGAGAAGTCGCGACAAGGGCAGCATCATCTGCAAACAGCAAATCTCTTATAATGGCTCATCGGAGAAGTGTTTTCGCTTTGAAGCGTTGTTGATTAAAAATCTCACCATCTGTACGGAATTGGAAATGAACGCCAGTGTCAACATCTGCAAATGCATATTTCAGCATAACAGAGAAGTAAAGGGCGAATAGTACTGGAGCCATTACACAACCTTGTTTTGTTCCATTGGTCAGATTGAAAGGCTCAGAAGAGTCCCCATTGGACATCACTGAAGCCTTCATGCCATCATGGAAGGATGTTATAACTTTGAGCATATTGTCAGGTATACCAATTTTCTTAAGGATTTTCCATAGGGCAGTTCGGTTGACAGTGTCAAAGGCTTTAGTAAGATCAATGAACACTATGTATAGCTCTTGGTTCTTTTCTCGAACTTTCTCAGAGACCTGTCGCAGAGAAAAGATCATATCTATTGTACCCCGAAGAGAGCGGAAACCACACTGCGATTCGGGATATATCTCATCTAAAAGATGTCTGATTAATCTGTTGATTATTAGTCTGGCCATGATTTTTCCAATAATTGAGAGCAGAGATATGCGACGATGATTGTCACAGGAATTCCTCAAGCCTTTATTTTTATAAAGATGGTAATTTGATGCATCTTTAAAGTCCTGTGGGACTTTTCCAGATGTCCAAATGGACACGAAAAGTGCATGTAGCTTTCTGGCCAGTTTATGGCCACCATATCTGTAGACTTCCGGTGGTAGACCGTCATTTCCTGGTGCTTTACCCAATGATATCTGTTCAACTGCTGCAAGGACTTCTGGGAGAGTTGGTAACACGGATAGTTCTGATCTCTCGGGAACCTGCTCAATTGAGTTTATAATCTCATCGTCTGTTACCGAAGAAGAATTTAACACTGTTTCAAAATGTTCCTTCCAGCGTCTCAAGATACCGTCCTTGTCTGTCAGTAATGTCCAGTCTTCTGCTAAAATTGGCGAAACTCCTGATTCTTGAGGACCGAAAACCTTCCTTATACCTTCATAAAAGGCTTTTGTGTCCTTTCTGTTGAATGCTGACTAAACAGCTTCTGCGTTTGCGGTCCGCCATTTCTCTTTCATCTGTCGTAGTGTCCTCTGCACTTTCCCTTTGCAGGTTTTGTATGCCAATCTTTTTTCAGTAGAGTTTTGGTCGTCAATCCATGCTTTGTGAGCTTGATGCATTTTCTGAATTTGATCCTGGGCTTCTATATCCTGGTCATCAAACCAATCCTGGTGCTTCAGTATGGGTAAGTCCAGCACTTCCAGAGTAGTGGAATGGGTGATATTTCGTAGCGCTTCCCAGGACGCTTCTATGTTGTCAGTTATTTCTACACCATCTAAATTTTCATCCAACTTGTCAGAAAGTATTGTTCGAGTTTCAGTATTCTTAAGCAACAATACATTAATACGTTTTGGAATAGATGACTTCTTTACCTGCCTGCGCCAAAGACTCAGAGACACCTTGCTACGTAGCAGGGCATGATCTGATAGGTAACAGCTTGTATGGAAGGAGCGCGTTATTTTGAAGTCACGAAAATCACGTTTCTTAGTGATGACATAGTAAATCATATGCCAGCTGTTTGAACGAGGGTGCATCCATGTGGTTTTGTGACAATTTTTCTGTTGAAAAACTGTGTTAGTGATGGTCATATTGAATTCTCTGCAGAGGGAGAACAAATGAAGACCATTTGCATTCATTCTACCAACGCCATGATGCCCCAGAACCCCTTTCCATGATTGGAAGTCAGAACCGACCCGAGCATTAAAGTCGCCCATCAAAATGAGTATATATATATATATATATATATATATATATATATATATATATATATATATATATATATATATATATAAATTGTAAAAAGGATCTTCCATTTTGTGCAACGCAGAGCAACATTTTCTATAATTGATCTGAAGGACAGAAATCGCTAATTAACCCAGTTTAAATATGAAATGTTTACCGAAAGCGGAAAAATATCTATTTTTTTTTCGTACTGCTTTTCATAATATATTTTTATGTTGATTCTTTAAACTCACTTTCTATAAAAATTATCCATCAATATACAAAAAATAATAAATTATTTTCATATAATATTCATGAAACAATATTGAGTTTTTTCTAATAATTATTCTGATACACAAAATAAGGTAATGTATTTATACCTTTTCTCTTTTAATTAGGAAATATGATCACATTAGCAATATAAGTATGCAATGACTCCAATAATTCATCTTCTTTTAATTAGATAAATAATATAAAACATACAAAGACCAACAATTCTCCTTTCGCGTTCATTTCTAACTATATTTACGTAAGTATTTTCATTTTACAATAATTTATTTTATCTCTGATTTGATATATTTTTTAATAATACATTTATTCTACCTAATCGACGCATCTTATTATTAACATATTAATATATAATTGTATTCAAAAGATAAACCCTATTTTCTGAACGTTAGAAATGCACCACTTTTAGCTAGCTTTCATTTTTTTTTATAATCACATCTAAAAAAGTATGTAAGCAGTTAGAACAAATGATTGATACACGTAAAAAAATGTTTCATCCAATAGTCTTTGTTGCTACTGTGCTTAAGCCATTGAACATAAATCGGTGAACCAAAGTTTTATACCTATTTTGTAGTAAGTGCGTTATTGATTTCAAATACTCTTAGAAACATACCATTTCTACTTAACAGGAAATTTTATCATTGCGGTATATTATTATAGTATGTAAAAATAATATGCTGTTTTATTGTTATGGTATTATGTAATTATTACAGCATAATTTTGTTGTGTTTTTATCGTGTATATACTGTGTCTTTATTTACTGGTGTGTGTAATCATTTAATATTCGCATCGCCGTAGGACTTCCAGTTCCCTGAACGATTCGGATGCAGTCACACGGACACCTATATTTAATTCTCAATTAATTGTTATTATAAAAAAAATACAGAAAAATACACATGCGAAAGACGACGCGCTTTCTTGTTACATAAGGATACAGATATACTGACAGAAAATCCGTTCTGTTTTTCTACATTAAATTTTGTGTAGCCTCCACTAAATGTGACACGTTGCCCGGCAACTTCTTTCGTTATATAACAAAGCAAACTTCTTATTGTTTCATTGACGTTCATTATGGGTAAATCTTAACTTCTTAAGATACTAATAAACTTTTTTCTATTAAAACAATAGCTCTTGTGTATAATCTCCAGGATAAGGTTTCATGATATGGACAAATTGACATTATTGATAATAATGAATATTATGAGAAGATTGAAAATAAAAATATAGTTTTACATCTGATGGACCGTAAGAGAAAATATTTGTTTACAATGCATTTTAAGACTGTGATCATATAGAGTTCAGAAAACACTCCAGTGCTACCGTTTCCCACGGATAAGAAATAATTTTAAAAAAGAGAAAGTGGTCATGGAAAATTTAGACTACACGAACCAAATGAAATGTTATTAAAACCTAAAAATAAAATATGGATTTGAATAACAGAGATTACACCTTCTTGACATGATGTGGCTCCGCGACTCCCGTCGTGGGTAGCCTGTGCCTACTAAAGTGTCAATTTTCTCATAGAATTTGTGGTTCTAACTATATAATTTATAAAAAAAGAATAGGAAGAAAGTTTTTTTCCGCCGTTCCTGAATTCAGAAAAACAAAGAAAGATTGTACTTACGAGTTGTATTCTGTTAGACAACAATTCTATCTTTAAGTGATATTTTCACTTTAGACTTATTTTAATCCAACTGACATCTGAGCGTTTTCAAAGGGCAAATAGTACTTTATTATATTCATTTGTATGTTACACTTTTATAAATAGTTGAGGGGGCAATACTCAGTGAAGCCGACATACCAGAATACAATTATTAATTGTTTAAGATATTTACCCAACCATGGCTAAAGTGAGAAGGATGTGCAACTTCCATGAAGTATATACATCTCCTGGGAATTCCAGACTTAGAATAATTCTCTAGTTTGACAAGATATACGTAAAGAAAATCAGAAGTTAGAACGAGTAAAACGTTGCGAAAAAAAAAACAACTTAAGATAAGAACAGCAGTCTGAAGACTGATAAAAAACACAAATAATGTTATCCTTATTTAAGATGTGCTTATATATATATATATATATATATATATATATATATATATATATATATATATATATATATATATATATATATATATATATATATATATATATATATAATATATCCCCCCTAGATGTGCAGGTGGAATGCCATTTTATGAAATATCCGTTATTTTAAGGTAAAAAAGTTCAACATCAAACTCGTTCTACGAGATCTGGTTGCCTGAAGATTTTGACCTCCTGAGATTAAATGCACCGTACGTTGGTGTTTTTGTTTGTATATATATTTTTGTAAAGTTATTATTATATAATCCCGGCTAAGCAAATAACAGTTATAACTAAATATACGAAAAAAGAGAATAAAAAGGAATATAACTATGTACAAAATGCTACAATAATGAACGCAAACATGTAAATCTCACACGAGATTATATTATTCAATGATCCATTTTGATATAAACATCCAGAGTCACACAGTTTATCGTTGTTTGTTGGTCGAGGTTTCGTTTGATTGAAATGATCTCATTAAGAAAAAACAACGTTGTTATACATAAGTGCATTGTTCATGCCGTCTTCTTCATATCCGCATGTTTTTCGTAGTCACTGTGTCGTCTATTGGTTGTTATAGAATTAAACATTTTTATGAATAAAGAGAACACTATAAGAAGTGCTTTAATTTTTCGTAAAGTTTTTATTTGGGGGGGGGCAGGAGATTAGGGTAGAGGAACTAATGTTTTTTTAAAGAATTATTTACTTTTTTCGCATTACACAATTTTTAAATAAGTAGACCATCAATTTAGCGATTTACGTACGGTATCTAATATTTCACAATATATATATATATATATATATGTACATATATATATACATATATATATACACCGTTATATATATATATATATATATATATATATATATTACCATTACAATTTGATTTTTTAAGTTAAACCCAAAATAACCAATACTCTATCCACTATTAAACAAAGGCTTTCCATTGAAGCATAAACTATAAAAAAAGTGTATTTCTTAACGTATTTCCAAGCTTACGTACAGAAACATCGGTTACATGCGTAAAATAAGAAGTTTTTACATCATTGACGTTGTCTCATTCGCAGGGTTCCCTTTCTTTAATTTTATTTTATTCAACTTTTATTCAACTTTGGGAATGATTCGGTTTCCTGATAATTATGCACTCAGTGCGATATTTATCATAATTGACACTCGTTAATTATTCGACATTAAAATACCAAACGTAATGTTTTAGAAAATTCCTTACATGTAAGTTAAAAAAATAACAATTGGTTCACTGAAACTTACAGATTTCCATGCAACTTTAACCGAGAAAAACATTACATGAAACAACCAATTGTGCATTGTCACACACACACAATCATATAAAAAATCAATGTTAGCGAATGAAAAAAGTAACCGCTTTTATAAGCAAGTAGTAAGGAAACAATTATTATTTAAAATTTGGACGAAGTTAATGCTTTATATGACAGAACAAACAGAAAAAAATCAATGCGATTGTTAATTTCCATTATAAAGAATAAGTATTTGTAATGCTTTAATATTCCGACTACAAATGTAACCTTTGACCTTCTCCAGTTGTTTACTTTCGAATTCTGGAATGATTTTGCTGAATTCGATAATGTGCATTAAATTTTGAACGAAACACTTTGTCCAATCTATGAGGGAGCATACTCCTTTTGCAGTGAGTAGAATATTTTATAAAATTTCATTTTGAAATTTTCACTTTTATGAAGGTAATTTTTTTTACATAGCAATAACCACTTATCAAGGCCCAGAGTCCACTCGAGGATAAGGGTTAAAGAGTGTACAGTAATCACTTGGACAATATAGTAATTGTTAGTAACGGACATTCGGTAATTTTTTTAACAGGTGGAAGGGCTCATCAAGAACTTGTTTACATCGGACTTGAAGACAATCATCTTGTAATCAGTTAGAAAGCAGGAAAACAGAAGACGATTCCACAGGCGTGCAGTTCTAAGAAAGAAGCTTTGTTCATGGAATCTATGTTAAGGTTTAGGCACATTTATTGATATTGTTTTCAGCTAGACGAGTGTTTCTTGCGAAATTTTGGTGAGGAAGTACCATAGATTGAAGCTTAGTCGAACATTTTCCATGAAAATAACGATAAAGCAGAGACAACATCGCAATTTATTTACTGTGAGATAAAGGCCACGAAGTCTATTTTTAACTCTCTCAAGGTAGAACAAGTCCTTTCTAGCAGTTCCTGCCGAGATGTGACAACAGTATTCCATCCTGGGATGTATATGCCTCTTATATTGGTAGAGAATTGCATCAGCAATGATATATCTACTGGAGCGATAGAATGGATCCGAGCATTTTCCCAGCCGCCTTGTCAACAGATTTGATGTACGTGCCCCATTTAAGATCAGGAGTAAAGGTATTACCCAGAAGCTTGTCAAAACTTGAAGCAATTCAAGACGAGAGCCATTCATTTCAATTGATGTCTGATGGGGATCAGAACGCTGATGATGTAAAGCGCGAAGCTTGGTTTTAGATGCATTAAAAGTAACCAGTCACTCTTTTCCTCATTATATCAGAAGAGAGAGAATCGGAGAGAAATTGGCCGTTTACTTTATTAGATGTGCTACCATAGATGGTAGTGTCATCATCATAAATGTCTACGAATTATTATAGGATTGGATTTGGAAGATCATTAATGTAGATCACGAAATGAGTTGGGTCAAGGATGGACCCCGAGGGACTCCAGCATTAATACGGTGACCTTCTGATTTTTACCCATCAACTACTACTCTTATGAGCCTATCAGAGAAAATGATTTAATAATTGAGAACACATTTCCAGCTATACCATAGCTGGAGACCTTGTGAAGAACACCTTTATGTCATACCCTATCAAAGGTCTTTGATATGTCATGATCAATTGCCCTAGAAATTTTGCATCCGTCGAGAGATTCATTAATCCTATGAGATATAACTGGAAGCACATCTGCTCTTGATCCAGCAGAATCGAAACTATATTGTGTGTCACTGAGAAGGTTATTTTTGCTGAGATGGTTGATTACTTCTCTATTTAACACAGTTTCCAGCAACTTTATCATGACGCACAGGAGACTTATTGGCCTGTACTGAGAGGGAGATGATCGATCACCTGAATTCTTATGAGATCTTCCAGGGTGATTGGAAGCAATGAATGCAACTATATACATTCGTGAGACATCTAAAAATAAAATTGTTAATTGGTGGATGAAGAAGTAACATTATGCTACATCCCTGGATAAAATAAAGGCTCCCGCCCGAAATCTTGTGAAAACTACTGAGTTCGAGAAAAGTATTCTAGAGTTTGGTAAGACATATTTAAAAAATATCGGAGTTTACATCGACCAAAATATTGTTAAAATAACACTGAACATAAGAACTGTAGTACGAAAAATCTAAATGATACGTAAAAATATCATGTTTGTACTTCACCGATTAAAAAATGTTGTTAATGAGACAATGTCAGTGTGATTATATAAATAAATAGCACACAATGAAATTCTTTGATATTGAATAAAGAAGCATATGACACAAGTAAAATTTTCAATCAACTAAAACTGAAAATAATTGGCATGTTAGATATTACACTCGTTTTACCTCAGAAGAAAACACTAACATTCTATTCCTAACAAGCCCGCACGTTTACTACATCCAAAATACAATAAGTATAAGACTATCTATCACTTTTCATGATAATGTGGCTGTTATTGAGTTTCGGAAACATAATGGACCCTAGTAAATGGTTATAAAATAACTATATTAAAGACAATATAAAATACACGAAAAACTAAAAACAACGAAGGTATTTGTTATATCCAACATACGGTACCAATGCATAAACGAATGCAATAAATATTTGTAAGGTTCCCGAGAAACCTATCTGTTTATTTCATGAGATAGCAAGCTTACTAAGAACAGTCTTCAATTTTCTTGGGGAGCTGTTCTGTTCTGCAGTGAAATATATATTTTTCCCCTAACAAAAAAGCACGTGTAAAAGAGGGCGAAAATAATAAATGCTGCTTGACATCTTTATCTGTGAAACGCGGAAATGTATTTTGAAGTCATTCCTTTTTATACAACTGAGTGACAGACGGGAATAAGTTGAAACTACTTCATATTGTATAAGTGATATTCTGCTCAATAAAACTGAGTATGCATTATAATTAGACTCGAACTAAATATCCTGTAGTATTGTTAATATATGAACTCGGTTACGTCAGCTAAGCAACACTATTATAACTCAGCTAAGCACAAAGAGAAAGAGAGTGACATACAATCGATGCTACTCGTATGAACGCACACACCTAACTTCGATGTCAATTAGACGAAACTATATTCCCTACTATTACAAACGTTATCAGTCACATTGCTTTTTGTTTTTTACGAGACAAAGATTAATCTAATGACTCATAAAAATTAAAACAAAAACAACTAAAAAACAAAATAGTATATATATATATATATACATATATATATATATTGTACCTGATATTTTTGTGGGATTGAACACTTAATAGTAGAGTATAAAAATCAGTTTAGAGGCTTTATTCTGATTAGAAGTATTTATATCTACTATATAATAAACTGATTGCAAAGATTCACCTGTCGAACAAAGTACACTAGGTTTGCACCAACAGATAATATATACAATCTTATAATGTTTTTACACAAATTTATGTGCCTTTAGAATGCCGTTTTATGCGCATTTTTCTTTATAATAACATCTTACATTATATCTGAAGGGGAAAAATAATCACGAACACAAATATTTATAGGGGGTAGCTCGTCTTTCTCCTATAAATAAAAAATACTCCCATTTCTCCCAGTCGACACCGGGATGTATTATACATTCTGGACAATATGGAGTTGTACAGTTATTTTATGTATAATATATTATAGACATTTCAATTTTCCAATTCCAAGCATAATGTTTTCCCCTTCTTATTTTTTGTCAACATTCATTGGCTGGGCAACGTCTAATCGTTATTTCAGAATGTACATAAAAAACGAACGCTGGAGACATTACTAAACTTGGCTTTACTCTATAAACGAGGCAATCATTTACATTATAATTCCTCAAATTCAGATCTATAATGATATCGAAAAAAATAATTTTAATATACCTCCAATTCTATATTTTTCCTGATGCAGCTATGCAACTGTTTCTTTTGGCATCGTCTATGCATCGTTACTTGCAGATAACCATTCGCTGGAAGGTTTTTTTTTTCTGCAAATAAGACTTACTAAACTAAATTCTATATAATCAAAACATTTGTATAAATTAAAGGCTTACGCGATAAAAACAACGTCGCGTTCTAGGAGCGATGTATAGTACATTAGATTATCATTGGCCTGATTTACATGATGAAAATGCTGAAGAATAGTCATAAAAACACCAAACTAACTGAAAAATGTTACAAGATCATGAAGAGAGAATACAGGATGAGGAGGAAAATGCATAAACTTAATTTATGAAACATTTAAAGTGAGGCCTCTGCAAAATATCTCTGCACTGAGAAGGTTTAGGTAGGAAGCGAAAGTCCACGGACCCATTGGACGTGAATCCAACATGTAAAAGATAATGAAAATTACACTGATAGACATATTAATATAAAGTATGAAAATAGGAGCTACGACCGATATACCGCATATCGTCTATTTAAAATATAAACATGACTTGGGAGGGGGGTTCATGTAGGATCAAGTTAATTAGTATACGTGATGTGTGCACCATATAATATGGTTAGTATCGTAAAGATGGTGGAGACCCAGCGAGAGACCGAACGAAAGAATAAGGGAGACAACGAGATCGAAAGTCTATGACTATATAGAATACTCTTTTTTCAAGGGCGGTATCTCCCTGACTTTACAATGGACTCTATGTAAATATTGTATGCACTTTCTTGCTCTGAATATATCTATTATGTTTTACTTTTGTGTGCTTGTTATCTATTTCCTTGTGTTCAGTCGCGTTACAACAATATATATATATATATATATATATATATATATATATATATATATATATATATATATATGAAGTAAAACTACAATTCCCACTTTGATTTGACCGGTACAGCTCCGTAAATATAGGCTAGAATTGTGCTTTGTAGTCGGTTTTTTTACCCATGCATACATGCTTTCTGAAAATAATTAGTTTCGATCGATTTTCTGAATAGATTATGTCGTATAATGTTTAATAGTTGCTATATTCGGGCAACTGTTCTCGTCTTGTCTGTTATTTACCACGATCGACACGAGACACCTTAAAATCGATCGTTTCTTCAGTGTAAAAGCTGTGGAAATAAGACTTACGCTGGGATGTCTGAAGTATAAACATCTAAATATTTTGTACAAATTATTCAATAATTGTAAATCTCTTTTTACTGACTACTAAATGATTTACTAAAAAAATACATTTCAAAATCTTTTTTAATAATTATTGATCAGTTGTATCTTTGATCTAGACATATCCACCTTAAACGCGTGCTTAAATCACGAGTTTTCCAGGTCGTATATAAGCATCTTTATAGTTTAAATACCTACTTTAGCACATAACCCCTCATTTCTAATATGCACTTCTTTTATAGCCCGACATCTACGGTGAAAAAAGAAACAAAGAAAAAGACTGGAAACAATGTCGAGAAAAGTAGGGAGGCTAATAACATAAATCAACTCACATCCTCAAGATAAGCACACATGTTGCATTACCCAACGTTATGGTTAATTTACTTTAATGATTTAATGGGGACCAGTGTGTCAATGTAATTATGTTGTTCATTTATTCTATATTAAAATGCACGGAGAGATGACGGTGGTCCAGTGGTTAACGATACAGGTTACGACAAGGGTATTCCAAGTTCAAATGCAGTTAGGTACACAAAAATTATATTCACGTACTCTACTCGAAGCATTGTCAGTCTAACTGCTAATTCTACCCTTTGCGACCAAGGCCGCCAACCCCCAATATTTCCTCCTGTATCAGAAAACACGCTATGTGATATTCGTATATCTGTACGTGATGTTGCCAAGCTAATCAAAAACCCTGATCTCAGTAAAGCAACTGGCCCTGATGGTATTCCAATTATAGTACTCAAAAAACTTCAACCTGAACTAGCGCCCATACTTACAAAACTGTTTAAACGTTGTCTTAAGGAGAATAGTTTCCCATCTCCCTGGAAAATCTCATCAGTATGCCCTGTATTTAAGAATTCAGGTGATCGCTCATCCCCCTCTCAGTACAGGCCAATAAGTCTCCTGTGCGTCATGAGTAAGTTGCTAGAATCTGTGTTAAATACAGAAGTAATCAAACATCTCAACAAAAATAACCTTCTTAGTGACACTCAATATGGTTTCCGTTCTGCTAGATCTACAGCAGATGTCCTTACAGTTATATCGCATAGGATTAGCAAATCTCTCGACGGTGGCAATCTTTCTAGGGCAATTGCTCTTGACATATCTAAAGCCTTTGATAGGGTATGGCATAAAGGTTTACTTCATAAGATCGCTAGCTATGGTATAGCTGGAAAAGTCTTCTCAATTATTAAATCATTTCTTTCTGATAGGTTCATAAGAGTAGTAGTTGAGGGGCAAAAATCAGAAGCTCACAGTATTAATGCCGGTGTCCCTCAGGGATCCATCCTGGGCCCAACTCTTTTCCTGATCTACATTAATGATCTTCCAAATCATATCCTTACATCATTTGTAGACATTTATGCTGACGACACTACCATTTATGGTACCACATCTAAGACAGTAAACGAGCAAGTACTCTCCAATTCTCTCTCCTCTGATCTTGAGCATGTAGTACAATGGGGAAAGGAGTGGCTGGTTACTTTTAATGCATCTAAAACCAAGCTTCTCTCTTTACATCATCAACATTTTAATCCACATTTGTCATCAATTGAAATGAATGGCTCTCGTCTTCAGGAGGCCTCAAGTTTTGACAAGCTTCTGGGCTTGACCATTACTCCTGATCTTAAATGGAACACGTATATCAAATCTGTTGCCAAGGCCGCTGGAAAAATGGTGGGATCTTTCTATCGATCCAGTAGATATCTCACTGCTGATGCTATTCTCTATCTATATAAGAGCCAGGTACGTCCAAGGATGGAATACTGTTGCCACATCTGGGCAGGAGCTGCTAGAAAGGACTTGTCCTGCCTTGATAGAGTTCAAAATAGACTTCGTAGCCTCGTAGGAGATGTCCTTTTCTCCTCCTTACAACCTCTATCTCACAGAAGAGATGTTGCGAGTTTGTCTCTGATGTATCGTTATTTTCATGGAAAGTGTTCAACTGAGCTTCAATCTATGGTCCCCCCTCGCCAAACTTTCACAAGAAACACTCGTCTAGCTGTAAACACTATCAATAATTTCCCCCACTCTTTATCTGTGCCTAAACCTAAACATAGATTCCATGAACAAAGCTTCTTTCTTAGAACTGCACGCCTGTGGAATTGTCTTCCGTTTTCCTGCTTTCCGGCTGACTACAATATGGTTGTGTTCAAGTCTAAGGTAAATAAGTTCTGGATGAGCCGTTCCATATAAGTTATTAAATTTACCAAATTTTCATTACTAATGATTACTATATTGACCAACTTCTACTGTACACTCTTTAACCCTTATCCTTGAGTGGCCTCTGGGCCTTGATAATGTGGTGATGCCTTTGTAAAAAAAAAAAAAAAACCCTCCTGTACATGGCTTATGTCTTTCTAGGAAGTATTGTAAATACAAAATTACCGGGAACACCATGGCAATCAATAGAATGTCTGGATGCATACGCTATGTTGGTGAGGAAAATGCACATGTGCAAAGAGACTTCATATTTTAGCTATCTCTTAAAAAGCGTTCTATTTACGGAATAAATGGTGACAGGTATGTCTATTTTTTATATAAAAGGCATAATCGTTCGATTGTACATTTTAATCGTGTTTTTTTTATTTAGTTTTTTCTTAATCGTGTCATGATTTACCGTTCTATATGCAGACTTTTCTCAGGAATATGAACGTTTCAAGACATAATTTGCATGATCTTAGAAAATTATAGTGAAAACAATGTAAAACGAAAACATGAAATAAATTATTCAGCGCAGAGAGTTTTTTTTTTGTTTAAATTAAAAGTAAAACAGATTTTTTAGTTGACGCTTTTTTTTATAAACTTTGAATTTAAACATGGCTGTCTTTTACAATATTATTTCAAGACACTTTCAGATAAAATGGGACATTTTTCTGCAAATGTTAAAGCCTCTAAATTAAAGGCATTTATACTACTAAGTTGCATTTCATTGCGATTTTTTAAGCATGCGATTTAGATTCTGCCTTTTGCACTTTTCTTAACGTCGGCGTCAAAAAACTCTGTGTAATCGATTCATACGGATAAAGAAGTGGATAATACTCTGTGTTACTGATCTTTATTCGAGAAAATTGGAAATTCGATATATAATGGTTCGAAATAAATTTGCGCTGCTAGTAACTACTTCGAAGATATTATAGGTTTGTTTTACTTTTCTCGTGAGAACATTATACACTATCTTTCACCTGTTGGAGTTGAATGTGCATTTTCACAAAAGCATTGCTCTTAAAATGTTATTTCATTATGAATGCACAGTGTTTATTAAAGGAACGTAAAAAGTTATAAAAAATATTCACCAACAAAATAATTAAAAAGATATTGCAATATTCTCGCAATACAATCGGATTTGTAGAAATAAATCTCAGTTCAACCGGACACCAAGTATAAATGGCCAGCAGCTTTTCTTTATAGGGACTGCATTTATATTTTAATTGTTTAAAAATAATTTCTAGACAACTATTATCTTAAAAAAACTGAAAATATAAACCACTGCCGTATATTTAACATGCATAAATATATTTCACTTTATATACTAGCAGGAAGATTCAACGTTGCAAGAAATTGGTTGACGATATTTTGTTGTCATCGAAATCGGGTAAACGACACACATTTATATTAAATCAATTCATTAGCTGATCTAGTCTGGAACCCACTGCGATGAAGCAGCAGTAATATTCACATTTCTTTTCGAAGTAACATAGTTTACTATAGATTGTTGTTTAGATTGCAATGTAGAAAAGCTACTGTTAATTTCAAACAATCACCTTATATATTGGCTTGAACTAAAATTAAAACTGTAAAAATTAAATATAATTGATCGGTTGCCTTCTAAAGAAAAACATTCATATTAAATGAGCATCTGCCATATATAAGAACCTGGTGAGTATCATATGCTGGTCGTTTCTACAGCTTTGTAATAATGACTTTAATAAAATTTAAAATGTAAAGATAAGTATCATGGTCTAATTAGGCTCTAAACAGAAATATTCATTCTGAACGCTCCTCTGTCAGATCCAAGAATTGCCTGGTTATTTTCTAGTTTTTTTTTTTTTATTCTTAGTTGTGCGGTGATAATGGATTTAGTTTAAGTTTAAAATTTCAAATCCAAATGCGATAATTAAATTGTGCATTAAACAGAAATATTCATTTCGAACGCGCCCAGATCATATCACAGAGCTTACTGTTGATTTTATATTCTGGGCTTTTGGTTAGTATAATGCAATGCAGATTTCAAATACACTTCTTATGTTTGGCTGTGTAAGATGTTTACTTAGCCAAAATTCTCTGTTCATTTTTTATCTGATTATTTTGATTATGGGTTATCGGTACTCATTGAATACATTTCGGCAAAAAAATCATTTCACAACGCTGCCAGGCACAACAACTCTCAGACACACATGAACACTGAAACACAGACAAAGTTCCTTTTATATAATAGCAGATATAGTTTTCAACATTCTATGATTCTACATAGCATAATACAATTAAGTACATTACAGTTACAAGGAGGATGCAATATAAATTAACATGCATCTACTTTATACTTTATATCATCATTTTTAACGACTGTTAAATGCGTAAAAGTTCAGAAAACATTATTGTTGAATTACACTATGAAATATAAGCTGCAGTAAGAAACCTGAAACGAGACTTCAACAATCAAACAGTACGAACGTCAGGATATACGCTCATCCACCTTATAGTAATCTACCGTTTCAGGTACATAATTAACTAATACAAATATGATAATCCAGTAAAATTTATACAACTATAGGTGCTGCAGACTTATAAGTCCCACATGTTTCAGTACATAAATGTAAACTTTTTGTGTTGACTTTCAATCTGACTTCGAAGATGCAGTGTGGAATGATGTGGCCCTCACTTGAGACTACAGCAAAACCCATAACCCTGGCAGGAAACTTTGTTTTCATCACCCTGTGCACACCTATGTTACGCATGACAATCCAGTGTTGCATTTTGAAGAGGCTGGAAAAGGTTTGATGTAAAAATTTGTATCGGGAGAAATAATGCGTTGTACAAGGCGTATCTCAGATCTTTCCCATTGAAAATTTTGTTGGATATAGAAATAATAGAGGGTTTCTATTCTTCTTTGGATTTGTACACAATTGGCTTACAAGTGGATAGTCTGAAACAAAAAAAAACAAAGAAAACAGGGCTTTATCAAACGGAAATGGAATTATCGCATCTTTTCTAGAGTCACAATGATACCGTTCCACCCTGTATATAGAGGTTTCATATTTCTAAGTTTATGTATATAAATTTATATTTTCTTTAAAACATATAATTAAATCTGTATTTATATTGTGTACATGATGCAAGTGATCTATGATGAACCAAATAATCACTCTTCTCCATTGCTACTGTGTGTCCTCCCTATCCATTGTATAGGCAACAACAGATTGCACGAATATTCTGATTGGTACGACAATAAAGTACTTTGTTTATTAACCTGTATGCACAAAGGCGAAAATATTATATTAAAAATGACTTTAAGTAATTTATAAATTTTATTGATATTGAATTCGTTACTTGATTTGGGGATCTTTATTTATAGAAAATATTTTAATTACTACAAAAATATTTTAATTACTACAATTATATTCGATGTCATCTTTATATGTGTGCACCCTAATAAGAGGTTAGCATTATATTAGGTAAAATGACCTTTCTAAACTTCATAGCCCAATGCATTTATATTATAATGTTGCATACGTAGATTATTTTAAAGAGAGTTTTCTCTTATTTTTCAGAAACTAACCACTACTATTGACTGCCTCCCAGATTGTTCTGTTTCATATTATAATAACAGAAAATAATTCAATTAATATTCCAAACGGTTGTCTGATGCCTACTTAATACTACAGAAATAATATATTAAAATAGAAAATGATTATATAAATAATTTAAGTGAGTATATGTACAAATCTTACCCTTAGCAAATATGTAGTGGATACACGCAGTAATAAAAAAAACTATACATTCTAAAGAACTTGTCAAAGTGCAGCATTGGTGTCTAAAATAGCCGAAAAATTAAAGTTGTGTATTAAAACTGTGTACACAGATTAATTTAAATGCATATATCTTAACAACTAATTCTTTTACAAAGAGTCTTTATATAAACGTCAATTCTTGTTCTGAAATGTATGCATAAAGTACATATATTATTGTCATGGGTGTATTTAAATATATGCTTCAGTAAAAAAAAAAAACCCTGCGTACCAAAGCGTATGTGAACGCGGGAATGGAAGAAGGTGTTTAACACAATCAACATTCATAGCAACGGGATGAATAAGCAATAAGTACCGACAGTTTCTTTACATTGTAGCTTTAACTGATAATCTCCAATCGGAGTACGAACTTTTTGGCAGTAAATTGGTTCTTTCATCGCAGTCGATGTCAATCAAATTTAATCCGCTGGAAATTGTAACCCTTCAAATTCCGATGCAATTAATACAAGGCTACTTCTAGTTAACTAAATATTTGGTTTATATTTTACTGCCACACTTCCCTGGTGTTCGGGGTTGCAATGTAAATTACTCATTACTTATTAGAACACTGTGTGCTACAATCGTACTCCTCGCTTCCCGAGCGTACAAGAATAATGCTATCGCAATGCAGACGACTCAGTAACTAAAAATCCACCCTTGCTTTTAAAAGTCGTTAACTTTAAATAATATACTATTGTTCCCGTTTCTGAAACTTAATTGCGTCATCTCTTACAAGTGCGGCCAACTTTTGTATCCGTTTTACATTTATTATTGTTTTTGTTCAATTCGATGCGACTGTTGATGTTTATAATTCGATTAAATTTTCAATCTGCGAAAAATGCACTATTATTCAAAACTTATTTATTTCGTAATAACATAAGCTTGTGCAAATTCACATTATTGCATAGCTCACCTGCCGCTTTTCTAATCGTAGTACATTGATTTTTCACACACTCTATAATAATGATGTTTGCTAATGTGAGTAATGATGGAAATACCATGTGCGTTATATGTAGGGTTATATCCATATTGTTTCTCGACATATTGTATTTTTCTGATCACTATAATAGAAGCTGTACCGAATCAGGAGAGGAGGGGTAGGGATTTCGCAACTATTGCTTTACAATTTAGAGCGATCCATCAATCATCCAAGGCTATCAGATGGATCTTATATTTGCAACAAATGAATATCATTCTATCTGAAGATGATTCAAATTTATTATTGAATAAAACAGGGCTAACAAGCTTATTTTGCGGCGATAAAAATCTACTAAATTCGAGAGATGTTTATCAGGTGTTTAAATATTTTCCACTGGAATCACGATGTTTTTTTTCTCGCTTAAAATCTTGAAGAAAATGAACAACAAAAATACAACAAGTATTTATCCCAAACAGGCTGATGTATTTACCATTCATTTAAAAACCTTAAATACATGTTAGATAATAGCAGGGTAAAATAATAATTCGTTAATATCTATCTTGCTAGCTAGCTAGCTATCTGGTGATAAGTGGGCAACACTAGTGACCTTGCAGGGCTAATAATAAAAATAGTGTTTTAATCTAATAATTTTTGCTGAAATTTAATTATGTAAATAGTTAAGTTATATGTTTATGGATTTAGGTGTACTAATCTATGAAAATATTAAATTAGAAATAAAAACCAATAGATTATAAGTTACACTGATCACGCCACGTTTAAATAGAGGTCATGTAAAGGATGCGCCATTTAATCAGCTATGTTACCGCAACTTACAAACTAAAAAGATCACAGCAGAGAGTCTGGGTTGTGTCACCAAAGTGTTCGAACGTTCCTCCCAAATGTCTGGGAAGCGGGGCTAGATGGAAAGCAAGCATGTAGACACGTAAGCAGTCTCCCCTCTGGAGACACTGAGAGGCATGAAATTAAATTATAATTATAAATATAAAGTAGTTTTTCTGCGTTTCCCAACGAAGAAAAAATCAGGTATGTCTCCATCGTCTTATTGTGGCAGTATGATGGGCAATTATCACAGCGACCAACAGCAGGAAGACAAGAGAACCTCCGAACTGAAAAGTATGAAGCATAATTCTTCTCTCGTATATTATCCTCTTCTTCTATATCGGCCCAGTTAAGTAAATACAAACAATTCTAATACCACGCTATATGACATACACGCTGAAATAAATTAATTTCAACGAATGAGTTATATCTGCTAAGAACATCCTTTAATTACGCTAATTATTCGTAATTTCTAATAAACTGAACCGGTCACCAAACCTTCCTTTTATACTCAGATCAATCCTTTTTGATTAAATCCTTCACTAGTATTTAATAATACGAATGACTACGATCGTTTGTTCCATTCTTTGGTTACTGTGTCAATGTTTTTTTATTGTAATATTCTTAAAACTGTGCATCTGTGATTATCTGTGCTGTTTCGTGTTCGATAACTTTGTGTATGTTACGTGTTTTTTTTATCTAATCAATTATAGTGAAGGATGTTTTGTTTGTTTTATTCTTATTCCTCACACTTTAAAAAATCTGTGCATTATCTGTTAAAAATCTATGCATAAAAAACGAGTTTATCTAATGGAGATAAAAAAGTATTAAATACAAAAGAGTAACCATTATGTGCAAAACACACTCATTTTACTATAACATTTGTCATTCAACATTAGGGATTTGGTGTATTTTTGTTTAAGATAAGGGCGTATATTCAGGTTCCTTGTCTTCCTTCCAATGTATTCTGTGAAATCCTATTAGAACTGGAATTGCATTATGAATCGGATTCTGTAAAATACAATATTTTAACGTACATTCACTTTTTTTCCCGGAACCCATAGCAAACTAAACAAACAGAAAAAATATATTTCCTCACTACAAACAATATAGGTGATATTGTACATCATCTACTTATATATCATAAAATCGCCCCACATATTGTTAAAATGTTTTGTACACACCCACATACCCACACGCATGCACACACACACACGCACACACACACACACACATATATATATATATATATATATATATATATATATATATATATATTAAACACTGACGGAGAAGACAGAAAAACATTGGGACCGTCGGTTTCAAGCCTTTATTAATGGAGGCCAGTTAAAACTTAATAATGTTAAACTCTCTCCCACTATTTTGTTTTCAGTTAATCTTTCCAAGTAAAAACAGGACTGCACATATTATCTATAATAAATTTTATTTTCATTTAATTGTAGTTTGTCTGCTCCGATTTCTATATATTTTATTATAATATCAACTTTTTTATTTAATACATTTTAGTACATATATATTTTACGTTATATATTTTGTCCTATTCTGTTCAAAATTTACATGGCTTCCCGTCTTTATCGGTTATGTCTTACAGCTCCAAGGGATGTAAATAACGTATCTTATTAATTATTAAAACTTTTGGACTCCTTCTTTTATTTTAATTTAAGCAGGGTAACTCATAATTCTGTGCTTTAACGTTTTATTATATTTTATTTTCATACTATTTTTTATATATTTCTTAATATATTAATATTTTTTATATTCTTATATGCTTTAGATTTTGATAAATTGCATGAAAACAGTATTCTATACAGTTTTTTTTAATTATTATTTTATGTTTGGTTACTATATATCGAAGTATGTTTAAATGTTATAATGTTTTAAATGACCTTACAGCCAGTGTATGCTTTTATAAAGTATTTTATTTCATTTACTGAATTGTAATGTCTAAGCTTTATACATTCAAACGCGCGCACACACACACCCACGCACACACACACACATATATATATATATTAGTTTATAGTATTGTTTTAATATAGACGTACAAGTCTCTTGCTCTTTACTTAATGAATTTTAACTAAACATCTGTTTTCACATTTGCTAAATTATGTTTTCCGTTTATTTGATTTAGAGTAACTTTTTTAAATAATTAAATATGAGAAAATATGCATCGGGTACTGACACACTTGATATATACGTTGGCAAGCAGTTTCTTGCTGGACAAGTAAGGTTCAGACACGTTGAACCTGGGTAGTGCCAGCTGGTTTATTATTTGGGAACACTAGGCGCTGTAAAAACACCGAAAAATAACTTCAATGAAATTACATCGTTGGTGAAACAAACATATGCAAGATGAAATCGAGTCGGTAATACTTTCACCTTGGAGCAAGCCGCAAGGTCAATGTGCATTCACAGTATGAATATTGCAGGTCATTAAAAATCTTTGCTTTTTTTTATTCAGCAAGTTTCATTGAGTTTCAAAACGATATTTTCTATTTTATTGATATCACATTCATGCAATAATGCTTACTTCACAGATTTTTTACAATTTAATATTTGCTATTTTAATCACAGCATACTATTTCATTTAACTGCATTCGTAACTGTAGAAAAATCATATGTGTACGTAGTGTATTCCGTATCATTATACAGTTTTCTTTATTGTACAATTGTTCGTGCGTTTAACTCATATAACTCTAGGTTGACCTGGAGACTGTTATAGACATAAACAAATGATGAAGTCCATAGGGATTAGACGTAAGAGTAATTGCAGTTCTAGCAATCTCGATTCTAACTATTCGAATTTGATATTACCACTTACACCGTTACACTCCAAAACGGAATCTTGCACAAAACGATTTACATACGAAATGCACGGCTCTGCCCTGGCAGAACCACTGTTTATTCAATATATAGCAAATGCTCGACATCTTCTGAAATAACGGCATTAAACAAACTATGAACACATTTTGTTTCAATCCGTCTTATATTTTGTCTATATGTCTATTGTCGTCATCTTTTTCCGGAGAGTACTGCGCAGATTTTGGTGATCATAATAGAATACGGCTATAATCCATATATAATGGCGATAGTTCATTCGTAAATTTTTAATAAGCTGAAGAATATTAGCAATAAACGGTGATGTGTTTTCTTCCATACAGAATGGAAAACGAAGGATTGTCTTCAGGCAGTGGTCTCAGTGAATTACCTGTCTGAGAGCTCTAAGTAGTAAGTATTTACAAAATAATAAATCTTATATAAACTATTTTTAACCAGAAATATTCTCATCGAACACAAAAGAGTATTTACAATAAAACAGTACAATTCAATGGAATTTTTACTATATCTTTTAAAGCAATATAAGAAAATACAAAGAATGCCGTATATCTAATATGGGGAAAATCTGGATACCCTTGATACCTATGTTACTCATATTCCTACCTTGAAGTCTCCTTATGTTCATTATGAGACAAATTAAATCTGTCTAAATTACAATAATCCCAATAATCATAGTAATAATTTATCCTCTCTTAAGTTTTCAGATAAATGGATATACCCTGTGACGGTGGGCGTACGTATAATTCGAAGCAATTTTGCCCAATTATCCAGGACACCTCTCATGATTCAGTTCTGCTTAATTCAACGATGTCTACAAATAATACAGAGAAAAGCAGAGTAGATACACCACCTTTTATTATCGAATTTTCACCCACGTTCAACGTCCCTTAATAATAATAGTAATATAGAAAATAATAATAATAATAATAATAATAATAATAATAATAATAATAATAATAATAATAATAATAATAATGATGATGACTAGCTGGACTTGTGGGCATTATAAAGCTACACATTTAATATGTAAAATTTCGTTGCTGGGCATTTAATGGCCGTTCTGTTTACCATGAAGTAAGGCACAATCATATTATTCTAGCCCGTTTATTAAAATGTATCGCTCCTTTACTACAATATAATAACTTTGATATATTTCTTGGGCTGGTGATTTCATCACAGACACAACGGTCAATTAACTCACATCTCATCATTTTTTATAATTATTGACTATGTTACTATGTTCGACAATAATTTATAGTAATTTAACCTCCCATCGTCGCCTCTCCCCTTACTACAATAAAAAAATTGACATATTGTATGGGCTGATTATTTCATAAAACACACAACTATCAATTACTCACATTTCAAAATTTTTTCATAATTCTTGGAAATGGTACTAATTTCATCAATGATTTTAAATCATAAAAACTTTCCATATCGCACACCTTACTAAAATAATATCTTTGATATATTGTCTAGGCAGATTATTTTATTACAACACACCAGTCAATTAACGCACATTTAGTCATTTTTCATAATTCTTGGATATTTTACTCGTTTCAACAATCATTTTTCATCATTTTAACCGACATCATCGCCCCACTTACCAAAATAATAACTTTGATATAGTGACTGTTCTGATTATTTCATTGCAAACCCACTAATGTATTAAACCACATATTGCCATTTTTCATATGTCTTGGATATGTTACTAATTTCGACAACCATTTTTCATAATTTAAACCATCCTTACCGCCATCTCTAACTAAAATAATAACCTTGGTATATTTTCTTGGGTGATTATTTTATTATAAACACACCGATGCAATAAACTCACATTTCCTCATTTTTCGTAATTCTTGGATATGTTACTAAATTCGACAATAGTTTTTTTTATAATTTAAACAATTCTTATCGCCCTCTAGTACTAAAAGATTACTTTGATGTATTGGCTGGGCAGATTATTTCATAAAAATACACAACTATATATTAACTAACATTTCATCAATTTTTATAATTCTCGGATATGGTATTAATTTCGACAATCAGCTTTCATATGTTTAACTCACATCTTAAACCACCCAAAACATTGACTTTGATATATTATCTCGGCGAATTATTTCAATTTAAACGCACCAATCAATTAACTCACATTTCGTCATTTTTTTATAATTCTTGGATATGCTACTAATGTCGACAATCATTTTTCATCTTTTTAACCAACATTATCCCCCCCCTTTATTCGAATAATAACTTTGATATATTGTCTGGGCTGATTATTTCATTGCAAACACACTAATGAATGTTATCATATATTATCATTTTTATAAGTCTTGTATATGGTTCTAATTTCGAAAACCATTTTTGATAATTTATACCATCCGTTTTAACATAATAACTTTGATATATTGTCTAGGCTGCTTATTTTATTACAAACACACTAATTAATTAACTTACATTCAATCATTTTTTCATAATTCTTGGAAATGTTACTAATTTTACTATACTTTTTCATAATCTGAAAACACTTTATCTCCGCCTCTTACTAAAATAATTACTTTAATATATTTCCTGAGCTGATTATTTCATTAAAAACACACCAATCAATTAACATACATTTAATCATTTTTCATAATTCTTGGATATGTTACTAATTTCGACAATACTTTTTAATAAGTTTAACGAACCTTACAACCTCCCCCTTAATAAAATAACAACTTTTATATAATGTCTGGTGTGATTATTTCATTACAAACACACCAATCTATTAACTAATATTTCATCAATTTTCATAATTCTTAGATACGTTACTAATTTCGACTATCATTTTTTATAATTAAGAAAGCCACATTATGCCCCCTCCTACTAATATAAGAACTTTGATATATTATATTGGATTATTATTTCATTACAAACCCACCAGTCAAGTAACACACATTTCATCATTTTTCATAATTCTTGGATATGTTACTAATTTAGACAATACTTTTCATAACGTTAGCGCACTATGTCGCTCCCCTTACTTAATAACTTTGATAAATTGTCTGGGCTGATTATTTAATTACAAACATATCAATCAATTCCGGGAATTCCTATAGTATATATGTTCCCCTGTCTTATCCAATCCCGGGTGACGCCGCATAATGTGCTAGTATATATCTTTCACCTATATCATTTGATCCTGGGCCACACTGTGTATTCTGCTACTATATGTTTTCCATTCAATACTGGACGACGCTTTCTGCTAGTATATATTTGCAATAATCACATTAAAACCCGGGAGTGACTTTATGTCGGCCACCCCACTTATAATATATACAAATTTAAAGTTTAAATCGTTAACTGTTTCAGCCATTTCTGAGACTGACTTTATATCCCCACCCAACTGCTAAAAATATACATGAAATAATGTAATGTCTAAATAGTAAACTGTGTAAACCCTCTCCGGGACTGACTTCATATCCCCCACCCAACTGTTATATATAAACATTAAATAAAGTAATGTTTAATGCGTAAAAGTTTTCAGCGATTTCCAGGACTGATTTATATCCCCTCCCGCTACTGTTAAGAATATACACGAAATAAAGTAATGTTTTAATCGTAACCGGTTTAAGTCATTTCCGGGACTGACTTCATATCCCCCCACCCAATTGTTTGAAATATACGTGAAATAATGTAATGTTTTAATAATAAACTGCTTCAGAAGCTTTTCAATATTAATACACATAAATATAAAACTGTTAATGATTAGGCAACCATAGCTTCAATATGAATTTCTGAGTGTAGTAACAGTCTCAGCATTCCATTAACTTAAATCTCCCCCTTTTTTGTCTTGGTTAATGGAGGAGAAATTCTTCATTACTGAGACAAATTTTATTTCTTTACTGACCAGAGTGCCCCTTTTGTGCGGATGGTTTACTCCCAATTTTTTAACCGACCCCATGTCCAACTCTGCCTTTGTGGGGAGGCAAGTAAAAAATATTCAGAAGGGACAATTTTTAGGGCATCTTATAATTAATCAGAAGAGACATTTCCAGTGCATTTTATAATTAATCAGACGGGACATTTCCATCTCATTTTGTAATTAAATTATAAATAATAATAATAATAATAATAATAATAATAATAATAATAATAATAATAATAATAATAATACCTCGATTATTATATAAAATTGAACTGCCTATATGTTTTTGTCTCTCAGTTCCCGTTTTATTGACTCGAAAATGGATCGGCTATTATCCTTTGACATTTATAAGAATGACCTTTATATGACTGCTAACGTTCTATGAGAGATTTATTTCGGCAGGTGTTCGATATGTATTGATTATCGAGGATCGCAATAATTTCATGAACAATCAGACAACTACCTAACATCACAACTGCCTTAGAAGTTTTATAACAACACAAACAGAAAAGCCGGATATGTAAACTCAACAGCAAGTTCACTAATATGAAACGGACGCATTCGAAATGAATGATTTTTTAAGCACAATTAAAACACGATACTGGACTTCTTCATTTTAAACTTTAATTCATGTCATTATTACTGCACAAGTAGTAAGACCAGACATATAAAACAACAGTATCTACTACTTTACTATAGAGGTACGTTCGAAATGAATATTTCTGTTTAGAGCCCAACGCTCTGATCCCCATCTGGCATCAATTGTGATGGATGGCTCTCGTCTGGGTGAGGCCCCGTGTTTTGACAAGCTTCTGGGTTTGACCTTTACTCCTGACCTGAAATGGAACACGTACATCAAGTCTGTTGCCAAGGTCGCTGGAAAGATGGTGGGATCCTTCTACCGCTCCAGAAGATATCTTACTACTGATGCAATTCTCTATCTATATAAAAGCCAAGTACGTCCAAGGATGGAATACTGTTACCATATCTGGGCAGGAGCTGCTAAAAGCAGCCTATCCTGCCTTGACAGAGTAGAAAATAGACTTCGTGGCTTAGTGGGGGATGCCCTTTTCTCTACCCTGCAACCTGTCTCTCCTACAGAAGAGACGTTGCGAGCCTATCCTTGTTTTATCGTTATTTCCATGGCAGGTGCTCGTCTGAACTCCAATCTCTGGTCTCCCCTCGGCAATCTTTCACGAAAAACACCCGTCTAGCAGAATCCACTGTGAAAAATTTCCCCCACTCTATATCTGTGTCTAAATCAAAACGCGGATTCCATGAACAAAGCTTCTTTCTTAGAACTGCACGCCTGTGGAACTCTGTTCCGTCTGCCTGCTTCCCACCGGACTACAACTTGGATGTGTTCAAGTCCAACGTTAAACAATTCCTAATGAACCGCCCCCTTAAGTAAACACATTATCAAATCTCCACACTTACGGAATGTACTTGCAGTAACCCTTATCCCTGAGTGGATTCCGGGCCTTGATAAGTGGTGATCACTGTGTAAAAAAACATGATGCTTGACTTTTGAATCTTAAAAACTAACGCGTCCTTTACAAATACAATATATATATATATATATATATATACATATATATATATATATATATATATATATATATATATATATATATATATATATACGGTAACAGTAGTTTCTTTACAGTGAAATGTTTACTACACTGTATTGTGGAGTAAGTTACTGCATGTAACGCTCCCTTCCGCGCAAATTACGGCAATAAATACATTTGATTTGTGAATGAGCAATTTCACTGATTTGAATGAAAATAAAAAAAAATATAGGAATATTAAACATTCGTTGATCATGATTCAATTCTGGGCCATATCGGTTGTTTTTGGTAGTAATAAATAGTGTGCATACAATTTAGTAAAATATATTTTCCTTTTTAAGCAAGACAAATGTCTTACTAAACATTTCATCATGTTGCGAATGAACTCCAATTAGACCCAACGGTCCAGAGACCTATCTAGTAATTCTGTCTTTCAATTTATGTTCATTATTTCTGATAACAAGAGATTACTGAAATTTCTTCTTTAAATGAGATATTTATCGTGTGTGCAACGATGGAATTGACTCATAAATTGGAGAAAGATGAGCCTAATTTGTGACAAATAAGAAATCAACATATTCTGACATCAAACGGCCAGAGAATCAATGAGATTATTCTTCAAATGATTATGTATTATACAGTTCAGCACTGCAGAAAATAGCTAACATCAGATCTATGTGTTGGTTCAGTTCTGGTAATCACATTTCGTGATAACATATTTTTTTACTATATTAAAACAGACACATATACTATATCCAGTCGAAAGACCCTGTCAACTAAAAATCAGCAGTGTATTGTGTGTAATATGGCTGGCAAGATTATGTTCCGCAAAGGGGTTTACTGACATATTAAAACAGTTGCTTTTTTATTTGCTCACTACTTTGCTTTGTTTTGCTTTTTGTAATATACTAGAAGTGGTTTGTTAAATTGTAAACATATAGTTTATTGAAAAAGTCATAGTGACATCACTTCTCTTTGATTTACTCGAACTTTCTTGCAGTTAGAAGACAACAAACTCGTAATAATTTATATAAGCGCTAAGTACTACGATTTTTTTTTATGAGTACGACCGTAAAACATTTCTGAGTAGGTAATTCACAATTTGTAAATATAATTCGATTCCTAAACCAAATTAAATTTTTATATGTAGCCGGTATTAGCGTTATTAAATCTCTGTTATTTCACAATGTGTCCCTCTGTCTCGTCACTTATGAGAGAAAATATATAATTCCCGGAGGAGGCCCAATATTTTAACGATGCATATCGATTCAGCTGGAAAAACGGAAAAACGATGACGCAACAAATAAATGTTGAAAAATAAAATAGATTCCTGGGTTTTACGATAAATATCATTCTGAATCATAGACCCAACAGAAAAGTGCAAAACAGAACCAAAGAGCATATAACTTACTTGGGAAATAAAAATCACTAGGGGAAATCACTTTATGGATGCAAAAAGTTAATAAATATTTATTTGTCAGCTAAAGGGAGAAAGAGTGAGAGAAGAAAATAAATGAACACATAAGTAATTTTACTTATATATATATATATATATATATATATATATATATATATATATATATATATAATGAACTAAGTTTTACAGTTAAGTTTACCTAAATAATCCAATATGGCAAAGCTACAGTATATTATAAATATTGAAGAGTTAATAGTTAGAAAGTAATCTCGACCAGATGTAAAAGCTCGATAAAACTTGCTTCAATGGATGAGGGAAAAAATCAATGAAATTACAAAACAAGTAAACAATCTGCCTATACACCCACACCCACACACATGTATATATATATATAATATATATATATATATATATATATATATATATATATATATATATATAGCTCAATTGTTCGCTCGTTTGAAAATGCAAAACGAGCGAACAATCAAGCTATATTTATATATATATATACATATATATATATATATATATTATTATTATTATTATTATACTGTTGGTAGAATTTTTCAGTAACTCATAACAACAACAAAATGTCATTCCAAAGAGTGCTCAATGCATGAAACAGAGCAATATATTGATTGTTGGAGAGCTATTGGCTACACATTAGCAAACGTGTTTCAATGACCCCCTAGCAGGGAAAATCACCTCATCAGGCCAGAAACCATCCACGAAACTTTCAATAAAGACCATCCATTTATATTAAAGTCAACTTTACAGGGTTGAACCATTCTAAAAAGAAAGAGGCGTACTAACAACCTATATCAAAACAAATATAACCTATTCACAAAATAATGTTAGGTTTTTTATAAGTTTGCATTAAATTTTCTAGCTCCAACCATTATAATTATAATTGTTTTTCGTTTATTTTGTTAATACGGATTTTTAGAACTATTACTCCAATATCAGAGCAATCAATAAATTTAACTAAGGTTTTTTCCACTTAAAATCGAGATATAAATATATACATATATTACTAAACTATAAATTTAGCGCTATTTCTCTATATAATACAAAGGTACAGACATATATACAAACAGACGTGAAAATTTATATATATGCCAATTACTCTTATAGTATGGTGAAGAATATTAGTTACTAAGTATAATTATATTATTCACGGTAAAAATTTCACTAAAAATTATTTTTATAAAAATTAATAGATTCTTCGTTAAAAATTAATTTCACTTTTTACATAAATTTAGCGTTTAAAATAGATTTGGCGTTTAAAATAAATAAGTAAATAAGATTTAGCGTTTAAAACGCCATAATGCATCTTTTTTTCTCTTCACAAGTTTTTTAACGCGCGCTAATAAACGTTACCTGTTCTGTCATAAAACAGCTGTCAGCCTTTTCAGTTCCTTTTCTTAAAGCATCTTCCTTTTTCTTCTTTTCTTTTCTGTTTTTATGCAGATGATTAGCAAAACAAAATCTCAGTCTTTGTGCACAAATACTTGCTTACGAAAATTTTAATTAAAGAAATTAAATAAATCTAAACCATGACGAATTTGGTTCAGCTTTAAAGTATTTCTTTAATTTGAAATGTAAAATATAATATTATGCAATCGAAGTAAAAGGTAAGTTATAAGGAAACAAAGCACACGCATATGCAAAGTGAAACTTTCGTAGTAATACTGGCTTCGTAGTGACAACGAAAATTACACCGCCCCCTCAGAGTTGAAACTCAGTTTTTACAGTTAGGTGAGTTCATATCTTGTGCATAAGGCGTCACCACAACAGTTCAGTCTGTTTTTCTAACGGTTGAGCTCTTTATTTACATAATTTCGAATATCTAGCCGGTACTATATCATAATATTTAAAGAAAGACAATAAACAAAAAAATAAAATTAAGTTCCGTGTTTTTTTAGGACATTAAAATCGTCTTTAATGTTTCCAAAGTGTGATAGTTCGGCACTCTTTTATTTTTTTTAACCCTTTCGGAGAAGATAAGGCCCAATGACAAAGTTGGGTTTGAAGAAAATGTCTCTCTGGAATAAACGTTGCACACGGATGAATTAAGTCTATGCCATTAATCATTTAGCAACTGTCACAAGAGCATGATTAAGAAAATATGGAAATACATGAACAGCGAAAAAATAACAATACATACACACATTGCTATAAGATATACATTTAAAAAACAATCCCATATTTTAAATATCAAGTCATCGAAACTTATGTTTTCAATAAGGATAATAGATATCAATTTATATATCAACACTTAAATTACTGCCATCACTTAATTATATTTAAGGAATATCTGTCAGTCTATTTACAGAATAATTTTTCCATCAATTCTTGATGGAATATGCAAACTAGTAAGTTTAAAATTTTCCAAATTACCTTTTCTGTTAGCATAAGAAAATTCATAGTCAATACCGACATCCATTCGGCCAGTGCACTAACATCAGCGGTGTATATTCTTTCGAGGACTTTATCTCTTGAATAAGAGGTGTTAAATTATTTCTGCAAATTGCAGAGAGGAAAAACATTTGTTTTCATCCCGTTACCCAAAAAGACAGGTATATTGTTCTGGAGTAGATATTCAAATATGTGATGCTCGATACTGGGCTGCAAGGTGCGACAGGAAAAAAAAACAATGAATATTTATTTCCGGATAACTTATCATAATGAGGCTTAATTCACTTTATTGTATCTTTATAGTAGTTGTTGAAAAACTGGATATAAAAATGAAGCAATAAAATTATCCTTACAAATAATAACACGTAATTAGATGGAAATACTGATTTAAAAACCAACAGGATTGGGATTATGGTAAACACAGATAATAATAAAGGAGTAAAACCAGTAAATGTTAATAAGATTTATAATATCAATAATACTATGATTAAGAAAGGGGAAAGATGAATAAAAGCGAGCAGGTGAAAATGGATATATCAAAGGAAGTTTATCAAATTATTGATACAAGTTTACAAAATGGATACATTAAATAAACTGCATAATACAAATTAAATAAAGGTGTGGTATACCACTATGATACACAATAAATCGTATCAAATCAATTCAAACAAATGAAACGTAAATTGAATAGTATAAACGATTATAACTTTAGAATCGGAAGAAAATTATTTTAGACAAAAGTAGGAAGGTCTAATATAATGTAAAAAGTTTTATTTATGAAAATAACGTCAGGGTTAGTGACAAATCTTTAACATATTTTTGTTTTACATACTGCTGTCAAAATTCAGGTATATTAACCATTGAGTTTCATTAAATGAACTATGTAAGTTAGTTACTAATAAACCTATATATGATTAGCATCCTGCATAAATTGACTTAACGAAAAATATCCCATTGATTAGACAAATCTCGTTAAAGTTAGTAAATACACTCCTAATAAAAATGGTAGGTGAAACCTACGTAGAGTTGAATCGCTTTACATACTAAGATATAAGCAAATTATTTTAAACTAACGGGGGTAACCGGCGTTGGCCGGGTGTTTCGAGATGTGTGTGAATTTGGGTAAATCAAAACCGAAGAAATAATAAAGAAAGAATGAGTGTTTGTTTTCGGTGGGGGGGTAAAAGTAAAAGCTTTGATAGGTAAGTAGGAAGGATCGAAACCGAAGTTGTAAAATAAATGTGAAAAAAAAACGTGCGGAGTTAACAGCTCGGCCACCAAGAAATAGTAACGTGGCCATGTTTGAATTTATTAAAGTATCAGAAAGATGATTTAGGAGCGGTTGTACATACTGTTCGTCTATGCATTGCTTCTAATATAGCATGTCTGTTTTGCGCATCCATTACTTCCACAATGTAGGTTGAGACTGTTCCGCCTCATATGAGTCTGGGTTAAAATTAACTTGCTGATGTGACCTATATTCATGATTTACGTTTTCATCAATGAAGTACCAAAAGTATCTTCCTGAGACTGTTCATAATGCCCCCATTGTCGATATGTTTCTGGTTGAAAGTGCTGTTGTATTACGACTAAGGGAAGTCTTTTTTGGTGGCATATTGTAAAAATTGTATTGTGTAAAAATGAAAGATTGTTATAAACTCAACTAATTAACTCTATGGTCTTGTATTTTGGATTTCTGATATTTGATCGCTTTTAAAACTGGAAAAAATGACACAATAAAGTTCATGTTTGTTTCCCCCACTGCTACCGACAAAAAAATAATTTCAACGTTTAAAATACTGAATCGCATGTCTGAGTTTAGTAATTATGAAACGATTTAGTAATATATGACGGGAGTAAAGTTTAAGGAAATGCAAACAGCGGACATATTTTGGAAACGAAATGAATGGGAAATGATTTCGATTGTTTTTATTTTTGCGAAAAGATGGAAAGAATCAGAGCCGCTTTAGGCACCAATTTTTTGGGGGAAACTAACATTATTATAGATGTTTTCACTAAGCCCTCTAGGCAAAAAAATGAAACTCTATTTATTCCCCAAACATAAGAACCAAATTTGTTGTAATATAAATGTTATGTGTATATTTTCTGCGCGAAAAATTGAAAGAATTACTAATTTTGTATGGCAAACACTTTAAAAAGAAATGCCACAATATAAGTTATGTTGTAAGTTTCATCCCTTGCTGGTGAAGAAAGGAAACTCAATGTGCATTTTAATTTTCTAAGATAAATATTTGAAAGGAAGGAAATGTTAAATTCTATTCCAGTTTTGTAGGTAACTGTGTTCTTTGCACAGAAATGCAACGGAATCTGGTTTAGTAAATGGAAAACGTACAAAAATTTAATGAATGAAAGGGTGTTTAAAATTTAAATTCTTGGTGTTTGGACAAAAAACACGACAACGCTAGGTAACCACTACGCCACGGAGCACTCCAACTGAGTTTGGTGATTTTAAGTCCCTTAACAAAAAAGTTACCGGTTGTATAATGCAATGTGATATGAAAGTGCATTTGCCTGAATATTGGCTGCTAAGTGTTAATTGATGAGGGTACGCTGAAAGAAAAACAAATGTTTTATAAGTAAGACTTGGAGACCAATTAAGTTTGTTGTAAAACATGGCATCCAAGGCTAGTTCGATTCTGTGTAGCCCATGGTGCGTTTCACCTCGTTGAAAGCATAGAATTAAAATGCACGTTGAAATTCCATTTTAGCTTTTTTAAGCAACTACAAAACTAAATAAAACGGAAATGATATATGATATGTTTATTTTCTTTAAAAAATGGGTGTATAGAATCAAAGGTAAGTTCGTTGCGGGTGTGTTTAGTAAACGCGATTTTCTATGTGTAAACTGAATTCGTATTACAGAATACGAATTTCTCTAAAAGAATGTTTGAATAGTATGCTATACAATTTGTTGTAGTAATATAAATGGTTATTAAGCAACGTAAAATAAAGCGTTAGGTAAAAATTCATGTTTGTGGGAATGTCGGTATCGGTTAATTCCGTGGTGCCTTTCACTCAAAAGGAAGCATAGAACGAAAAGGCACGGTAAAGTTCCATTCCAATTTTTAACTTACTACGAAGTAAAGAAAACCCGAACCGGCGTAACTGTCTCTTGTGAACGATCCAGAAACAGTGTAAGTGGTGGCAGGGAAAGGCAGAATTAATTAGAGATAAAAGAATTTACTGCTTCCATTGGTTTTTACAGATTGTGGAATTGAATTCTCAGCAGAAAAAATATAGAAATCTATATATCGAGGAAGTGGAGAGGTAATATGCCTATAACACACCTCAGATATTTTGTTGCAGTTTGTGCATATTATATTTGCATGAAATGTCTTGATTTTTAATCCTATTCATTTTATATATATATATATATATATATATATATATATATATATATATATATATATAGGGATACACGTAAATGAATAATCGGAGACTGCTTTCATAAGGGTGAATATAAAAAATAAGCGCATAAATTTAATAGTGAATATGTTAAAAGTATATGTAAGAACAAAAAAAAAACAGAAAATAAAAGGAATGTATATCAACATCATATATTTTGTAAGAAATTTATTTAAACGACTATTTAAATATATTCATAATGGAAACTTAGTCATTAGAATAACAACTCGCATCATATTACTTGTATTGATCGGACTAGTTTTCTCACGTTGAGTGTTGTTTATGCAATGTTCCAGTTAAATACTCTGCACACCGACTTCAGTAATGTTTTTTTTGTCTGGAAAAGAAAAATTATATGTTTGCATTCTTAGAGTGAGCCCCTAGTTGATGATTATTGAGGAAACATTAATACGGTTCGACAGATAATAATCATCCTTCATTCGCCGATAATTAAAGGATGTATAATGTTTCTACACTTACAAACCTCCAAATTGTACTAATCTCTTGAGTGGGTTTGCTTAGTATTTTTAGCACATTTGCAGCTGCGCTGAATTGCTTGACTCTTAAATTTATACACAGAAGATCTGTGATACAGGGAGAGGTCGGAAAGTCGCGACAACCTTATCGCATGTGAAAAGAAAAAGAAAAAAAACAGCGACACTATTGTGGAACAAGGTCAAAATAATCGACAGATGATGATCAATAAGTATTTCAGGAATTTATTTGACTTTCCTAGATGAGCATGTCATATATATATATATATATATATATATATATATATATATATATATAGGCTATTATTATTACAATTTGAAATTGTAATACACATAGTCTTTTCAGGTACATACATATATACTACACCTTTTGTTTATCTAGCTATTAAATCATACTTGTTGTTTTCACGCGCTTTTTTTATCAGTTAATCGAACGGATTCATGCGCATGATGTTAGAACGTATTCACTGTTTTGTTTTTTGTATTGTATAAGTTGATGCCATGTGAAGTTTAAACATTTGGATTAAATCGCAAAAGAATGTGTGTAGAAAAGTGAGTATATATCTTCCATGCATTATCTGAAACAAGTATCCAACGGTTAATTTAAAAAAATATCCAAACACTATTTCTCTTCATATTTTCTGATTCTTAAAAATTGCATGCACCCTTATATATATATATATATATATATATATATATATATATATATATATATATATATATATATATATACGTATATATATTTCTTATATATATATATATATATATATATATATATATATATATATATATATATATATAGGATGTCACTTTAGAATATAGACAATCTTAAGTAACTTCCTGTATTTTTTAAATAAGCAAATATTATAGGAGAGTAAAATAAACCAACTTTCAACACGAAACTCATTATTACAACACAGAAACCAACAACATAACAGCTATTTAACAGAAAGTGCTTTCGCGGGTGTGAACAAAGGCAGCTGATAAAATTTGCTTATGGAGTCGAACATATAACTTCCTAAGAACAAAATGCAGACATCGTTTTGTTCCTATTTAAATCACACAATAATAATAATAATAATAATAATAATAATAATAATAATAATGAAATATCTCAGAACAAAAACAATTCTAAACACTAACTTATATTGAAGAAACCGAATATAAGTAAAAAAAATCCATGCGCAGTATCACTACAAAAAGATACTCAGGACTGTTCATATTATGGACCAAAGGAGAAATGAGACATCCCGAGCAGAAGAGCAAAAATCGCGTGATCATTTAAAATTCACTACACCCAAAGGATGATATTGACCGACTCTACGGTAAAAGAAATAAAGTTTTTAAAAAATACTGTGTGAATTATACAAAAAAAAAAAAGAACAAGGAAAAATAATCATTGCAGCAGAAAACACGTAACAAATAGATAAAACAGAACTACTAAAGCATTAGACGAGAAAAGAAAACTGGGGGAAAAACAGCTACATGAAAGATTCGTGAGGATAACAAAAGATGAAAAAAAAAAACGAAAACAATTGGATATGCATGCGAAAAGTACAAGTTAACCGAGAAAGTAGATCCCTAATAACTGCAGCACAAGAAAACTCCATAAAAAGCAACCGCATCAAAACAACGATCGATAAAACAGAAGAAACAGTAAATGCAGACTTTGTCAGAGAAAAGACGAAACTATAAAGCATATAATAAGTGATTACAAAACAGCTCGTTCAAAAGAATACACGAACAGACAGGATCAAGTTGAAAGAGCAGTAAACTGGAAATTATGTAAACAACTGCAGCTTGAACGCAAATACAAGTTGTACAAACACAAGCAGGCAACCGTTACTGAAAACAAGAATAACAAAATCATATGGGGCATGGCCATACAAAATGATTAACCAATCCAAGCAAGAAATCCGGATATCGTAATAATTAAAAATAAAGAAACCTCCTGTCAAATCACAGATTTTCTGTTCCAGCTGAACACTGGGTTAATATCAAAGAAAACGGAGCAAATGCACAGAGCTGGCCAGAGCTGAAAGGTATATGGAAAATGAAGAAAATCAAAATAATGCCTATAATAGCAGAAGCATATGAAAGATCTCGAAAATCTTCGAAAAAAGAATGGGAGAAAGAGGAATCAGAGTATCGGCCAAATAAATACAAATGTAGAGACACCTGAACCACACACGCGGAAAAAAAATCTGCTGCAGAGCAAAACATGAAACACTAGATGAAACCAAGAATATTGAATCTGCATACCTAAAAGCTCTCTAACCTCCCATTACCACATAACTTACGTCTACAAAAAAGAGTGAAAACGAATAGCCTAATAGAGTCAAAGAATTACACTGATCAGACCTCCGGTGTGTAAGTGCGAAGAGAACTGGGACTTTGGGGAGGCTTATTGCCACTCAAATTCTAATGAAGGCCAATGACTGCTTCAACGGAGAAATCAACAGAAAGCAGAGGTTGCGAAAATGCAAATTCATTTGCAAATATTATCGAAAGAGAGGGAGAGTTCTATCAAATATAGGAGGACGTGCTGTCCCTCAGATTCAAGGAAATATCACAGGCTGCCTTAATGTGATATCTAGGATGACTTTTGTAAAACCTCCTTGTAAGACAACAACAACAACAATAACAATAATAATAATAATATTAATAATAATAATAATAATAATAATAATAATAATAATAATAATAATAATAATGATACGATATCAGCGAGAAATCAATCTAAATCGTCTGTTGCAATAATGCGAATTTGTTTGCAAATGTTATCAGAAGAGGGAGAGAGTACTGAAAATTTGAGGAGACTTGTTGTCACACTTTCTGTCAGCGAGCGCCACAGGTTGGATTCAAAGAGGGGTTTTGATAACCCGTGTGACAGCTCCTTGTTTGCCACTAATAATGCATAGAGAAACGGTGCGAGTACAACCCGAAAACAGTATTTGAATAGGGAGACAACGAATAGTATATGACATAAATGTACAAATAAACACTTATTTATTAATTAATAGTAAACATGTGGTACTATAGCACACGTTATTTTGTAAATCGAAATAATTGATGAATACTGTAAATGTGGACATATTTGTTATAACTCCGATTAAAGAGAACATCACAGGTCGTTCTCATAGAGAATATATTGTTAATTGTCTGTATGAAAATATATAATAATAATAATAATAATAATAATAATAATAATAATAATAATATGAATATGAATATGAATATGGATATGACTATAAATATGAATAATAATAACAATTTTAAAATGCCAAATCTGATACAACTTCACTATGGCAAAGGAAAGGTGAACCTCCTAATGTATAGGGATAACCTGAAATTTTATTTAAAATTAAAGACGGAACTAGAAACGCTAATAAATTCAATACTGTTTAGCCAGGATATCCGAACGGAATACGGTATGAAAAAGTACGCACTACTGTCGATAAGGATGGGAACACTAAAAGAAACACTGTGTATAATACTACTTTATCATACAGAATTATGGCACTACGTGAACATAATAGCTAAGTATAGTTGAGAGTGCCGGAAGCAGGCGCCATCAAAGCAAGGGAAATAAAAGAGAAAATAGAAAATTAACTTCTCAGAAGAACAAGAACACTTTTGGAAACTAGACTATATAGTAACATCCTCATTTAAAAGATACGCACGTAGACAGTGTCACTAATTCGATAATCTGGACCGCTTATAAGCTGGGTCAAAGGACAAGTGAGGAATCACGATCAGACTCCAGGAAACTTTTAACAATGAAAAATGCACACCTGAAGGATGATACTGATCTACTATATGTAAAAATGTAAGAGGGAGGAAAAGGACTGGTCTGTATAGATAACTATGTAAATAACCAAAAAAAACAAGATAATACAGAATTCAGAACACTGAATAAATAATTATTGCAGCAAGAAGCACAGACAAAAAATAACAAGGTAGACAACAAGATAAGCAATAAGACGCAGAAAAATGAAAAAAAACAACAACTAATTATATAAACGATTCTTAGATATTACAAAAAAGACTAACGAAACGCTGGGTAATTGCTACAACATGGAAACATAAAGAGACAAATTGAATCACTATTAACAGCTGTACAAAATAAGACAATAAGAACACACCAAATCTAAGCAAAGATAGACAAAACAAGAAAACAGCACATGCATATGCTATTAACAAAAGGAAGACACAATAAACCACATAATAAGTGAAATAAGCAAACACGCCCGAAACGAATATAAAAGTGGGGAACGCAGTACATTTGCAATTATGGCAAGCATTATATCTTAACCATTCATACATATCATACAAAGATAAACAGGCACCAGCACTCGAAACATTAATACCACATTATCTTATGGAACATGGGTATACAAACGGATAAACCCATTACAGCCAGAATACCGGATATCATAATAGTTTACAAGTAGAACAGTTCTCGCGATTGTAGATTTTGCCGTTTCAGCAGGCCACAAAGTGCAGATCAAGGAGACTATGAAACTTAGCAAATGCACGGTTATGGGCAGAGCTCAAAAAGAGCTGGAGAATGAAAAATGTCCAGAAAACACTATGAATAGTAAAAGCGCTAAGGACGATACAAAACACTTTGATAAAAAGACTAGTTGAAATTGTAATCAGAAGGATATCTGAGTATATAGGACAAATTTCTATCATGTAAACTGCAGAAATACTAAGGAACCCCTCTGAATCTGGAGATTAACACACCACACAATTTACACATATACTGGACACATAAACGTTTACAGATGCATCAAACAGTTACGAAGAAGCATCAAATTGAATCATGAAATTGAAACTGTATAATTGTAAGATACCGGTCCTTTTTTGATTTGTGCGTGTGAGAAGCACCATAAACGATTACCACACTAAATAATGAGGGTCAAAGAGGATGGAAAGATCGAGATAAAAAAGCACTGGTAGAGACCTCCTCTGGATTAGTGCAAAGAGAACTGGTATCTTGAGAAGGCTTACTGCAACCCAAATTCCAGTGAAGTCTAGTAGTCGCGCTAAGGGGAAAATAACGATAAGCTGCTGTTGCGAAAACGCACGTATTTGGCAAAGTTTATCTTAACGAGTGGAGATTACT
Source organism: Euprymna scolopes (assembly GCF_053919585.1). Classification (NCBI taxonomy): domain Eukaryota; kingdom Metazoa; phylum Mollusca; class Cephalopoda; order Sepiida; family Sepiolidae; genus Euprymna; species Euprymna scolopes. The sequence continues at coordinate 16,235,567 of NC_136513.1, read as the reverse complement.
GGACGTCTAGGGCGACTTGATATCACCGACACTGCAAGGAAACATCACAAGTTGTTCTCAAAAAGCATCTTATATAAAGGTTTTTGTAGATACTCCTAGTGAGTAAATAATAATAAAAAAAATTAACAGTACGAATGCTTAGTAAATTAATAAATTATCACTATAAAAGACTAATTAAACCTTACACGTAAACGCATTCCATATTATATAAACAGCAGAGTAAAAAGTATTTCAACGCACATTTAAAATTTATTTTCTAGAATAAAAAGGAACCTACATTTTTTTTCTGTTTTGCACTCGCATGTGGTCTGTAGCGTGTTTTCTCAGCATTTCCCAATTAAATCATGTGATTCATACGAAATAGGGACGAAATGTTGATTACCAATTATTAATTTTGTTTTTTACTTTCTCATCCGCATATATGGGTGTATATATATATATATATATATATATATATATATATATATACATATATATATATATATATGCATATATATACACACCCATATATAAATATATATATATACATATATATACACACCCATATATATATATATATATATATATATATATATATATATATATATATATATATATATATATATATGGGGGGGTCCGTTGTAAATAGAGAAATAGATGAATACTTACAGAGACAGGGAAAGAAAGAGAGATAAAGAAAAATAGATAGACAGATTGTGTTATAGTAATAGTGTAATATACTACGGCTTTTTCTATTGTTTCTTTCATGGTTGCTATTTAAAATATAAACGTTGTATGAGATGAATCTTTATTTGATGTTTATTTTTAAATTTTTACGATTTCTGCCATTTTTGCAGGGAAATCCGTCTACAAAATCTCATAAACCACTTCAATACAGAACTCGGCATTCCTTAAATCTGATATAAGGTGAATCGGCGCATATATATATATATATATATATATATATATATATATATATATATATATATATATATATATACTGTTGTAGAAGTACAATAGATCCAGAAAGTGTTAAGCTACAAAACAAAATCACTGTGGAACCATCTCCTTTGTTCACAAGTAATTAATTTATATAAGAAAGAATGCTGCGTGATTTACGAATGTACTTACCATGGATGCATTAAGCGCAGAAAAACTGAATTAACATTACTTTAATCAGAGCATGTTTACAACGAGAGAATATATTCAGTTGCAATTCAATCGCAATGTTATTCTAGCCAGTACTATAAAACATTGGCAGTATATCTAAACGAATATATATAGTTTACCACACACACACACACACACACACACACATACACACACACACGCACATATATATAACCATATTGGATAAGGTGATAAATATATTTCAATAATAATTTACTTACCAAGACGCTTTACATAGTATTAACTCTAATACGTTCTGGTCAGGTATTCTTGGCAAGTTTGTTATTCAGAACCGCAATTTGTATATCTGTAACATAATTTTGCTAATATAATTTTTTGCTTACTAATCGGCTGAATCCGAAACGAATAAGAACCAAGGTCGAGTATTACTATCACATTTTCTTTCGAGCTAATGAGAAAACCTTTTTCTTCCTTGACAGTGTATAAAGCCGTCTCCAGAATTTGTTGATGATCTTTTCACCGTTATGCCACCGTTTGCCACGTCGGAAGACTAACTCGGCTTTATCTTTAATTTCATACTAGGTGGTTGACTGAGCTTAAAGCCATTGCCGAATCCGTTATCCTGCAAAACGTCCGTAACAAATACTCATTAAGCTAAACAATCGTCAACAATTTCCTTTACTCTCTATACCGTCCTTAAACTAAACAAACATTCCATGATCAGAAATTCTTTCCTAAAGCTGCTGGTCTGTGTAACAAGATACCGTGGAACTTTTTCAAGGCTGACTATAATTTAGTCATAATAAAATCTATTGCTAATACGTTTTTGTTGGTCCGTTCTTTTTAATACATAAGCTATACCACTATTCAACCAATATACGCTTTAATTGAGTTGTCTCAATAACTACTTATATTTATGACCCGTTATGATTTAGTGGCTTTTTGACCTAGCTAAGTTGTGACGTTCAAGTAAAAAATACCGGTTAGCGGCTCTATTATATATAGTAAACAAATGCTTATATATATTAATTAAACAAAAATTTGAGTCAGATGTGAGATTGCCTACCTCTATCTGATAAGATAAATGCGTGTTAAAGTCTTAATTATGTCTTACATCTCCATATTTAATAAAGAATTTTCAAAAATCAAGATCATAGGAGTGGATATCCTATTAGTCTGAGAAGTTGTGAATTTTGACAATGAAAAGCAGAGAATTTATCGTCAAAAGCATAACTTTCACTGCTGCCGTAATCGATCCAGGTTTCTCGCGCGAACAATATTTTGACAAAGTTTTGTGGCAAAATTAGGTGACAAAATTTCGTGACAGTTGAGCAAAATATGTGGCCATTTTGTCAAGGAAAAACAAATAAGCCTCGTAAAAAAATCGAGTAAAAAGTTTACAGCCACCAAACAGAGTTAATTATGTAATGATTTCTTGTCTCTATGTATCTATTTGCTTCAAAATAACGTGTATAAATTAGTTTAAGTTTGACAAGAAAGTTCTTGCGGCTTCTTCCTATTATGTTAATATAAATATCTCGACCCAAACAAAGAATACTAAAGTATTCAACGTACTGAAGAGAAAAGTGATTTGCTTATAAACGAATGCATAAAAACAGTTAATAAGAGTGATCTAAACTGTAAAAATGATATATAAAATAAAAGTAATATAGCGAAACGTTATTGGAAAATACATTATTCAAAATCAAAATGAACAATCCCGAAATAATCTTTTCGCCAACCTAATTCTCTTTCTAACAAGGGAGCTCAGTCTCCATTGCACACAACCGACAGAGAACTGGCTAGTGCTTTCTCTACTCAGTTTTGCCATCCTCCTTGAGCCTACTCACATATTCTATGCGTTGCCAATTAATGGGGATAAAGCGACAGGCAGTTTCCGTTTTCATGATTCCATGCGATGCTCTTTTGCGTTTTACATCTGTAGCCTTTTCTCTGTATCCAGTTTGCGTATGTTGTTTGTGTGTGTTAGTCACCACATGCAATGGTTTTCCTTGGCATTACTTCAGTTATCATCATCATCATCATCATCATCATCATCATCACCACGACTAGTACCAGCTGTTGTACTAATAGTAGATTGGTTGTTGTTTTCACTGAGTAGGGTTTTTTTTTTTTTTTTACAATAACCATAACTAAGGACAAATTTTTGAGAACAATTGTAAATGTATAGTTACAAGTTAACACGGACCTCCCTGCTGCATATGCAGACCAATGTTCAACTTAAGTACTTTTCCCGGTCATATTGTCGGCCATGAGTATCCCAGTCGTTTTCCCTCCACTGCCCATTAGTTTTTTTCGGGTGTTTTTCGTTTCAGTTTTCGATGCACACGCTTTTTTTAGATTTATCGGTGATTTGTTTTTGTTTCTGCCAGTGATACACACAGCGCATCCGATTTTCTACATACTCTCAACTTCCCTTTTCCAAAAAAACATTACAATAATTTATAAAAGACTGCGGTGGGGAATTAAAAGAGAATACGAAAAGAAACTTAAAAGAAATTAAATCATGAATACATTAATTTAAAGAAACTATCTTTGTGTATTGTTTGTTGGTTTTAACCTTTTCGTTTTTTCTCAACAATTCTTTTTATTATTTCTTCTTTTTTATTTCTGAATAAAAAGTAATGTTGATGTATTCACAAACTATTAAAAGCGGTTGAATACAATGTGTATTTAAAGGTTTATAATGCATAAATGTACAATAATTTGGAGCAGAAAAATAAATAAATAAAGTATAAATAATGTAATAATATTTCTCATTTACCTGTTCTTTTTTTTTCATCACGCATCATCATTGGAGAATTGTATATCTACTAAGAAAGCTGTTAATTGTTAATTGTTAAGTTGTGCTTCAGGTTGTATGCATTGAAACGCGTTAAAGTTTAAATTAATTACGTTAATTGTTAAGGTAATGTGATTCTCTTGTTTTACTCATCTAAATCTTACATTTTTTTAGCACAAACGCTAATTAACAATTGGCAGCATAGAGAGCGGACACGCCTTTCTTCACTTACGGTGATTGATGCACTCGAAAGAACCCGTGGAATATAAATTATCTACAGTTGAAAAAATAGAAAGAAAGATAACAATCAGGTAAATTAATAATTATTAAATTATTTATTATTTTTATCTGCTAATAACGACTATACATTACTGCATTATAAGCCTTCGAGAACATTTTAATCCGTTAAACAATGTTCCAAGCGGTTGAATACGTTGACAGGTAAAAATCCCAGTTAACTGCTTCCATGGCGAGAATGTCTTTTTTGTATAGTTAGACATATAACTGAATCATTACCGAAATATTTCATCCTTGTTGATCAAGATTAAAGTTTTAATGTTAACAATATGTAACAACTCTTGTCAAATGTATTTCTTCTTTGATTATTCTTAACACGAACTATTGTCTGTGTTCTTGAAAACCTCGTATTTCGACGGTTCTAATTTTTAATTATGCTTTCTCAAATATAAAAAAAAACAACATTTGTAATATGTATGAGATGAGTTTCGATTTTGTCTGAAAATTCTAAACCATCGAAACGTTATGCTAAAGCATAGTATTCCTTGCACTATAGCACTATAGACGTTTGCTCTGAGAAAATTATGTATATATCATGAAAGGCATACCATTATATTGGAAAAAGTTCCCAAACAATAACAAATTAAGCTTTTTATTTATCATTATCGTTTATTTACAGCTATCATATTCTGATTGCGAATCTATTTATCTAGTGCTACATCATCATCAATAATTGGTAGTGATAATCTTTATATTTTCGGTAGCTTATGTCAAGCGCTGATATCCACACATAATCGTTGCCTCCCATCATTTTTTAGCTAATACTATGGGAAAATCCCAAGTGCTCTTGAATGTTTCGATGAACCCTAGCACAAGCATCTCAACGATTGCTTTTTCAACTAGTACTTTCTGTTTTAGTGGGGTCCAATACAGGTATTTTTTATGAGTGGATGTCCCACCGTGTCGATGTCCGTTTTTGCAATATGTTTTACTACCAGATACTTCTCAACACTAGAATACATACCCCTGTTACTTCGCAGCAGAGGCATAAGATATTTTCAAAACTTCTTCAAGATTTCTATCATTTATTGTAACCTAACTGAAATGTATCCCTATAGCTATTTGCTAACGATGTGGTATTTATTTCGCGCGCTTTATGCAGTTTTTTTTATCGGACATCCCCGCTTCTGTATCGTTTTCTTTTTAAGCCCAAATTGACAAGAAGATTCGGTATTAGCGATGGATATTTAGTCGTGAGTGTTGCACAACTCAGATAGGCGTTACTTAATTGGCTGACCTATCGAGACTTTTTTTCTTTTGACTTGATACCGTTTCTTTTGATTTTAACTCTAATCATATCTTGGATGAACATGCTTTTGTAACTAACATGTTTTGGTAACAGAGTATTCTGTAATCTAACAGTGAAAGCATGTGCTTCTATTCTTCTAATTGTACATACTAGGTCTTGAACCTCAGCGCATTTAAGTAATAGAAAATACGGATGCAATAAGTGGAATAATCACACCTTAAAATAATGTTTCTGTTTACGTACGCAAATACAAAGAAATCACTACTCTAAATAACAACGATGTTTCTCTTGTCATTCTCAAGTGAGATTAATTCACTGTCTGCACATCTGTTGTCTTATTCGTTAGAGCGGGCAATGGATTTATTTATTAAAAATCTATAATAAAATAATGAAACCTCAGCCCTTCTGGAGGTATCTGTTTGTATGTTCAGGTCCCATGAGATTTTGCGAATTCATTTTAAAGTATTGCTGCCGGTTTTCTTTTATAATTTGCCTGCGTGGTCAAGATGTAGTTGTTTGCGTAATTGCCAGTGTACTGCTCTCCCTACTTGGCCGTGCCTATTTTTTGTATTCTTTTAAGGCTAGTTTGTTGCATTAGTATATTATGTGGTTTATAGTTTTTTTTATTATTGTCTGCAGCGTGCATTTGTTGTTTTCATTGTGTTTGGGATATGTGCTTTAATGTAGTCAGTTCTAATCACATTATCTTGTTTACCTGTTTTTAGTAATCTGCTTCTCTGTTAAGGTTTCCATTTTGTAGCTATTGTCAACGACTTTTGTCTGTCTCATCTTTTGTCCGTGAATCTGTTTCTCGTCCCAATTTTATTTTCTCATATTATTCCTTGCCTTTTCTCTTTCAGTCTTGTTTGCATTTTTGGTGCGTTTTGCTGCAGTTATTATACTTTCAACGATCTGCAATATGTATATTTCTAGTTCTAATTTTCTAGCATTTATACAATTTTCTATATGACCCCGCTCTCTCCGCTCTAGTTTTCTCTTTACACATAGATTCGATCACTGCCATCCTTTGGTTGCAGTGTATTATGCATTGCTATTAATGTTCTAGTATTCTCGAGGAGATGCTTCAGTTCTTCTTTTATCAAACGCATAAACAGTTCAGAATGCCTTACTTGTTACACTCCACATATGGTTATACCTTTTATTGTGTTTCTCCTATATAGATTCGAGGACTTTTTACTTTTGCTTCTAAGATATTTCTTTTCAATTTAGACAATTCAGGTTCTTCATTAATGCTTGTTCTCAGCACGCTTAAACGTTTGTAGCTATCGTGTAAATCTAGTGCAAGCATCTATGTTTGGTTGAGTGGTATCATACTTTTCTGTGTCTCCATTTTTCATTTTCTCCTGATCAATGGTAAGAAATTTTCCATAACCATTTCATCCGAATATCCTGACTAAACATCCTGGTCGTGTTTACTAGCGTTTCTAGTTCCTTCTTACATTTTGCAAACTGTTTTCCATTATCCATATACAATCTTTCATCTAAATGTGTTTATGTGTCCCACTTTACATTTTCTTAAGATATTCTTTAGGACATAATAAATATGATTAACGTTAGTGGTGAGAGGAAATCAGTTTGTTATATACCTGCTCGTAATTAAATCGCAGCTATGTATTGTACCTCATCTGACAAATAAAGTCTCACTGTTCTCATTGACTTTTTCCTTAAATTGATTTTCTACCTTGAAATTCTGAACATTTATAGGCATTACATTATCATATCGTCATGAATTTCTAGGGTCTTCTGATAAAGATTCTTTTTTTCCTTTTATGGTTTAGGTTATAAACTATCTAAAGTATTTTTCTAAGTGTTTATTACTTTTATAAGGTGTTTACTATAAAGTATTATTTCGAGAGGTTTTCTTGTTCTTCTAATTTATTCCTTTCAAACTTACTCTTTGATTTCTGTTGCATTTGTTTTGTTTGTATTCAGTGTTCCCAGGAATTTTAGCTATCATTTCCATCACATCTCTTTTTGGTTTGGTTGTACTTCTGCTGCATTCAGCCCCCCCTCTTATTTTCAGCAGTGCGCACATTTTAATATCGAATTTATTTGGATATCCTGGCTTAAGTTCTTCTCGTATATATTAGTATCTCTAGGTATGTGTTTTTTGTTTTCTGTCAGTGTCAGGTTGTCTATCAGCATAAGTTAATTAATTTTTTTCTTCTGTATTAGTGAACTTATATCCGATCTGGAATTATCTTAATAAATTGTTCAGGGGTACTACAAATATAATGGACGCTATTAGTGATAAGGAACCACCTCGGGAGATCCATCTTTGACCCTTAATTTTATTTATTTATTGTCCATAAACTGTCAATCAAATTGATTATCTTACATGGTATTTTGTACGTTATTATGATTTTTTTTATTATTATCATTATTATTATTATTATTACTATTATTATTATTATTATTATTGTTATTATTGTTATTATTGTTATTATTATTATCATTATCATTATTAATTATTATCATTATTATCATTATTATTATTGTTATTATTGTTATTATTGTTATTATTATTATCATTATCATTATCATTATTATCATTATTATCATTATTATTATTATTATTGTTATTGTTATTATTATTTATTATTATTATTATTATTATTATTATTATTGCTGCTGCCGCCTCACATGCAGCTTCATACAGATCACCAAAGATCTTATTAGAAACCTGTGGTGTTCCCTGGAAGCTGAGTGACAACAAATCTTCCCCGACGCCCAGCTCTCTCCACCTCCTTCGATAGCATTTTCAAATGAATTTGCATCATCGCGACACTTTCCCACCATTGATTTCTCGTTGGCAGCGGCTATCGTTCTATACTTGAATTTGAGTGGAACTAAGCCTCTCCAATGTCTAAGTTCTCTTCGTGCTTGTCCATCAGAGGTCTGGTCATTGTTGTCTCCTCAAATTTTCCATCCTCATTGACCGCTCATGACACTTTGGCATCACCCATGTTTTCTAGGGGAGATCGGTGATGACACAATCGGAGGGGATACATAATAAGATTGTAGAACTTGTAGATATGCAGCTTCAGCTTTCTTCTTTTCCTGTAACGCTTCTTCATTATATTGCATACTTGTATTATTAACTGCATTCACGGGTTTTCCTTAATATTTCAGCCGTTTTCATTATTGTTAGTCGTGGTATCTCTGAAGCAATTCCTTTGATTCCAATTTCTCCCATTCTTTTTTCATTTTTTTCGAAATTATTCCTAGTGCTCCTTCTATTATAGGAATTATTTTGATGTTCTTCATCATCCAAATCCCTTTTAACTCTCCGTTTAGCTCTGCGTATTTGCTCCGTTTCTCATTTCCTCTGGTAAGCTGTCCCAGCAAAATCTACCATTTGACAGGATGTTTATTTCTTGTTAATTATTACATCTGGTCTTCTTTCTTGGATGGGTTTGTCCATATGTATGTCCATGTCTCATAGGATTTTGTGGTTCTAGTTTTCGAGTACTGTTGCGAGCTTATGCTTTACCATTTGTTTGTACGTTCAAAATGCACTTGTTTGCATAATTCCCAGTGGGTCATCCCTGCTTCTCTATTACTTTTTGAAGCAGTCTGCTATATTCACTTACTATATGGTTTAGAACTTCGTGTATTTGTTCAAAGAGTCTACATTGGCCGTTTTCTTGTGTTTTATCGTGTGACCCTATCTTGTCGGTAAAAATAATTGCATTTGGTCTTGATGTGTAAGTTAGTCGTTAAGAAAAAGATGAGAAATATCGGGCTACTTTTTAATGGACCGATTTCACTGAAAACATCAATAAAGGATAAATTAGAGAGATCGCACTACTTTTAAGTGGGCCACCCTATGTATATATATATATATATATATATATATATATATATATATATATATATATCGCAGAGTCGATATTGACAAGGATGAATAATGATCGATGAATGTTTCTCACCTATATATTTTTCATAGAAATCGGTGAAATTGCCCTATTCTTAAATCAAATCCATTGATAGGGTGGGACTGTTTTGGACTCAATGCAGTGGATCGTTAAGAAGTTTCATATGCTTCCATGCTGCGATTACTCCACAATTAATTATAGTAATAATTCCACTGTACGGTATATACTGTTGATTTTATAATTGTTTTTCTGTTTTATAGTTTAAATTTCGTTTAAAATGCTAGTGAAAACTTTTTCATTTTTCAGTATTGCTCTAAAATAGACATGTCGGTAATCACCTTGTAATATCAAGAAACACGCAGTTAATTTTTGTATGTCGAGCCTTTCGAGATGATTTCAAGACAACTGTTATATAAGGCTCTTTAAGAGGTTAAAAAAATCGATTGTTTCGTGCGCTCGTCAGGTCATTTGTATTATCGATTATCGCCACATATCTAAAAACTTCCATTACAAAACCTGTCTATGTCTACTGCCAGGTTCATGAAGTATCTTCGTGTTAAATTTCATAAAAAGTACAGACAGAAATATATCATAGTTCTCAATTCCATTCGCTAGAAAAGAAGTGTTCAACATGTATTGCTTCTCTAATTGCATTAAAATGTTGATATTAATATTGAATTGCTTTGCATTTTTCTTTCTTTATTTTATTTTCCCTGTGTGTAATACTATAACATGCACTCGATTACTTTTAGATTTGTTTTGCAATCCTAATGAAAACTAGTTCTATCTGTGCGTGCTTTGTGGGGTGTAATTATATAAACACCAGTAAGGTGTGATTGAAACTTTTCAGTTAATCGATATTGAGGTTAATGTATTCTCCCACGCCCAGCACCATCGCTTCATCCAACGTGTCTACGCATGCTTGCTAACGAGTGTGCTATTGGTATCTCAGTTTGTTCACACCACAAAGAAACGGATCTTGAGAGATAAATCACGCTAAGAGTCCTAGCACATTTTCTCATGCGATAATATATGAGTGAGTTTATATGTCATTATCGGCTGAAGGTGTAATTCTATTAAGAGAAACAGACTGGTTCGATAAATTTATATTTGTATGCGTAATTTTGCACGGGTATATCGTGTTGTGAGTCAAAAGTTTAATCTGAGCGCCAGCGAAGTATAAGAGTTAATGGCTGTCATGTAAGACCACATCGTGATGGTCAGCGATGATGGGAATTAGACGAGTTAATTTAACATACGACCTTATCTAGAACCTATTGCACCGGAATTAGATATTTTAGACAGCTAGGAAGCCGTCTTGCTTTATTATGTTCCATATACAAAAATATGTTCGTTTTACCTATTTCCTATCTAGGTCGGTTCCAGGACCCCCATTGAAGGACTTTTACCCTCTGCAGGGGGACAGTCGGCGTGTTCTAATGCCCCACCGACAGGGCCCCTATTTAGGTAACGATAGCTTAAACGTTAGAGACTAGGGCACTTAAAGTTGTTTTTCGATTCTATTAGAGAGCATCAAGTCATATTGTTGTTTTATTTTTGGAATACCTACTATGTATTTGGTATTGTATAATGCACCATAAATAACTTGCTCTATATTAACAAATAGGGGATATGTATAAATTAAACTATTTTACGACTAAGGAAAATAGACATTTTCTGTCATTCTAATAAATATCGTTTTTTGCTTCTTAAATCAAGCGGATTCACGCAATGTTTAATGCGTTCTTTTTAGACAAATAACGTAAGATATTTATTTTCCACGAACTGGTTAATCATACACTGACCAGAAAAAGGAGTCCATTATGAATACTTGGGATTTTTCATACAATCAGTAATGCACATTGCTTTCAGAATCTTAAAATTTGCGTCGAAAGATATTTCGCTTAATTAATTCACGTTTTCCTTTTGTAATCTAATTAAAAAAAATATCTATAAATTTGGTGAATATTGGCTGTTTCGAAACGACGAGGGAGAGGTCTAGAGACAAGTTTGGAGTGTCAAACAATACAGTGAGTGTTAGCTGTAATTCTAAAATTGACAGACTAGACGCATAGTTCAGATGTAGATGAACAGCGACGGGACAGTGATGGTAGATTCACACGTACTTTTGTTCAATATGTTTTTGTATAACTACCATAGTTATGTCTTTCTTCTGGTTTTTACTTCTAACTTGCTTTAGTTGGAACTTTGCTCTTTCATTCACTGATTACATAAAATGTCGGCATGGGCAAACCTATGAAGAAGAAATCCGAGCACGAGTGTTTTTCGTAGCCAGTTCTTCTGGGAAGTAGTCATCTCTATGCAATAAAACATGTGTATTTATTTTTTTTATAATTGAGAAATCAAACTTTTGTATTTAACTATATTTTGGATTAGTTGAACACGGGTGCATAGAAAGTTTTACAACATTTTTAAGAATTAATATTTTAACGCTTTAGCACTTTTTAAAGATTGCGTATGGACTTGTGTAACACTATTATTTACCGGGGCATATTACTTATTTGGGGAAACCAGATCCCCGGTGTAAAACGATATGGACATGGAAATATCAACGAGTTCATATGTCCTCAGCTAAAACTGGCTGGCATGGGTCGTTGCTATATCTCTCCTCTTCTCTTCTTCTCTATATAAATAAAATGGACTAATTTTTTCAGTCTGAGTTTGACCTTAATAGGATTAAAATCGAAACATTACATGCAAATCCATTACACACAGACTGCAGCACAATATCTGAGGTGTGTTATATGCATATTATTTCCATAACGTCGCTGATCGTAAATTCCTATATTTCATCTGGTGAGATTTCGCTGCAAAAATTGCTTATAATCAATGGACACCGACAACTATTTACGCCGGACTTGACCGTTCACAGTAGAAAATTTATAGAAAACACCGATCTGCGTTAATAGTTGCTTTAAAAGTAGATTGGTATACAACTTTTCTAACGGTTACTTATTGCATTTTCTTTTCTTTTTTTTACAATTTTTTATTCATTTATTGTTCTTTTTCTTCTATTACCTAATCTAATGAGTACTTACGCCATTTTTCCCTTTTTTTGTTTTATTTTATTGTTTTTTTCTCATTATCGTTGACAGTTTACACAGAGAACATCGCGTGTATTTTTTTAAGGAGATACTGGACTTTATATTTTTCTTATTTTAGTTATATTTCTTTCCGTCGTCTATGTTCACAGTTGCTTTTAAGGTGATACTGAGGTGGAGGGGTGAATTATTATTAGATTAGTTACTTATTCTTTTTTATTTTCTTAACTCGGACAGCGATAAATACCGTCTGTGACCTATGTTTATAATCTACGAAACGAAACGAATTGAATATAAACACACAAAAAAAACTACGGGTAAATACTTGGCAAAAACCAAAAAAAAAGAAAAAAAAACGAAAAAAAAACAAACATCCGAATAATTACATACTAAAATATATTAAACATATTGGAATTTTACAGGGTAAGTTTCTTTTTGGAGTTTATTTGCGTTGGCATTTTTTTCGATTTGCTTTGTTTTGTTTTTAACAGGTGCTCTGCGTCTGTTACGAGGCTGTTCGGCTGACACCCATGATTGCCGGTCTCGCCCGATCCGTTCTTGACGGGAATTCACTTTCAGTTTTGGTTCACAGTTTTTGGAATATCCCTTTAAATGGGAAGCTGGCTTCCACCCCCTCCTCATTTTCGGGAAGCAAAAACTGATCCGTTTCGAAACAAAGTAAACAAGCGCTAAAAGACTGCCCCGCAGTAATAAAAAAAAAATGACACGACCCCGCGATTGCCTCATTAAGCGGCCAACTTTCAATCGAACCTCTGCAACTTTTTAACACTTAATTTAACACGCTCCTCAATTCCTAGGTCGTTGCCTATTTTTTCCTTTCGTTTCCACCTTCGCGCCAAGGCTTCGGGGTTCAATCCGATCTTTCTACTAAAACTTTCATTTCTTCTTTTCACGTTTTTTTTTACACACACACACACACCTACAAGCACATGATTAACGCCGGGTAGCCACCGCTAGTTTTAAATAAAGACACACTGAATCCCAACGTGTACAGCCAAAAACTGCTATATGTATTAGTCCGTACAATATGTACGCTTCAACTGTTCAAAACTATATATATATATATATATATATATATATATATATATATATATATATATATATATATATATATATATATATAGAGAGAGAGAGAGAGAGAGAGAGATTGATATAGTGTAGCATTTAAAAACTCACAAAACACGTGCATGACAGAAGTGCAGAACTATTTAGGCACACGTTTTATTCATGGAGGAACTTCCAGCTCCCCAAAAATGAGAGCTACGTGATTGTAATCGCTGCAGCAGACTGGCTCGCATATTTATAGAATTGGACACTATTCATAATAGCTAAAACTGTAAATATAAAACATCTTTACTAAAAAAAATTTACATAGAATCAAAGATATTGTTATCACTAGACTAAAATATGTGGAATATGTGAATTCCTTAACAGATACAGTTATACATAACACGCATACGCGAGCACACGCACACACACGTGTATCTATAATATAAAGTTGAACGCCACTGCGAATAGGCTCCTATACGGTTGACTATTATAGAAAACTGATCATATATAATGATGAAAGATGTATCGAGACACAGGAATGGGTATGTTTGATCTGGCATAATGATGATTCATTAAAATTGTGTGGTTTGCATACGCGCCTGGTTTATAAAGTATGGACATAAAAAATTTAAAAAATTATAAAAAACCGTTTACAAGTGTTTTTAATATAGGTGTACATAAGAATACTTTTATAAGTACGTTTTGCCTTAAATAGGGATGATATAATAAAATTGTGGGGTCTGCGTTCGCGCCTGGCCTCCATAGAATGGAAATAGGGACACACTTTCATATCTATCTGCGTAAGTATACTTTGGTAATTATGTTTCAGTTGAAAAAAATATAGAATAATAAAATTATGGGGTGTTGGTTCGCGCCTGATCTCCATAGAATGGACATATGTCACACAGTTTAGCAAGGTATTTATTTTATAGGTCTACAGAATATTGTGATAATTGTTTCAGTGTTAACAGATATGGTATAATAAATTATGGGGGTTATCTATTTTATTTTTACTTTCATCATATTTGCTTTGGTTTTGATACCCCCAAATTCGAAGCTATATCTTTAAAACCCTTCCTTTTCATAACCTATCTTACTTTCATAAATCAGAGTCCATTTTCTGTAGGCTGTTTTTGAACCCAGTCAACGACGGGTACTTTTATTATATATATATATATATATATATATATATAAATATATATATATACATATATATATATATATTTATATGTGTGTGTGTGTGTAAACACACATTTATACATGTACATATACGCACACCCACACAACTATTATGAGTTAAAAATTATATGCGGAAAACTTTCTGCTTACGACTGAACGACCTACATCGCTTAATGTTGTTGTACATATAACATTTCTATCCATACTTTTTTAATAATAAACATAATTATGAACACTTGCGGAAAAGGGGACTCATTCATATGTAATATATTGATGTTTGCGATCTGCATATTTTCAGCGTAAATGAACACATTCTGAAAATATTGTAGCTCTTTTGTTAACACTGCAAACGTATTTAGCTAAGCTAGTAAGGAACGCTTTAGGTAGTCCAGTCGTAAGTATAATTTAATATGATACTTGAGTCTCTTCATCTATAATCAAAACCGAAATCAAAACTCATAAAGAATATTTGATCAAATAATTTATGTGAAATGATTACGCGATTCGCATCAACTATATTCAGAACCGAATCCGAAACTTATGAAGAATTCCTTGTACACTTATTTCTAAAAAAAAAAATTACGTGCTATCAGTTATAACTTATAGCACATAAGTTTTCGTAAACGAAACAAAAACCTGTGAATAATTCTTTGAAAAATACATCATATAAGATAGCTGTCTTGCTGCCAATAGCTGTACTCGAAACCGACACCAAAACTTATGAAAAATGATGGCAAAATGATTTATTAAAACAAATAAACGTTCCAAAAACTAAAAACCAGTCACTCGTATGTGAAACAGCTACACAATCTGAATAATACCCACGTTATCTTTTATCTTATTTATATATAGATAACAAAACGAGACAGGTGATGATAACGTTTTCCGCCCTCTCTCGGTCTCGTTTCTCTCTCACTCTTTCTTTCGCTTTCTCTTCCTCACTCTCTCTCTCTCTCTCTCTCTATATATATATATATATATACATATATATATATATATATATATATACTTTACATACTTTATATTGCGTAAGGATAAACCACTAGTGTGTGTATGTATAATGAATAATTATTGTCTAATGATAGTTATCACGCCACATAAAAATGGTTTAGAATGGGCACTCTCTACGGAATAATAGCTAAATTGCGGGCAACCATCGTCTATGCAATGTTCATAACTTCTGCAGTTTCAAAAACTCTAGATTGCTTAATGTGTTCGAACGTTTTCGGCGTTTAATAAATTTGTTCCTGTTGCGATTGTTTGGTGGCCGTACGTTCCATTGAATTCTGTTGGAACAGTAATTCGACACTAGAAGTATAACGCATCGAGCCTTCATTTGGCTGATCACGTTGTCCTTGCAAATGAACCAAACGTGTTGAACACACGTATATCTAACGTATATATTAACAACGTATATCTAACGTGTATATTAACCACGAAGGGTGTAGAAACAGTGAAATTAACGTTACTATAGACACAATTACAGTAGAAGCATTCACGTTAAATATATCTTCTCTAGATCACCAAGGAAAACTCCCCTTCTTAAGATAAAGCATATTCGTACTAGGCTTGATTTTGCTAATTAGTATGCAATCCTCTAGAGTTTTGGGGCATTACGTGCTTTGGTCAAATGAGACCAAATTTGATTTTTGGCACTCCAAAAACACCGAAAGTTTGGAGAAAAGGGTACTGATTACCATTCAAAAAATACCATTACAAACGTAAAATTTGTAGGAGTATCAATTATTATCTGGATATTTTTAAGTGCGGAATGTCTAGGAAAAGTGGAAATAATGAAAGGAAAAATGAATGGAGCACTTTATAGAAGTATCTTGGAGAAAAATCCGAAAGAAAGTCTGAAGTAGCTCAAATTGAAATCAGAGTGGATTTTGAACATGATAACTATCCAAAACACACTGTGAAACTCACACAAAATTGGCTTATTTCAAATAAGGTGAATGTTTTTTAGGTGCCTAGTCAATCTCCTGATCTCAATCCTATGGAGAATTTATGGGGAGAATTGAAATTACGGGTCGATAGAAGAGAACTTCAAATTTTACGAGAATTGGAGATTATTTGTGCTGAAAAATGGAATACAATAACACAAGACACATATAAGAAGTTCGTGGGAGATTACTCAAACCGTCTGCTATAATAAACAATTATGGTTATGCTACAAACTACTATTAATTGTTAAATATTGTATAACTTTTGCGTTGTTAATTATTGAGTTTTCTTTTCGCATTGTGTTAAATTATTATTTTTATTATTTTTCCCACATTACCTGTCTGCGGTTCAATACATTTTCTATGTTCCCAATAGTTTCATTACCATTTTGAAGCTAAAAATTAAGAAATGACAGTTTAAAATGTGTATTGTAAACTTATGCGGGTCTCTGCTCCCCCTCTCCCCTCCCTATATATATATATATATATATATATATATATATATATATATATATATATATACATACATATTAATACAGAGGTTGACATTTAACACAGCATGTCTCACTCCACACACGATAGTGCTCTGGCAGACATTGTAATACGTTGTCTAGCAGGCTAGGCAGGTGCCCCTTCACTATCTTATTACACATCTTTTGGGTTGCTCTAATACACATTGTATTGCCTTGCATATGATTTCGTTTTACTTTGTTATATTTTCAGATTCTGCAATGACTTCACGCATGTCAAAACTTTGAGGATGCCTCAACAAGGCCAATTCCTTCTTTTAAGTATGTAGGGATTTCATACCAGTCGAACAGCGTCGAACCCTGACCTTCCTCCTAGGAACCGAGTGCCTACACTATTTTGACTGTAAAATTGGTGATCTGCGTAAGTCTTGGTCTCCATGTATCTGTTGTAAACCCTATTCCAATGGAGTAATTGCGAAACCATGCAGATGATTATTATTTTTGTTTAACTGATATAACTTGTTTCAATGTATCTTCTATGAAAAAAATATCAAATAGCCCAACTTTAGATCTGCTATGAGGCCCGTTCCCCATTCAGATGCTCTTTCTGTACCTCCAGTAAATAAGGATCTTTTTTCTCATCTGATTAAAGAATACCTTCAAGGGACGATTGTGTCGAGTCAATATCCTTGGAAGATATTCAGTCTACATATTTAGGAACAAGTGGCAACAAGCCACCCTGGATCAGGCAAGAAGAGCTGAATTATCTTGCTCGTGATTTGTATCTGTCAAAAAAAGCAGTCAGAACTCTTTGCTTTCCGGCTAAAACAGTTGAAGATGTTAGAATCAATTGTTTCAGGAATAAAAACAAAAACTCCGTTTTGTTTTCGACATGTAGGACAATTTGTGAAACTGTACAAACACAACTGACTTGTTTACGCCCCTTAATTTGCCGCATATTCCTAAAAAAACTGGTGTCTTTTCATAGGCTCGTCCAAGCGAAGTCTAAAACGTGTACTTCCGCACAGCAGATATAAATATCCCAGCATTTCTATTGCATACTCTGTCTATCTACATTAGTCCGATAACAATATGGATCTTTTTTTAGAAGCTATTAAGCCATGCAAATATCAATGATACGTAAAAATACACGCATATATACATATATAAACATATATAAATACAAATACACATACATACAAACGCACACACATACACATACATATACATATATATATATATATACACACACATATATATATATTAAGTAATGTGATTTATAATTTAAAAATTTAAAAAAAAAATTAAATTTAAAAATCAAATTTTAATTAAATTAAAAATCAGTTTCATAAGAAGGAACAACAACAAAGTCAATTATCTGTACGGTCGTTTCGGAAATCTCTCTCTCTCTCTCTCTCTCTCTCTCTCTCTATATATATATATATATATATATATATATATATATATATAGATAGATAGATAGATTAGCTGGGAGGGGGAATTGAAAAATATTTTATGAATATTTTTTTTTAATTTTCGGGCGTTGTAGTTGAAGGGCAGAAAGAAGGAAAATATAAATTAATGAATTATAAGTTACAGGTTTATTTTAATAATATAGAAATTATTAAAATAAGGATCTTCATATCACGTAGGAACTGAATGATGTAAATACCTTATTTGTCTTTAGTGCGAATAGCGGTTTCCTCTTTTTGCGCTTATTCACAATACTGCCTTTATATCTGCCCTCTATCGTATCAACAACAGCGGATTTACTACCTTTAAGAGCATATCTGAGAAAATTGACTATATCCTGTCTGCTAATCCTTCGGCTAACATTCACTTCTGGGGACTTCAATATTAACAATGTGGAATGCTTAGCTCCCTCAAACAAAACAGATGATGCAGAGAGGTTATGTCACAATTTCTCCATTGCGCATCATCTCACTAAGATTGTTAACGAACCGACCCCCGTGTCCGACTATGAGGGTCAGTATGCAAGATTCCTAGATATTTTTTTCACTTGTCTTGAGCTGTGTTAAGCTTCTATTGTTTCCACTGGGATCTTCTGACTACTCGATTGTATCAGTAAATATAAAGTTGAAATGTAATAATCCTCAGACGTAACTCGCCAATCGTATCGAATATCGATGCCTCGTTGCTGACTGAGATAGCTTCCGTACCTTTATCTCTGCATTCCATGTGTTCTAAATATTATCAGCCCTTACGCAACAGTAAATTGTAGGTATAGACCGCTTCATCCATTCCAAAAAATTCCAGCGAAAACCTTATAGGCAGCCGTGGTACTCTTCAGAATGTGCAACTTCCATTGTCACAAAAATAGTTTTTTTTTCATTGCTTCTACCGTAATAAATCTACTGTAACTAAAACCGCATTCAAGTCTGCAAACAACAAACTAAAAAGGGTAATGCTCAGTTCAGATATTCAAAGGTAGCTAAGCAGTGGATTGGTTTCAACGAGTTTTGTAAAATATAAAAAAGGGTCTTGATTTAACAAATCAGGTAGCTGGTCAGCTTTCCCTCAGTACATACTTATAAGTCTATTGTGCCTCATGTGTTATGAGTACGTTTCTGGAATCTAGTAGTCAACCAGCTCAGCAAAAATAACCTCATTGACATGCAATATGGTTTCAGTTTTTCTAGATCTATAGCAGATGTTCAAAGAGTTATATCTCAGTGGATTAGCGACTCTCTTCATAGAGGTTTCTTTTTTAGGGCAATTGTTCTTGACATATTACGGCCTTTGATAGGATATGGAAGAAACGTCTACTTCACAATATCTTAAGCTACGGTATAACTGGAAATGCCTACTCAATTATTACATCATATCTCTTTGATAGGACAATGAGAGATGTTGTCAATGAACAGTATAAATGGTGGAGTCTCTCTGGATCCAACTGCCTTCCTGATTTACATAAATGCTCTTCCCAGTCACACCCTAAGATAAATCGTAGACGTTTATGCTGACGACACTACCATCTATGGCAACACATGAATAGCCGTTTATGATGAACTATTTTATGGTTCTGTTTTCTATGATCTTGAGCATGTTGTACAATGGGGAAACATGTGGTTGGTTACTTTTAATGCATCTAAAACAAAGCTGCACGTTTTACATTATCGACACTTTTATCCCAAACCGGCATCAATTGAAATAGATGGCTAACATCTTGAGGATACTCCATGTTCTTACAATCTTGACCTAAACGCCTGGTCTTCAATGGAACATGGACATCAAATCCATTGCGAAAGTCGCTGGAAAAATATTGGGGCCATTCTACCTTTCTATTATATATCTCACTGCTGATTCAATTTTATACCTTTATAAAAGCCGGGTACGTCTAAGCCTAACCCTAACCCACATCTCTGCAGGAGGTGCTAGAAAGACCTTACCTTTACAGAGATCAAAATAAAATTCGTATCCTACTAGAGGATGCCCTTTTCCCTTCCCTGCAATCCTTGTCAGACAAAACACACGAGCATGCCTCTTCTTTATCGTCTTTTTTGATGAAAAATGTTCGTTTTAGCTCCAAACTCTGCCCGCCTCGCAAAACTTTCACGATAAACATCAGCCTATTTGAAACCACTATAAATAATTTCCCCTAATCATTATCTGTGCATACATCGGAGCGTTTATTCAAAACATTTTTCTAATAGCTGCGTGCCTGTAAAACTTTGTCTGATTTTTCTGCTTTCCAATTGAATACACTTTAGTCGTCCTCCCGTTGAACATGAACAAATTCTTTTTGAACCATCCCCTTAATTAATCATAATTACCAAATTTCCACTGGTAACGAATGCTACGATATAGTACCATAAACTACGCTACACTGATCACTCTTAGTATTGAGTGGCCTCCGGACCTTGATAAGTAGTTATTCTTCGTATATAAAAAATAAAACAGCAACCACTGTTTTTATGTGTTCATAAAAATTTCCTGTTCTCAACAACTCATCAGGTGATGTTTCCATTCGTGGTTTACAACAAAAAGTAACCTGGTTTTTGTGGGAAAAAGAAATTTCTATTGCCACGTTGTTACAAGTCAGCCATCTTGGGTGCTCTGCTAAGCAAAATATCTGTTTAAAATCTTAATTTCGTATTTTGTATTTTTTGTGTTCATTTCCAATTTTTTCCCTATTATTTATTATTTCCTATTTTTTCATAATTTTATTTCTACATTTATGCGTGTTTATTCTAATATTCATTCGGTGTTTATCATAACAGTTTCAACCCGTTAAACGAAAACGGTTAACATTGAAATTAACAATATTTAAAAATAATCATTTATATATATATATATATATATATATATATATATATATATATATATATATTCCCCTTCCATACTACTTTTTAACCTAGATTCCGTACGCTTCAGAGTCTATGGCGACGAAACCAAGTCGTATATAAATTGTATTTTGAGTTTGTATGTGAATGTCTATATGTAAATATTTATTATCATCTCCGGTCTTCTGTTATGAAGTGTTTTGTATAAAACAGACTACTAAGGGGAGAAAATACTTCGATAAAAGAAAACAACACACAGGACATTTACTAGCTTCTTTGAAATATATGTCGCCGCTACAAATTAAAGTTGACAAGCAAGACACTTACAGAAAAGCGAGATTCAAGAAAATGTACTACTTCAAATCATAGAGTACACTTAAAGTCTGTTCTCATTTTTGGGAATCAACAACCCATAAGTTTATATGGATGTACTGTTAGAATGTCCTAGACTGACAATTTTTATATATATATATATATATATATACTTAATTTACTCACATAAAATTAATGTACGAAAGTATAGATTTATGCGTAAACTTTAAGTATTTACTAAAAAAGTGGTCAATACGTAGTAGAGCTAGTTAGTAAGTTATAGAATATATATGGTTTCATCCACTCTAGGACTCTTCAGGCTTATGCGAATAAGCCTGAAGAGTGCTAGTGTGGATGAAACGCGGAATATTCAGTGTAGCTTAATCGTCATATATATTCTATAACTTAATATATATATGTATATTTTATAACTTAGTATATATATATATATATATATATATATATATATATATATATATATATATAATTTGTATATTTTACAAGAGGCACCGTTTTAACCTCTTTGGACCAAAATACCGTAGGTTTACACCAAGAGATTCCACATATAATCTATTAGGTTTACGCATTTTGCAATAACATTTTATAACAATAGAACTCTATTAAAGACACATTATTCCGTAATATTAAAACATTACGTTTATTCCTAGGAGCGTCATGTTCCTCGTCAGAGGAAGCACCTAAAATGATCCGCTATATTCTTAAAAAAGTGTTAAGCCTCTATTCTACACCGGGTGTATTTATAAACATGGTTTCTGTTTGTCGAATAATTACACATTAAATACCCCGATTACAAACGTCGGAATCTCCGGAAAAAATAATAATTCCCACTTCTTTAAAATTTTTGCCAGTACTATTTGCATTTATATGTTTCTAAAATCACTAGGAAACAACCACCCTCCTTTAGTACTTATTTGTCGTTTTATGTTACTAAATAGACTTTTGCCGAACATATTCTTCTTTGAGGTTTACATTTACTTCATTTACAGTGACAAATAATAATTATTTATATTTTATTTCAGTAATAAAGTTACCGTGAAAAATCATTATAAATAGTATTTCAATGTAGTAATGAAGATAAAGAGACAATAATTCGTTTTTACTCAACGGGTATTAAGGACGCTTTCGAAAAAAATATTTAATTTCATTTGTTTTTATGCGTTGCAAATTCGACGTTTTCACTTACAATTTGTTCATATTATAAATGATTCACAAACCTTTAATAGCTTAAATTAAAGCACGCTATGGTTTGCCATGTTCTTATGTACTTAACAATTTATTGAATATAAGTTTTTTACTTCAGTAATAAAGTTACCACAATAGTATTTCGTTGTTAATATAATATTACTAGGGACGTATGGGAGAATATTTCGTTTCATTTTGTTTTCGAGTCATATGTTTGCATGTTTGTTCATATTAAAACCCCTCCAAGTTGAAAAAAATACATCACACTATTATTACACACGTAAGGATGTAATTAAAATTTTATTTAACTTCATATTAAACAAATAAAAAGGTTACATATGAATATATATTCGACATTCCACCCATCTTTAAAATTCTTAAAAATTCTCCCTTTTATAGGTTTTCTGGTATGCAGTAAAAAACACATTACGTTTACAATGTGTATATAATAATGCAACTTACAATGAACATCCACTTTATAAACACGTTTTGTTTATGAGGTTCAGCTTATAATGAACACAATTATTGTAAACTGCGCACCAAATATGGGGGGGGGCTACCAGGCATCATTGGTCGATTTCACGTGTATCAGCCTCTACCCAAAAACACCAAACAAAATTGAACCATAAAGTAGGTGTAAATTTCAGGTTTTATTATAATAAAAAAAAGTGATCTCCGACTTTTGAAAAAAAAATATCATTTACTCAGATCTTGGAATCTATTCGTATGCTGGAGTTTTTTTTTTAAATGTTATTTTCGTTTTCTGCACACTCGAAAACCTTAAAAACTGGTACATTTAAGTGATTTATCGACGGTGGATTCTTAATATTTATTAACAAAAAATAAATAATGCAAGATGATGTTTTACAATGGGTTCGAGTGGAAAAGGGGGTTTGTAAATATTCTTTTACATTGAGGAGGGAAGGCTCTTTTGTAAATATTTTGACACTTTACGATTGAAAAAAAGAGCGTACAGATTTAATTTAATAGAATACCCTAATTACAAATAGCGACGTACGAAAAATACACACACATTTTAAAATAGCTATTGATCTAGGATGCATAAAATGGCACTGCGCGATAGCATCGCGCCATTTAAAAATATATTTTTCAGGTTAAATTCATGTTTTACGATATTTTTTCATATTTTTCCGCCCAAGAAGAGATTAGTTACTAAACACTCTAAGCATTCCTTACAGAAAATTTAAAGTAAAAATGAAATAGATAAACACCATAATTTATTATACAATACCTGTTTACACTGAAACACTTATCACAATATTCTGTGGATCTATTTAAAAAAAAAAAACCTTGTTAAACTTTGTGACATATTTCCATTCTATGGAGGTCAGGCGCGAACGAACACCCCATAATTTTATTAGATCATATTTCTTCAAACTGAAACATAATTATCAAAGTATACCTACGCAGATAGAGATATGAAAAGTCTTTATGAAAGTGTGTGCCCATTTCCATTCTATGGAGGTAAAGCGCGAACACAGACCCCACAATTTCATTATACAATCCCTATTTAAGTTAAAACATACTTATTAAAGTATTCGTATGTAAATCTGTATCCAAAACACTTGTAAACGTCTTTTTTTTTTAAATTTTATTTCCATACTTTGTCGACCAGGCGCGAACGCAGACCCCACAATTTTAATGAACCACCGTTCTGCCAGATCAAACACATCCATTACTGTGTCTCGATACATTTTCTATAATTATATGTAATCAGGTTTTAAAATAGTCAACCATATAGGATCCTATTCGTGGCCACACACGCACACACGCACACACGCACACACATCCAGATTTATACAGGTTGACCAAATAAAAACGGGCCCTAACTCTAATTGGGCCCCATTTCTTAGTATTTTGTTTGAATTAAATGAAACTTTGGTGATACCTAGTTTATTGTATTTAAAACATCACATCAAGACACTAGGGTATCTTGCCTTTTTTCTCCGTTCAACAGCATATTTTCTAGATGGCCTCCATTTAGGTTTTGTTTTTTTGGGGGGTCACACTGTATTATATATATATATATATATATATATATATATATATATATATATACATAATCTTTGAATTTGGTGTCAAACAATAACAACTAAAAAAATGAAACCACTTTCGTTGACCATCTTTTGAGTGTAAGTCAATAAATAAAACTATTCACATTGCTGAATAGTTTTATTTACATGGATTGACATTGGACCACAGGTTCTAAAAATCAGTCAACATTTATTTACCATGAAACACTGTTCCGGGTATTTTAAAATAAATCATATCATGGCTCTCTAGTAGAGTGTATCAAACACAACCTTTCTTAAAATATATGAAACACCACATTTTTGATACTAGATTTAGTTTTTTTTCCACTCCACTATCCACTGCGTTTCAGGGTCTGTGGCGCAGTGGACAGAGACGTTTAATCTCTTCGGTTCCAGGGAAAAATAATCTTAAAATAACTGTTCCAATCCTACTCAAAGCCGCCAGACGCGTACCTGCCCAAAAACGTGGGGAGACGACAACAGCTATGGATGGCAGTAACTGCTAGACATTGGTTAGGGATTAATTGTTTTGAAGAAAATATTTGTTTTATTTTTGCTAATACAAGAAAGGTGCTGATGTCTTAAAATCGTTAGTGTAGGGCATTGCAGTATGAAGGCGGAATCCATTACAAGGTGGTTATATCTTAAATTTCTTCTTGGTCAAATAACACGGCAAGTAAGTAACTAACAAGATTTCTTTTTTCCGAACAGAAAAAAACTATTTTAAAATTAAAACTTTTCTTGTATAAAATGTCTTTCTATGTAAAATCATTTATTTAAATGCCTGCATAAGAAAATATAATTAAAAAAAAGACAATTTTGTAATAAAAGATACATTGGATTTTTATAATGTAAATTAGTTTTCTTTTTTTTTCGAACAAATAATTATTTTTTATGAAACATATACTTAAATTAAAGCGATTTTGGAATTTCAACAACAAATTAATACTTTACATATTTTATGACCGAGAAGCGCCACCTGGCAACAGATTACTGAAAGGCTCTGAAATAGATGTCCGCAGCCAACAAATTGCAGAAGGTCCTTTTTCTTTCGTGGACACAATAACTATTAAAACTAAATTAACTTTTCTAAATAGAATATTTATTTTATTATTTAAGAATATAAGAAGATGTTTCTTTTTGTTTTCATAATAATAGAAACTAACTTTTTTTTTTATCAATATATATATATTTTGAGTTTTTCCTGTCTTGACTGTATGTCTGTGTTCCGTTCGGTTTCCTCACATAATTAAACGTGTCCACTTCCGGTAGCTTAATTTTTCCCGAGCACTGATCTTGGACATTACTTTAAACTATATATAAATCTGTTTTCTTTTGAAGGAGAGGCTATTTTTAAAACTATATCTACTTCAGTATTTTCTTGATTTTTTTTTATTTTTGAACTATTATCGAGATTCCCAAGACATTATCCTCTCATGTTTGCCATGGTTTTTGATTCTAAAGGTACACCCGACACTTATTGTTTTTTCTCTAAATAAACACCTTTAATAAAGTTGAACCACTAAAAACTTACAAAGATAGTCAGAAAACGAGCGCTTAAAAACTCGATTTTATATTTTGTAAAACAACAGTAAAAAGTCTAAATATTTTTATAAAATATTATGTGGGTGTAGTCTCTTTTAAAAACAATGTTTTCGTCAAACACAGTATTAACATGTGCGTATGCATTTTTGTTACGGTGCTATTTGTAAATATTTTTTGTATGTTAAATTCAATTTTCGCGATATTTTTTTAAAATTTAATTTTAAAGTTGAAGTACAGACTGGATACAAAATATCCTCCGCTCCCTATGTTAAACATGTTTTTTTTTTTAAATAATAATATTATTTTAGCACGGCACCAAAAATACACAAGTGTCCAGAAGTTTACCTTGTAATGTTCAATATTTTTTTTTTTTTAAATCATAAAACACAACGCGTTTAACCATTTTAAAATTTAACCTGCCATTATTTCTATTCCTATTAAATTCCGTGGTTATTAAAACAAAATTTAAATCACATTCTTACTTTGGAAATATTACTGCTATATAATTTTACCCACTTAAAGTTTGCGAAACATTGTCCATTAAAAATAAAAACAAACATCTGGGTACATTAATCGATACCGGTGTCGAACGTAAAAGTCCATTTTTAAAGATTGCACGGTTAATATTATCACTATTCATAAGGAAATCATCAAATATTTTGTTTTATGCAGTACCCACGTCTTCATTATTTACTATTCTGCAAGTGATATTTTATTTCGTCAGGCAATTATCTGCTCGATTAATTTTCTAAAGGACCGTTTGAATACATTCACAAGGATTCAAATATCTAATTATTAAAAAAAATATTTTTAGACGCGGCCAGGTTTTTATTATTAAAAAAGAATTTGCTTAGTATTTTAAAGCCATGACTTTTAAATCAAAATATAAAAGGCTAACCTACATCGTTTTTATTTTGTAAACAGAGGAATGTTAATTTAAGAAGTTAGTATAATTATAGATAATTATTAGATAATTATTCTTATTATAATTATTATTATTAGTAGTATTATTATCAGTAGTAGTAGTAGTAGTAGTAGTAGTAGCAGTAGTAGTTCCAGCAAGCAGTTTATAAAGGCTGTGGAAAACTCTTTAGAACCAAATGTATATTAAAAGTTTTTTTTATCGATATGATATCAACATATATAAAATAATATCTCAAATGAACCAGAAACACATGAATGTTATCTTCATCGCTATTTCTATGGAATTCATTACATAATGGCCAATTAATTATGAATCAGATTTTATGCAGTACGTACGTCTTCATAACTCAATAGTCTGCTAGAAATATTTTGTTTCGTGCAGCAGTTACGTGCTCGACTAAATTATGCTTTATTTTATAATCTTCGAAACACACTAGCCTCTACAACACACTCTTTTGTCGCCGTCGAAAATCACAAGAAAACAGTGTGTGTTTTTATCCCATCAGAAACACTTCCACTTGTGTTTTTTTTATCTCCCTGAAAACACGTCGTACTACAGATATACTATCTGTTCGTTTACTAATCGTTTTTTTTTCTTCTTTAATTTTTGATTTAACATATTGGTGCATCCTAACAATTGGCAATTCTTTACGATTTCGGATTTTTCCCACGGATTCCTCAGATTAGTATCGCTTGGACACTAAGCTACAATAGTATAACAGGACATAACCACAAGAAATTCCGTTCTAAAAATGTATTTTTTATAAATTACTAATGTTTGAGAGATCTGAACAATGTTGACCATAGCCTTTAGATTTCAACTTTTCACTTGTTTGTACTTTATTTTCGTGCGATTTTCATCGAGTACAGGTATAACTTCCAGATTAAGAGAAAAAATTAAAAAGAATAGTAGGACCTGTACAGTGCTGCCTTTATTATTTGCTGTTTGATTTTTCAGTTTTTTGTAAATATTTCAAGCTATTATCTGCACTGAAATGCATATATTAAAAATCATAACGCTCTACTACAGTGAACACCCACTTTTTGGCCACTACCGTTAATGATGCTGTACTTAGCATTTAGGTGGTCTTTGTTTCTTTGGTATGTTTTACGTAAATTTCTACGATAATGATCATAGACTACTCGCTTACCTTTCTCTATTCCCAAAAGACCTTGAGAAAATTGTATACAGCTTACCAGCAGAAAAATGGAAATTTTTCACTGCTAAGGGCATTTAATGGCTGTACATTGCTTATAATCAGTATGCCGCCATAAAAAATTCATCAATAAATATATTTTTTTTATTATTATTCACCTCTTAATTTAGGTCGTAAAGGTTTAATATGGTTTTACAAATAGTCATTATGGAATATAAGTTTTCTGATTATCACCAGTTGTTTTCATTTGTTATATAAATTTATTATTAGAAATTACACTGGCCTATTACGGTCATACTACCTTAATTGTCTTTTTATTACTCTGAAACTTTAATATGAACTCGATGATAATCGCAAAAGACAATTACGAGAAACTGCAAAAATAATTTAAACGTTAGGTTGACATTGTTCATGTCCGCCGTGATGTTGTTTATGGTGTCCCGATATTGTCATGATAAAGTAGTCGGGGTGTCGTGACTACTAGATAGAATTTTTGCCGTTCAAACCTTTCTTCGTGTCCCGCGTTGTGTCAGAATAGTTTCATAAAAGAAGGCTTGACATGATGCAGCCTAAAAAAAAAACACTGGTCAGTTCTTGTAGTTGGGGTTGCCAAGGATATCTAAGACCTCCAAAAGAATGGTAGTAAACAGCTGATTGACACCAATAACAAGATTTATTGAAACACATGGGTGTTAAACATATGTGAAAAAATGGTTAAGAAATAAAGTTGAATACCGGAATTACGGAGAGAATATGGTTGACTGGTGGAAAGGTTTTGGTAGTAAAAATGACAGATATGTCGGCGCCGGAGTTGTCTGCAAGGAAACTGGTTCTCGGTCAAGGGGAAACGCACCGATCCCATTCGGTGCCCCTCTTTTCATGGACCAGAACCTTGGCAGTTGCCCATTCTGTCGACCAATAATTTAACACCACGACCGTGGTGGAGGAACAAGAGGAAACACTACGGCCATGGGGAAGCGACAAGAAGAAACGCCCCTCCCCCAGACTCGTATGTAATTGTTCATTCTTGAGCAGCCAATAGTCTGGGCTTAAATATCTTTGACCGCTTCAATTTATTTGACTGCTCCAAAGGTCTTTTTTCAAACTTTGCACTTTATTCACCCATCAGGTTGACCCAGCGCACGTGTCAATGTTCGAAACATTTGTGTTGGTTTCATTTTTATTAAAATCGAAATGATTTTCTTTTTTCCTCTGAGACGTTCGTATATCGTCTTAGAATTATTTGCTTTTGGTAAAAGGTTAGCAGGTAAACTCCTCTGGCACATTATTGACCCTTTTGTCATTTCTCTTATATTAAACATCTAATTTATTTTGCTTTTCTATTAACAACTTCGTCGTTTCTATCAACGTATCTGTATTTGGTGATCTTTTCTTTTGTTTTCTTTTCTTCGTTATCACTGATTTCCACAATTTGTTAATTATTAAAATCCAAATGATTCAGTAATTTGAAAATTAATTATTTTCACAACTAAATTAGTTTATTTTAAACTGCCTCATTAATTAAAGATTTGATTAATTTCACCAGTCAACTCATGACACTGAAATGGTAGTGTCATATTCCCTCCCATACCTATTTATTGAATTGTCTTCATGGATCAGCAAAAACCTCAACTATTTCACTTATTATTTGAATATGGAAAAATATAATTTAACAGCAAATAATGAGAATATCAAAATGATTAAAATAATACTGTTCTCAATAGGCGCATTGTTTTATTTCTTCAATGCAACTTAAAATTGTAACACAGTTAAAATGAACAACATATAATTCTCTCTTTTTTCAATGTCTAGTAGATGATCGTTATGATTTAGTCAATTATTTATGTATACATACATACATGGTTACATTAAAAAAAAACTCTTAAACTATGTTATTAGTGATGCGAAAACATTTTTTTAATGTCTAGTAGGTGGGGGGTAAGATCCAATATGCCTTGCCACCTATATTTTCAGAGCATGAAAGTGTGCTTATAGTGGTGCAAGAAATCTCTTTGTTTTTTTCAAGTATATAGTGAGTGAATTTTTCATTTTTTGGATTTTGTTTGTTTTGTTTTTGGTTATTTGTGGTCATGCGAACATATATATTTGGTTATTTATTTTCTTTTTTTTCAATGAAACTAGGTTAATAATAAAGCAAAACATCTCTTTTTATTCAATGTCTAGTAGGTGATTGTAGTGTTTTTATCAGGCATGCAACTTTTTTTTTGATAAGCGCAGGGGTTCTTCTAATGCAGTTTCTGTCTGGTGCAAGTTACTTGACGCCACGTCAGATTCTTCTTTTGCATTTTCTTGATGTGGTTGTGTAGCTATATCTTTTTTCTTCTTTCTTCCAGCCCTTTTGCAACATTTCCGGTTTTTCTCTTTTAATTTTCCTTATACAAATACATGCAATGAAACCTGTTATCATGGCAGTTATTATCATACTTATTAGAATTGCTGAAACCATCTGAAAATTGATTTTTATATTTCCGGGGGGGGGGGTCCTCTTTCTTATTCCTTTTACTTGTTAGCGGGTTCATCTAACTTGACTTGTTTTAACGGCCCCATTAATTTAGGAATATATTCTATGTGATTGGGGAAGATTTAGTGTTAAAGGTTCCTATAATTTTACCCATATTTTAACCGAGATATTTGCTAACCGCAAAATAGTATCTCTTATCTCAAATGATTCTTTTACTTAGTAGTATGGTGAGGGTATAATAGTATCCCCTTATGCTGTACAGCTCATTAGAGTTTCTAGAGTGTTCATTGAAGGTAAAACATCGAGCGTTTTTGATTTCTCCCTGTATTCCTGTGTCAGTTGTAATTTGGATGTCGTGGCCACTGTCTTATTTCATCAGCTAAAACAACAGCTTGTGTTAGCTTGATACTTGGTTAGATTTCTACTTGACATCTTCTTCATATTCCTCCTTTGCACTCTCTGAAAAATTCAACAATGCAAAGGTTTTGTGTACTATCTACATATATATACACACACATATATATATATATATATATATATATATATATATATATATATATATATATATATATATATATATGCTTTTTTCTTTTGCATGAACGAAAGTTAATTTATCCCTTTAAAAAATAGCTAACTCATCTCTAATAATTTAAAATGCCTCCTCTTTCCGGTTCCGAGGAATACATTCAATGCCTTCTCTATTATATGGGGTAGTGACCTCTTAGTTTTACTTTTAAGCAATCTCATTCCCTTGATATCTTTTTCTATGTTTCTCCAGTAACATTTAATCCCATCTCATGTAATAGAAATCACCATAAATTTGAGCAATCCTTGTTATATCAACTCACGCAGGGTTTTTTGAATTTCCTTACTGCAACAGTGGTTTCTTCTAATTCGGATTCCATATGAGGATGCAGTGCATTGTATGTTTAAAAATCTATTGTTTACGCTATTAACCATTTTGCACGTGAATCGTCACTTCATTAATTTTATGGAATATAGTGTTTTGGCTACGTTTCCAGGCCCCAACCTACCACAAACATTATCGATGCTATCAACAGTTTTCCTCCATCCATATCTGTGGAGAGATAAAAGATGGGCCTGTTTTACTAAGTTGTTTTATTACATGGACATTTCGTAATAATATTTACTAAACCTACTAGCACTTGGTAAGCCGACTGCTTCTGGTAGTTCAACCCCTTACTTTTTTAATAGAACACCTGACTCTGTCATTTAATGGTACCTCAGATTGGTCAATATGTTCCTGCTTTACTTTTTTGAATGCTGATAAAGGAATCTTATCATCTGTTTCTCAGTCCCCTGAATGAAGGGCCATATGGACCCCTGCCTTCTCGACTGGATTTGAAGTTTCGGCTAGCTCTTATGTACAGGGTATAAGCTGAAATTGGACGTCCTCATCAGAGTCCGTCTCTGGGGTGGGACGACCCACCTGGATTTTTTAACTCTCTTGCTTTGTTTATTAATAGATGTAAGTTTTCATTCATCTGTTTCTGCCAATTTTAAATCGTCGCTCTTTTGTCGTCCCACTTAGTTGGTCCCATATAATAAACGATGCGGTCAGTTTTTTTTCTACTCTACGGTAATAGGATATCCACTTTATATCAAGTTTACCATGTTTAACATGTACTTTATAATATACAGGGTCGTCTACATTTAGCTTTTTCTCCACTCTATGTCGGTTCTTCCTATTATTTCGCTTTTTCTAGGCTCGTTCAATTCTCTTTCTAGCTTGGGGTGCAAAATTTAGTTTGTTGTTTATGGAATAGTTTGTGATGGTCCTATCCAATGGAATTCCTTCAAAGCTTAGAAAAATATCGATGGGCAGAACTTCATCACGCCTGAACAGCATGAATTAAGGTGAGCATTGGGGGGGTAAAACTCACAGCAGTCAATGCCTTATTACCGTGCAATCTCTGTTTTTCCCTAAAGTAAGTTTTAACAAAATATCCACCAAGAATCTGTGAAAATGTTTAATTGTAAGGACCAGGGATATCCATGCTTATCGTTTGGAAAGGGTAGGATGGGATATCACTTTCTAGTAATGATGAGACACTATCTTTTCTACTTCTTGATTGGTATGTTTCACATAGATTTATATATTTGTTGACTCCCCTGTATAGCCCTGGCCAATAATATTTTTACTTATGAGCTCATGGGTTTTGTATACTCCCAAGTGACCTAGATGATCATGATATTTTGTTTAATATATATCTTCTAAAAGATACGTTTTCTTATATCCTCACTCTTACCGGACAGGAAATATAATAGACCATCCTGTCTCATATATTTAGCCGACCAAGCCCTTGGCGCCTTCTTTGATTAATTGTCTGGATTGCACTACACGTATTTTTTCAGACATTGGTCATGTATAGTTTTATAACTTATCCTTCTCAAAGTCCTATCTGCATCACATTAGGTTAGCCTACTTTGTAATGTATGCGAATTTAGAACTTTTATTTCGTACGCCTTATCGTCCACTTATAGCTCTTTTTTATTCCAATTTCAATTTATTTGGAATACGTGTTAGTCGCTCGGTCCAAGTATTGTCTTTCCCGGGCAAATCCTCGATTTTGCAGTGGTACTCATTGATTCTCAACGCCCTTTGCTTTAGTTTTTGTTCTTCAAATCTTCAGTTAGTAAATATTGTAGAGGGTTAGGATCCGTCTTAATAGTAAATGTGCATCCATTCAAGTAATTGTCCAACATTTGTAAAGCATATATCATAGCATATGCTTATATTTCTATCACTGGCGACCGTTGTCCTCTGGGACTTAGCAATTGTGACAAAAATAAATTGGGTACCGGAACCATTTTATGGGATATTACGTTGTGGGATGATGCGTTAGACATGCTCCTACACATTGGTCAGTTCCATCTGTATACACTAGTGTTGGCTTACTTAAACCAACATACTTTTATAGTGGAATGCCCGTTTTAGTGTATCAATTGAACGTTGACACTCCTCTGACCATTTGAACCGAACATATTTCTTGGTGCGAGCTATTATTGGACGTGTTATACTTGGGGATGCAGTTATAAATCTTCTGTAATGACTTATAGCACTTTTAAATCCTCTCACCTGTCATACAGTTTTTAGTTCTAGTATAGACCCGATTTTCTCGAGTTCGTCACTATCAGGTTTATTCTGTTTCGGTTAATGACGCAACCTGGTCTCTTTGTTTAGGAATTGACATTTTCTTAATTTCGAATTCAACCCATGTTGCTTTAGTCTGTCAAATGCAGTCTGCAAGTGTGTGAAGTGTTCGTCTACATTACATGAAAAGATCAGAATGTCGTCCACATAGGTCACAGGAAACTGTTTTCATCCTTCAAACGCTACCGACATAAATTGTAAGAATATCCCAGGTGCATTAAAGAACTCCAAAAGCATTACCTTTAATTGGAAATACCCCGTTTGACAAGCAAATGCGGCCTTATTTAGATCAGTATTATCAAGGGCCACCTGCCAGAATGTTGATCTCAAATTGAGGGAAGAAAGATAAGTGTCTTTTCCAAGTAGAGGTAGTAAGCCCACCACCTTTTTTATTCAGAATGACTCTTGACAAACTCCACCGCGATTTAGATTGTTCTATCCCTTACTTATTCCTCAACCACTTTTCGCTTATGGATTGGAGTTTGACAAAGTTTCATCTTTATATGAGGCTGGTCTTTAATATATTTTTTAATTTGGGCAGCTGACGTTCGGTCAAGTTCCTTATCTGAATTAGCTTGTACATCTTGATTGGTCTGACCCTGCACCTATAAGATGAAGAAACTACAACATCTTCTTTTATCCTTCCTTCATCATTCTCGTCGTCGTGGAAACTTTTAAAATTTAAGTACTCCTTGCCCATCACGAGACTTGCATAAACTAACTATTTCCCTCGATTTTCTTTAATGGTTTTATTGGTGGCGTTTGTCAACAGAATGGGAACAGTTCTGTTCCTTCAACCACTTAGTCACAAAAAGTGACTTCTCTCGTACTGCTATCTTCCGTCCCAGTGGAACTTATAAGAAAGAGTCTTTTCTTTTATTGTTTTAATTTTGTTTATATGTCGCAACAAGACATGTCAATTCCTGGCAGAGAGGCTGTATCATTTAATGCTAATACAAGTAGTTTAACATCATCCTTTGTATAGACAGTAATCACTTATTGAGACTACTACCTACCGGTACTTTCAACCTATTTAATTTTAATAAGTTCGGATCAATATATATATATATATATATATATATATATATATATATATATATATATAGTAAGTAAAATATCTTCTTACCGACTATAGGCAAGCAACACCGCTTTTAAAAACTACCCCCAGGGTCTTCAAGAACAAGGACTTTACCCCCTAGACAAAAGTGATTGTATGCAACGCCATAGTGTTCTCATCCTAATATACGCGTGCAATATATGGACCCTCTACAGTAAAGGTGATAAAAAAAACTCGAAAATTTCAACCAGAAGAAAAATTGCGGTCACTATGTGGATTAAGTGGGACGATTGGTGTCTAACATAACTTTCCTCGAGAAAGCAAACGTTACCGGTATTGAGTCAATGATCATGAAGCACCGACTCAGACGGTCTGGCGACGTTGCTCGCATGGGGGATACTAGCCTGCCGAAACAGGCACTCTTGTCAAATAAATGCAGAAAATAGACCCAAAGGCCTCCTTCTATTTAGATAGAAAGACCAGCTGAGGAAATCTCTCGCGAGGCCAGTATAAATCAGAACAACTTTGGAGACTAATCTAACAACTTATATGAATGGAGGAACAGAACAAGCCAATTCGAAGAACATAGACAATCTAATGACTAAACGGGAACAAAGATACTGTAGAGCAAAACAATCACAGCATCCTCCACAATAAGCGAAAATTGTTTATTTTTCAGCTACAAACGGATTCATAATCTAGATAATGACTAAAATGCATAATACTTTCTCTTCTGCTTCTTTTCTGTATCGGACTTAAAAAATATATGAGAGTTGACCCCGGACTTATGCTACCGGCGACTCGGGCGGTGATTAAAGCACGATTAACTTCCTATATTTATTATATTACTGTGTCAAAATACAGCACTTATTATTGTTGTCATTTATAATTTGTTCTAAATTATATACAATGCAACGGCCACTTTTTCGAATTACATTCTAATTTGAGAGCTGTGAATATTGCAAGTTGTTGAATCTCTGTCTCGTGTTGTCTATTATTCTATAAACAGTCAGCATGGCCTTCTTCTGTTGAAATCTTAGCGGTCGGAAGTGTCGGTGAACTTCGTATTGTTCTAAGCCCTGAGATGAGCTTCTGCGGTCGTGGTAAAGAACCCCTCTTTTATCGCCAGTCTTAACCCAATCGAGAGCGAGTTGGTCTTGTGCAAAATAAGGAAGATTACATGTTATAAGGGCATTCCATTTTATTGTAGAAAAGTTATCAAATTTTTATTGTCTTTCCAAAACCTCTCAAATAGTTGGAAATCGGCGTATACGTTACGGCTAATTCATTATGTTCTCTCACAGTGGTGCATGGGTTGGTTTGGACTTAGGCTTTAATTGATCGGAGCCAACATCCGATGGCTGACTACTATGCTCATTATCTTCAAGACTCTTGTCGACGCCGGGAAACGTCTTAAACGACAGTTGCGTTCTGCCCCCAGTAATGTTTCCTGGACCAAACGCTTCGTTGATATCGCGAGTTGTTTCAGCAGCTTTTCGACCTAGCAGTAAGTGAAACAGGAAAATGTGTACGACTTTCCCTGTTAGTCGATATTATATTGTAGTTTCTGAAACTAAACATATTTTTAAACGATTGCAATTTAAACGATAAGATAGAGCGACAGACACTTTTTAACTTGATATATGAAGTAAAGATATTATAAGTAAAACCTATTTGAAAAAATTCTCAACCTGATACATTCGATGTGCAAAATTTTACAGATAGGCTAGTAGAGGTATGTACACAATCTATTTCCACGCAGTATATACTAGCAAAACATTTTATATTGATTATGTAGATTCATTTGCGCGTTAAAACGTATTCATAGAAACCATTTTCTATAGTAGCATGAAAGTAGTGAACAAATATATAATTATTGAAAAGCAATGCGTAAACGTTCTATTCCTGTTTGAACTTCTTACCTTAATCCTGGAGTGCATCGAGATCAAATTTCTCGAATATAATATCACTTATATCTATAATTGCTTATATTTTCTCGAAGCATTAGATTATATAAATTTACTCCTTGAACGTTTTATTTTATCATACCCATTTTCCATTTTTATTCTTGTAAATTTTGGAATAACATTTTTCACCATGGCCGTAACTTTTTAAAGAAGGATGACAGTCTTTTCAAGTCTTGCTTGCTGTAAATTAGTTTATCGAACGCTGGCCTTATTTTATTTGCAGAAACGGTTATAGCGCCCTATCAGTCGGCGAGCCGTGTGACTTTTTCAGGGCCCACTTGAATGTCTCCATCAACCATGTCAGCCTGGACAATGATCTGATATTGTACTGCGGGGTCGTAATATGATTAAACTGGCACGTATCGCAGAACGGCGCCGAAACGTGTAAATATTCCATGTAAAACTATTATCGTGCAATTTGTCGTAATTCTTTTACGTTTTTCGGTTTCCGACTATTGAATGTGGTTGTAAACGATGATGATATAGTACTGGCTATATAAACGACCTGCAGATTCGTCTTTGTCCATGTTTGGCCGATAAGTATAATATCCCTAATAGTTTTTGTGCAGTTTTTTCTCCATATGCCCCACACAAGAATCCTGCAGGAGCTTTTTATTGCAAACCCTGTCGTAATATGAAACGGCATCATTGTAATGTGGAATAACTATCGGATGTTTAAGGGTTTTATTATAGATTTTATTCTTTATTATCTGGATACACTCATCATTTAATACCACTCCATCATGTCTGTAAGGGTGACTGGAATTTTCTTTCAGTATGCGCGATCATATTCTTTATTGGGCAGTTAGTGTTTTATGTTGCGAGGACTGAGTCCGCGAATACTCCGTTTTTCTTTAAAACAAGTCTGAATTACCCGTTGACATGACGTATAATTAAACAAGTACGTACTAAGTTTTTACACTAATTTTTTAAATCGTAGTTTAATAGTATCGTTCCACAAGGTGAAGGTCTATGTTCGGTATATACAAGTAGACTTTGTTTTTCTCTATTAACGACAAACTAAAGTTTATCATCTGTCTTCAAAGTAAACGGTCTGTAGTGGAAGTATCTGCGAAAATTTGGAGATAGAGAGAGGACGGCCATTAGTCACGTGTGTTAACTAAGCTTGGTCCGCAAATTCCTTAATGGAATTCTACTCCCACCAAAATACTGTATTTATACTATACATCCGTCAGTATATATATATCCTTCATCAATCACCATAAAAACATCATTATTTAGTTACACTACTGAGAAACTATATATTTGACAATATGCAACGGGTGTAAAGAGCATTTAAATGTTATATACAAAATAAAATATTAACAAGGAAAGCAAAATGATACAGAAATGGGTGTAAAATACGTGACAAATGAAAAGCAGGAACTAAGGATCTCCATTGCTCACAATCTTCCTTTATAAGTTAAAAACCTAAAAAGGGTCCCTTTAATTAACTTACAGCAGACATGCAGTTTCCTAAAAACGGTTCAAAGCTGACGTTTGCTTGTGTTTCCTTTAGACTATTTGCTTTTGTTTGATAAGAACTCTTTTTATTTAGTTATTTTAATTTGAAGTAATTTTAAGTTAATTTTGTTTGTGTGTCTACGGATATCTTTTGTTTCTATACATGTTGTGTCTGTATCAATAACAACACGAATGCAGAAAGTAAAGGTAAAACAAATATATTCAGACGAAAAGATGATACATATTTAAAAGGTGAAGTTGTACTGCAGTTGGAAGATTGTCCGACAGAGGGCGTGTTAAAGTCTTTCATGGAGCAACCCGCACATGTGTCTTGCCTATCCGGCGTTCGGGCACAGCTGCCCGGTCTTGCTGACTTGATACCTTTATCTATATCTTTTCACCCACCTATGCTAATTAGTAGGCGTCTCCACAACAATACAAAAATTGATTGAAAACTTGCACAGAATTTTGAAACTGATAAATGAAAAAAAATTAACCGGATTGATATAATCAAATATTTGTCGCATATCCAATCAGACTAAAGAAAAACTCTGGAAATGTGTTATAGCGCCCTATCAGTCGGCGAGCCGTGTGACTTTTTCAGGGCCCACTTGAATGTCTCCATCAACCATGCCAGCCGAGACAATGATCTGATATTGTACTGCGGGGTCGTAATTGTTACCAGCTTCCTTGGACTTATTACAATACCCGTTGGATCATTTTATATGTCGAATATCAAGAGCTTCAATTACAGGATTTAGCATACACTTTCGATTAGAAGTTCAATATCCTTTTTTTTTTTGCTGCATCAATATATAATTTCGTTTAATCTATGTAGCTAAAATCATTTAAAAACATTACACACATTAAACTTAATTTTCGATATTTATTACCTTTAGCAAAGCAGGCGAAAAACTTTTATAATATTTGCTAATATGTTTCATGCGAGGAGATGTATAAACATCAAACACTCATGGGTTAAGGAAATATACTTTATATACTGTAGTCTTTGTCTAGCATACAATGACATTTATATATTTGAAATGTAACTTTTTTCAATCAGAAATTTTAAATTCCTAAATTATTATTTATTTGTACTATCTAGTATATTGAGCAAGTTTATTTAGCTGGAACAGTCTCATATAAAATATTACATCCAACAATATTTTGTAAGATATATAATCACTGGATTTGTAAACTAGTAGATATATTGCATTTCATTATGCTGAATTATATATATATATATATATATATATATATATATATATATACATATATATGTGTGTGTGTGGGTGGGTGTGTGTGTGTCTATGTGTGAATATATTTTCTATAGATATGTGTGCATATGCATTAGTATGAGTTTTAAATATGAGTCTTATATTTTCACATATTTAAACACGCACACAACCACACGCACACACACTTTATATGTGTATATATATATATATGTATATATATATATATATATATATATATATATATATATATATATATATATATATCAATGATTTAGACATTGCTTCTGTTGCCGGGGTTCGAATCCCTCGGCTGGCGTTAATCGTGACACCGTGCACTGAAGATTTCCGAAAGCGTTAACGATTACTGTCTGTAGGTATTTCATTATTATAGTAAATGATTCTGTCAGCCTTTTAAGGAAATTGTTTCTTTTTTTTGGAGCACTTTCAGTTGTAGCAAGTCGATTAACTTAGCTCATATGCATAAACCGTCAAGTAAAGACTAAATCACTCTGACTTACGTTAAAAAGCATTTTATTTCCAAATCACGATGCCATCACGTAAGACCGACCTTTCACCAAGCCCCTAATTTTGAAAACTACCGCTTAACACTCCATGTAGCAAGAGTGTACATATTTAAATTTTTGCAATCACTGAGATGCCTTGTTTTGTAAAAGACCAAACGTGATGGGAACTCATGACTCCCTCGAAAGTGTTTTCACCCATTGTGCTACAATAAAAAAATAGAACAATATAATAAGAAACAAAGAAAAAACTGACGAATGATGGACTTGAAATTAAAATGATTATCTTGTAAAATTTGTTTACGCGCGAGGGCAGATGTATGTTCTTTTTTGGAAATTGGCAACTTGATATAGATATATTTTCCAAGAGAAAACATTAAAGAAATTCTCAAACACTTACATAGAATTAATCGAGTCGAGCCGAAATGTTGCTACAATATTCTGTTTTTCCTATTTTTCTTTGGGGATCACGCTTCTTCAAAGCGATTAGAATAGAAAAAATTGTATTTTCCCAGCCAACCCCCCAACACTTACGGAAGGCCTTACGTCAGGGAAGAATATTAACTGAAACAATGCAAAATAAAGGGGTAAATTAAACATTTCCTTTCAATTGAGATTTTCTTATATGTACAATGTTACTTTCTTAGTATTAGCACTTATTAATTTATGCCAATTTAAGAAACTTCAACGTAAAAATACGATGAACACTATTTTCATAGAAATTTGAGCAACCTCAGGTTTGCAGCATATTCTTTGTATTTTCTGCCAGAAAAACTCATTTTTACGGTATCCATAAATATATCAGTTTTATCAAAATCTATTTTTTGATTAAATATTTTTATTATTCCGTACATTTCCCACGGGTCCCGCTAATATGTTAATATACAATTATACGTGAAATCTCCACTTCAGGACGTACGTTGAACAGATATGGCCATTCAAACAATGTCTTGACATGTATATACAATATATCCTATTAGATATTTATGTTAGATGTTTATTCATGAATTACGGGTAATTACCGCTACCACCAACATTCGTTTAAACAATTGATATATATCGTAATCTATAAAGTAAAGTAAAATGCCAATATAAAAAAAATATAAATTTACTTGCTACCAGATTGGTTCTTCCTCCTTTTTGCTACAATTTCCGACTCATGAATCTAGCAAGCGGTAGTCAGTCACCTCGTAATTTGAATATTTTCTGTTATCGACAGTCTAAATTTAATAGCAATTTAGAAATATTTCCATTCAAATTATATATATATATATATATATATATTAAATGCAACATACACTAGTTTTTCTTTCTTTTGGGGATCATCAGTGCAGAGTCTCACGATTAACACCGGTAACTGGAGACATCCCTGACTTTATTAGCAAGGAACTAATCCGTGCAGCCACTGTTTACCGCGAGTAATAATGTTAAAATTTAAATACTTATTTATAAATTATAAATATTTTTAAACGCTGCAAGAGTTATCAAATGATTATTTAATAACTTGCGCATAAAAGCTAAATTGACATACTTTATTTTTCAACTGAAAGTGTTCACCAAAAAGAAATGGGTGTCTTAAAGGAGCTGAAACAATTATTTACTAATATAGTTATTAAATACCTACATACACTACTGTTTAATCCTGTCGGGAATCATCAGTGAAGGGTGTCACGATTAAGATCGATCAATAGATTCGAACCGGTAACAGACGTCATCTTGGGTTAATTAGCAAGGACTTATTATATTCGACTACCATAACTACGAGAAATAGGAAATATATATATATATATATATATATATATATATATATTGATTTAAAAAAAATGCACGGAAATTTCTCGAGATATCGACTGGGGAAAATCGATAGCATACAAATCAATATGCCTGCCGAAATTAAAGAGCACTACTAACTTGGATGTGCCAGAAATAATAAAAAAAAAGATTAAAAGAAACATTTAATCTGAAATTACTGCGTTTAAAAGCGACTAAAACTTGACACAACGAAGGGAAATTAAACGGGGAAGAAACGGGCCAAAGTCCCCCCCCCCAAAAAAAAACAAAAAGAATGAACGTTTTAGTTGTCTCCGCATAAGAAATGTTTTCGAACCGCAATAGAAACAGACTCTAATATCTTTATATGGTCTTTGAGTCTGCTCTGTGTAACACCGCGAACCACTGTATTTTATATTTATCAGTACAGCATGGATTGTCACCCAAATGCTGGCCAATAGCAGAGTCCAAGGATACGGAGGGAGGAAGACTACCGGATCCTATCCTCCCCTGTCGATTTTAGATTGAACGTGCTGGTTTATACGAGTTAGTAAATGCAAAGATGTTCGCCCGACATAACAAACATCGCACTGCCAATTAAATTGATAAACAATATAACTAATTTGGGTGTAAGGCAAATTATCGTTACGAAAAGAAGGAAAATCAGGTTTCCTAGTCTATACCAAACGCAAGGAAACATAGTAGAAGATATTATAAACACTTCTTACAATCTGTTTTGACAATTTAAAACTCTTATCCCAAATCCCCGGTAATTTTATTTAAACCGGGCACTTCGCAGGGCCAAACTTTTTGGGGGATTTAAAATAATCAACCTTCTTGTTAATGCAGTCTTCAATAAGGTCTAAAGGATGAACATTATTGAAAATATTTCTCTGATCTAATCAAGTTCGGAGTCTTATCTGTTAGGTGAACATATTATGAGGGTTCTCTGTATCAGCGTATTAAGTAAGTCGACCTTGCGTGCTTTGGGTACAAAGGACGACCAGTTCACATATAAGCCAATAAAAGTAGGCTTCCTATAAATGGTAGTGAGAAAGCCCCCTCTTGAAGTTCAACAAGAAGGGAAGTCCTTCTCACTTTCCATATTGAAATTGAGATCCATGCAAGGATTTAAAAGGACGAAATTTCAGAGAGAAAAATACGGATTACTTTCTAGTAATATTGTTTTTCTCGGGATGGTATTTCCTGTAAGATGAATGGTCAGATTTATTTATTACAACTTTATATATATATATATAAAATGGTGTTCAAATGCTACAAAAGAGTGTGTTTTTAAGTAGAAATTTATTGGATTTGTATGTAACATCTGTTGTTCCAAACCTACGATAATTTTGCCCACAGAGGAATTTGTGCTATCCTTTTAATATATAGGAGATTTGTCGCATTGTCCTAAAAATCCACGTGAGATAAACTACAATCAAAAGAAACAAGAATATAGAATTCATGACCAATACCAGAAACTAGATGTTGATCAAAGTAATACTAATAGGATGTATTTGAAATATTTTATAGGGGAATAGAACGATACTACACTTTAAGGTTGTTTAAATCGGGAATAATTATAGCCCGTTTGAGAGTATTTTATCTGCTAGCTTCATAGTTTAGAATAT
This sequence comes from Euprymna scolopes, assembly GCF_053919585.1. NCBI lineage: Eukaryota > Metazoa > Mollusca > Cephalopoda > Sepiida > Sepiolidae > Euprymna > Euprymna scolopes. The sequence goes on along the minus strand of NC_136513.1, from coordinate 16,191,677 downwards.
GAAGAATTTAGCTCATTTTGCAATAAATACAACCAGTATTAGCCCCTTGTAATCACGAACTTACTTGAACGAGTAATATGCTATTTAGTAAATTGCACCCTAGTGTTATTATTATTAATTTTTTATCATTATCACAATTATTGCACATAAAATAAATAATTTCTCCCTAAAATATTTCGAAATATATAAATATCACTACAAAATTATGACTCTAAAATGTAAACCGTTATTTCGCTTAGTTCTTTAAATCCCTTTGTAATTTTTTTTGTTTTTTTAATGACTGTTACCTTTTTTAAATTTAATTATTTGGACAATTATCTAAACTTTCTCGTCGTGGTTTTCACGACGTTTAGGCAAATTATTCCTCTGGTTTTCGTCAAGTTACCCGCGACAGGATAGGAATGTCGAATCCCCCAACTACATCAACAGTAATTCCTGCCTTCTCTAGTTATAAGTATACTCGCCAAGTAAAACGCCTAGCATGAAAGCCATCTATTGTGGATGACAATGTCAACAAGAAGAAGAAATAAACACGCCGAAACGCACCGACTAGCAGACGAAGGGGCAAAGACGGGAGTAACTCTGAATCTCTTAGCAGGGTTTTAACATATATATAGGAGGGAAGCCTTTTCCGAGAGCCGAACCGATCCGAGTCGAGGGGTCGCGGTAGGCATCAGCTCCCCGGAACATTCCAGGTGGGCCCCGCCCACGGAGCGGTCCGCCAGCGGGACGATCAGCCGTCTGGAGACCTCGTCGGCGTCGATCGGGCACTTACGGACGCCTACCGACATTTGACAGATAACCGGTGCTCCCGGCAGCGCCTAGCGACACCGGACGTAGGGGATGGCGTCCGGACTTGGCCCCTAGGCGTCGAGGAGGCACTTCGCGACGCCTACACGCACTCCAGGTTGCAGTAGGCGTCGATCGGCGCTTCCAGGCGTTACCAACACCGGTCAGAGCGAGAGGAGAAAATAAAAACTAAGTAAAACTAATTAATAAATAATAAATATGCGTAATAATTTTTATAATATTAATAATAAAATCATTATTAATAATATTATTAATTGTATAATAATAATAATAATAATAATAATAATATAATAATAATAATAATAATAATAATGATAATAATATTAATACTATTTATATAATTTAATTAATCATTAAACAATACTAAAAACGATAATAATTATATGAATATATCATTTTATGGGGGTTATATCCGTAATGTGCCTTGTTTGAGGTGAAAATATAATTTAAAAAAAGCCAGAGAAAGAGAAGTTATTATAAACATTTGTTTGTTGTCTATCAGCTGTTTTTTTTAATATAGGGAAGGGTGCATTGGCTGTGCGAGATTAACGTTAACTACGTGAGTTTCGTTATAGCAGCATTAATTAATTTTGAAGAAAATAAAATACGCACATGTCCGCTTGAAAGCAAAATAACAACCTTATACAACGGAAATAAATAAATATTTTAGTTGTGTAAAATTTACATTTAAATGTATTTCTGAGTCAAAGTCATTTATAGTATTTTGATTCTTTTCTATTTTTCTTCTTTTTCATTCTTGAAATGTTGCTAAATTTGAGAAAAGAATGTCAGTCGATCGGATTTTCGCATTGTATTACAGCGGCTGTACTTGGAAATGCCGACAGAATGACTTTTCTTTCTAAACTT